>NC_090646.1:483537096-483853545 GCF_040937935.1 Hyperolius riggenbachi
CAGGTCATTTTGCGGCATTTGATTTCCAGACTACTCCTCACGGTTTAGGGCCCCTAAAATGCCAGGGCAGTATAGGAACCCCACAAATGACCCCATTTTAGAAATAAGACACCCCAAGGTATTCTGTTAGGACTATGGTGAGTTCATAGAATATTTTATTTTTTGTCACAAGTTAGCGGAAACTGACACTTTGTGAAAAAAAACAATAAAAATCAATTTTCGCTAACTTGTGACAAAAAATAAAATCTTCTATGAACTCACCATACTTCTAACAGAATACCTTGGGGTGTCTTCTTTTTAAAATGGGGTCATTTGTGGGGTTCCTATACTGCCCTGGCATTTTAGGGGCCCTAAACCGTGAGGAGTAGTCTGGAAACCAAATTCCGCAAAATGACCCTTGAAATCCTAAAGGTACTCATTGGACTTTGGGCCCCTTAGCGCAGTTAGGGTACAAAAAAGTGCCACACATGAGGTATCGCTGTACTCAGGAGAAGTAGTACAATGTGTTTTGGGGTGTATTTTTACACATACCCATGCTGGGTGGGAGAAATATCTCTGTAAATGAACAATTGTGTGTAAAAAAATCAAAAGATTGGCATTTACAGAGGTATTTCTCCCACCCAGCATGGGTATGTGTAAAAATACACCCCAAAACACATTATACTACTTCTCCCGAGTACGGCTATACCACATGTGTGGCACTTTTTTGCAGCCTAACTGTGCTAAGGGGTCCAAAGTCCAATGAGCACCTTTAGGCTTTACAGGGGTGCTTACAATTAGGCACCCCCCAAAATGCCAGGACAGTAAACACACCCCACAAATGACCCAATTTTTTTGGAAAGTAGACCCTTCAAGGTAGAAGAAATGGAAACTTTTTTTTTTGTCACAAAGTGTCATTTTCCGCTAACTTGTGACAAAAAATAATATCTTCTATGAACTCACTATGCCTCTCAGTGAATACTTTGGGATGTCTTCTTTCCAAAATGGGGTCATTTGGGGGGTATTTATACTATCCTGGAATTCTAGCCCCTCATGAAACATGTCAGGTGGTCAGAAAAGGCAGAGATGCTTCAAAATGGGAAAATTCACTTTTTGCACCATAGTTTGTAAACGCTATAACTTTTACCCAAACCAATAAATATAGGCTGAATGGTTTTTTTTTTTATCAAAAACATGTTTGTCCACATTTTTCGTGCTGCATGTATACAGAAATTTTACTTTATTTGAAAAGTGTCACCACAGAAAGTTAAAAAAATCATTTTTTTGACAAAATTCATGTCTTTTTTGATAAATATATTAAAAAGTAAAAATCACAGCAGCAATCAAATAGCACCAAAAGAAAGCTTTATTAGTGACAAGAAAAGGAGCTAAAATTCATTTAGGTGGTAGGTTGTATGAGCGAGCAATAAACCGTGAAAACTGCAGTGGTCTGAATGGAAAAAAAGGGTCTGGTCCTTAAGGGGAGTAAAGCCTGCAGTCCTCAAGTGGTTAATAGATCCTCTCGGAGCACACTGGTCCTGCACTGGGACCCTCTGAACATATTCAGACCCCTCACTGCTGTCTGGAACCATCATCTTCACTGTGGCTGCATTCCTGTCTGTGTGCAACCAAACTGGGTTTGTGCAAGTACATGCCCAGTTGCTCTAAGTCTTTCGTGCATGTCTGTTTCCTCTGTGCATAAGTGACTTTGGCCTCAATTCACTAAGCTTATCTCCTGTCTTTAAGAACTCTTCTAGAGTTATCACCATGGTGATAAGGCATGTAGTATTCTGGAAGCATTTTACCTCAGGCAAACCTAAAGTTAACTCTTCTGTCTTTAAGTTAACTCTTCAATCCTTAAAATAACTTCAGAGTTAAAGACAGGCTGTTTATTAACTGTGTGTGAAAATAACTACAGAGGAGGTAAATTAACTACAGAGGAGGTAAATTAACTACAGAAGAGGTAACTTAAGGAATGAAGAGATAAAATAACTCTCTCACCATGTGGAGGTAAGTTATCTCTTGCCTTATTATCTCCAGCATGATCTTAGTGAATTGAGGCCTTTGTGTTAATGGGAATGTGAGGACCTGTACATGCGTGCCCAGTACAGTTGCACTGGTACATGGGAGCGAAGCCATGAAAAAAATAAGTTCAAGGACATTTTTTCGAGACTCCTCCAAGACTCATTCTCATTCAAAATTGTACACTGGAGAAGGTTTTACTTGGCACCCAGTTAATGGAGGCGGAGGGCTAAATCCACACGTACCACAGCAGTATACACAGTTCACTTCCTCACCCCAAACCACCAGTATGGTATGGATCTTGGGTAGCCACGGGGCGTGCAACCAGCCAAATAGCAGAAACACATGCAATTACAATTTGGTACAAAGAGGTTGGTCCAGGCACTGTCCCTTTGAAAGCTTTATTCAAACCATCGCCATGTCCATAGTACAATGTAATCCCATACATACAATTGCACAGGGTACATCTAACCTGTGTTGTCAAGTGGTGAAGGGGTGGTGGGGAAGACGGTGACCAGGGGAAGTAGGACGGCACTACAGCCGTGTTGCGCCAGAGCGGTGCTTGCTCATGTGCTCCGTGTCCATGGGTGTCCAAGGACATAAAGCATGCGAGCAAGCGCCGCACTGGCTCAAAACGGCTGTAGTGCCGTCCTACTTCCCCTGGTCACCGTCTTCCCCACCACCCCTTCACCACTTGACAACACAGGTTAGATGTACCCTGCGCAATTGTATGTATGGGATTGCATTGTACTATGGACATGGCGATGGTTTGAATACAGCTTTTAAAGGGACAGTGCCTGGACCAACCTCTTTGTACCAAATTCCAATTCTCATCCATCCCTAATAATAAATACAATAATGTTTACAATAAATAATATTAACCACTTCACCACTGAGGGGTTTTACCCCCTGAGCACCAGAGCAATTTTCACCTTTCAGCGCTCCTTCCATTCATTCGTCTATAACTTTATCATTACTTATCGCAATGAAATGAACTATATCTTGTTTTTTCCGCCACCAATTAGGCTTTCTTTAGGTGGGACATTATGCCAAGAATTATTTTTTTCTAAATGTGTTTTAATGGGAAAATAGGAAAAATGTGGGGAAAAAAATAATTATTTTTCAGTTTTCGGCCATTATAGTTTTTAAATAATGCATGCTACTGTAATTAAAACCCATGAAATTTATTTGCCCTTTTGTCCCGGTTATAAAACCATTTAAATTATGTCCCTATCACAATGTTTGGTGCCAATATTTTATTTGGAAATAAAGGTGCATTTTTTTCAGTTTTGCGTCCATCCCTAATTACAAGCCCATAGTTTATAAAGTAACAGTGTTTAACCTCTTGACATAAATATTGAAAAAGTTCAGTCCCTAAGGTAACTATTTATGTATTTTTTTTAATTGTAAATTTTTGAATTTTTTTTTAATTACAAAAAAAAATAAAATTGGGAGTGTGGGAGGTAATGAGTTAATTTTTTGTGTAAAAGTCATTTATTTGTATGTGAAAAATGTGTAGGGTGTAGTTTACTATTTGGCCACAAGATGGCCACAGTAACTTTTTGTTTTAATGCGACCTCCAAGCGTCCTTCCGGAAGCTTGGAGGAAGTATAAGGAGGCTGGACACGTGAGTTTTTTCTCACAATGATCGCGCTGCCCATAGGAGAGCAGCGGATCATTGTGGGGCTTAGATCAACGAACGGGAATGGATTTTCCCGTTCATTGATCTCCGGGCGAGCGGGCGGCGGCGTGTTTACTAGCGGCGGGCGGCGTGTTTACAAGCGGGAGCGCGGACAGCGTCGGGAACGCGGAAAGTATGGATTTCTCCGTCCCTGGGGGTTAAAGGATGGAAAAAGGGACGGAGAAATCCGTACGGGCGGGGGTAAAGTGGTTAAATAAATAAATAATAAATGCAATAATATTTAATATACAATACTGTGGCTGCAAAATCACTTTAAAATATGTGTTGCAAGTAATGATATGTATCTTATGTCATCTATATATGTCAATGCATTCTGCTTGTGTGTGTATGAATGTCAACAGTGAATGCGGACAGGTGAGGTAGGGATCAGCGAAAAAAGCTTCTTGCAGTCCCTACAAGAATTTCCTTGAACTCCGGAGGGGTTTCACAAATTGTATTGAAGTTTATGGTGCCAACTTTAGCAAAGCCCATATGCTTGCTAAAATCAATTTGCTAGAACTATTAAGGAGAATAATGGGAAAACTCTTTTTTTTACAAAAAGGCCTTGTAGTTTTTGAGAAAATCGATTTTATTTATTTGTTATGATAGGAAAAATGTTTTTAAATGCAGTTAAATGACAGATAATTTATGTACCGATCGGTATAGAAAATTTACAAATACAGCAAACTCCCCAGTATATGGCACAGGTGGAGATTATCTAATGTCAGATATGAGTTCTTTCCAGTTGCTTGACAACCGGGGCCTAAAATCAACACTAACCTCCCCCTGACAGATCAACTTCCCCTCACAGACCCTGAACTATACCAGCCCACATTGAAAGGTGAGGAGTGACATTTTGAGGAAGTTGATAGAGATGATTATTAAGGGGTTGTAGAGCCACACTCTGCTTTTACAAAATACTTTCAGTAGCCAATGGAGCCATGAGCTTGTTTTCACCCTTTGACAACCTTGATGAGATGGATTTCAGTAATGGCTGCCAATGCAGTGCGCAGTTTTGCCAAGATACATCTCCTTAATGACTGTAAAAGAGTTAATATCCCGTATGCAAGCTGTTATTCCCTAGGGAATGTACGGCTCCCCTTCCTGAGCAGTATCAACCCGTATGGTCCATGGCATTGGGAAGTCCTAACAAAGGGGAGTAAAGAAAATCGTTCAACAATCTTTAGCATCCTTGTCCTATAGGCATATAAACAGTACACATCACCATTTCTGGTCACTGTACAATTATGATATTCTTCATCCTACAAGGGACTTATCAGCAATATGCAGCAAATCCAGCAGGTATCCAAGCAATGCAGACGTGAGCAGCTGGGGGTAGGCTTATTCCAGGCTCATTGCAGAGGATACTGGCATTCAACCTTTATGCTGAGGATGCTGGCATGACATCATTAACATGCGTAAATAATTATAAACATTTTTTTATTTGAATAAAATATTGTTTACATTGTTGGCAAATTGCTTAACCTTAACTATTTATGGTAATAGGATAAGGATAACAGTGTACCCCTATATGTATTCTCCCTAGGGGAAGTTAAAGCTACTACCCCCTCATTTTCTATCCCCCTTCTCAGAAAAATAATGATAATAACTCCCCAGCATTAAGTACCAGAGTTTTTTTACCGCTCAACAAAACCTTCCAAATCAATCTTTTAGTTGTGGGCTTGGGGGAGACACAAACACACACACCACTATGCCCACTCTCTCTTAGTGCAGTATGGCTGACAATAGAGTGATACACAACTTTATTGTTAGCCAAACACTGCTAACATTTGGCTGTTATCAATGGAACAGTACATATCTTTGTTGCTGACAACACTATGCTAGCAAATAAGAGCTCTTTATAGTGATTAACCATTGCTAGTCCTGTTGGTGAATAGAAAATAGCCCATGTGGCATTGGCTAGTCTGTATTGTTTTTATATCACGTATGTATATTGTATGCAAATGAGAGATCTATGCATCCTATTTATGGCTGCTGTATTCTATGTCTGAACAAGAGGATATATGTTTAACTCATTACATCACAATGAAAACCTTAATAGTCCTGTTGGTTACATTGACTTTTTTGTCAGGTATTGTATAAGCAACTGGAAGATAGTTGTGTTTATTGTAACCTGTTTTATAATTAAAGTTACACTTGAGCTGTATGATTGATGTTGCATTCTTTTCAGATGTCCATGGAGATCCTGAACTTACTCAATCAGAAGCAGTGTTGATAAAGCCTGGAGTATCTCACAGATTGTCCTGTACAGGTTCCGGATTCAGTCTTAGCAGCTATTGGATGCACTGGGTCAGACAGCTGCCTGGTAAAGGATTACAGTGGTTGTCTAATATTAAGGCAGGAAACACTCATTATGAAGATGAGATTAGCAGAAGATTCACAGTCTCTACAGACTACAGAAAAAACATGTTATTTTTGCAAATGGACACTGTGAGAGCTGATGACACTGTTGTGTATTACTGTGCACGATACACAGTGGTAGAAATCATCTTAAGATGTGACAAAATCCAAGGAAACAGCTGCATTACTTACAGCTAGTGTTGGGCGAACATCTAGATGTTCGGGTTCGGGCCGAACAGGCCGAACATGGCCGCGATGTTCGGGTGTTCGACCCGAACTTCGAACATAATGGAAGTCAATGGGGACCCGAACTTTCGTGCTTTGTGAAGCTTCCTTACATGCTACATACCCCAAATTAGCAGGGTATGTGCACCTTGGGAGTGGGTACAAGAGGAAAAAAAATATTTGAAAAAGAGCTTATAGTTTTTGAGAAAATTGATTGTAAAGTTTAAAAGGAAAAACTGTCTTTTAAATGTGGAAAATGTCATGTTTCTTTGCACAGGTAACATGCTTTTTGTCGCCATGCAGTCATAAATGTAATACAGAGAAGAGGTTCCAGGAAAAGGGACCGGTAACGGTAACCCAGCAGCAGCAGCACACGTGATGGAACAGGAGCAGGCGCAGGAGGAGAAGGCCATGCTTTTTGAGACACAACAACCCAGGCCTTGCATGAGGACAAGAAGCGTGCGGATAGCATGCTTTTTACCGCCATGCAGTCATAAATGTAATAAAGATAAGAGGTTCAATAAACAGGGACCGGGCGTCAACGCTAACCCAGCAGCAGCAGACGTGATGGAACAGGAGGAGGCGCAGGAGGAGAAGGCCACGCTTTCAGGTGCAACTCAGGCCTTGCATGAGGACAAAAAAATGTGTGCGCAAAGCAATGCAATGAGTAGTTTTCAGGACACAATGGGCTATTCGGAGGAGCTATTCCCACCCCCACAATCTTCTACCTGTGAAAGGTCAATGGAACAGCCACAAATGTTGTGCCCGGATTCACAACCTTTTTCTGTGGAAAATGCACCTCGCACTGAAATGCAAGGCGAGGCCGAGGATGAACATGACGTCAACAACTCAACATGACGCAAAATGGGGGCGGAACAGAAAGCTGCTTTCAATGTTTTGAAGGCCTTAATTGCCTCCGGTGGCCAGTTAGATGCATCATTCATCACACCCAAATCCCAGAGCAATGTGTGCAGGAATTTGAATCTCAGGAGGTGTACCGAGATCATCTGGACAAGTGACCAAGTGACAAAGTGACTAGTGACAAAGTGACAAAGTGACAAAATGACAAAGTGACAAAATGACAAAGTGACAAGTGACAAAGTGAGAAGTGACAAGTGACAAGTGACAAAATGACAAAGTGACAAGTGACAAAATGACAAAGTGACAAGTGACAAAGTGACAAGTGACAAGTGACAAAGTGACAAGTGACAAAATGACAAAGTGACAAGTGACAAAGTGACCAGTGACAAAGTGACAACTGACAAAGTAACAAAATGACAAAGTGACAAAGTGACAAAGTGACCAGTGACAAAGTGACAACTGAGAGGTTGTTCTGGGGAGCTCCACTGCACTCAGTCGCATATGAGGAGAGGTCTCGTCGGAACTGCTGATCCTCCTCAGCTTGCTCAAAGCCTTGAGGGTTCCTGAAGATCTTCTGCTTGGAGTTTGCCGGGGTTCAGCTTGGTGTCGGGGTCGGCGGCGTCCTCCTCACTCCAACGTGGCAGATCTTCTGTTGAAGGAAAAAAAAAAAAACATTGTTAAAAGTCCAGTACCGCTTCTGAAGGACTCACCAAGAGATGCAGGAGCGCTTCAATCCAGCGCACCATCGCTCGCTGGGTGATGTCCCTGCCTACGCGCTGGAATTCTACGCTGCACATGCTAGCACGCTTTTGCGCAGTGCCGAGGCGCATTCCAGCAGCTAGTAGCTACCAAGCTTCTGTGGATCTGATTGGGCCACCATGTTGGATCTCTGCCAAGTCCTCCAAAATTTTGAGCAATCCACGTTGCGTGACTGAGCAGTGACAACTCTACAGTCAGCATTACAATACCACTGCTGTGTTTACTGAAGAAATCAATGTTGAAGATGGAAACCGCTGGCATGATGCAAGTGGGGGATTCTGAAGATGAAAACGATCAGCGTGATGATACCAACATCAGGCAACCTGCCTCAGGAAACGCTGGTCCCAGCTATGACAAAGAACAGGACGAGGAACAGCTGGAGTTGGAGCAGGAATTGGATGCCCCCACTGCCGAGGGACAGAGCGGTGCACGTTGGACTTCCACAATTTAGCGGGAAAGGACAGCAGAAGAGGAAGAAAGTGATGCTGGTGACGAATATGGTGCATCACAACAATCACAACGCTTACAAGAACATGAAGATAGAGGAGTCTGGCAGGACTCTCTGGCACACATGGCTCAATTCATGCTAGACTGCATTGAACGCGGCCCGCGCATTATTCACTATTCATTATTATTCATTATTCTGGAATCTGGACAACACCAATTACTGGGTTTATACCCAGTTTATACAAACACAATGTTAAAAAACTGATTGAAGAAAGTGTCAGACAGGTCAAAAATGGAACAATTCCAGCAGGCCCTTGAGGATGGAGACTTTAGAGAGGAGATTGACATCCTCCTCCTTCTCTAGCCAGTTGTACGCCGACAGACTGACTTCAGCAAACCCAGGAGGACCAGGAGGGCAGCAAAGAACACAAGCTGCTGCTAGTGCCCAAAAGGGAATGGTATTGGCAGTGTCCTTGGAGTGGGAACATTTTCTGACACCCATGCAGCAGCCCACAGAACAGCAATCGGGCAGTTCCACGTCCTCCAACACCAATCGCCTAGAGAAGATGGTCAAGGTCCAGGACTACATGTCAGATGGCGTAGCTGTGTTGAACAATCCATCTGCAGACAGACGGTGAGTGTGACAGGCAGTACAGAAGGACCATGGCAACTCACTCATAGTACCACAGTTTGATAGTGCTGCCCAAAAAATTATATGGATCCGTGGACCCGGGCACTGCGGGCAGTACTGGGAAGTGGGAACGCAGATTTTAGTACCTAAACACACGATACAACATGTTTTCCGGGGTCGGACTCTGAGGCACATACAGATGGTCCCGATCATCATCCTCATCATACAACTCTTTTCCTGAGTCTGACC
Source organism: Hyperolius riggenbachi (assembly GCF_040937935.1). Classification (NCBI taxonomy): domain Eukaryota; kingdom Metazoa; phylum Chordata; class Amphibia; order Anura; family Hyperoliidae; genus Hyperolius; species Hyperolius riggenbachi. Next base: position 483,546,312 of record NC_090646.1, read on the forward strand.
CACCCACCACCTCTGCCACCCCAACATCCCCAGACACAGACCCCTCATCGTCCTCAACATTAACTTGGGATGCTGGCCTGAGCCCGACCTCCTCCTCCACATCAGGCCCCATCATCTCCTCAATGGCAGCCCTCATTAATCGTTCTGGCGACGGACCGATGGACACAACATTCTCCTCCGGAGAGGGCTGCTGCTGACCACTGGCTGCTGTAGTGGATGTTATAGCTTGCGTGGGGCGTTGGCTGTTGCTGTTGTTGGGAGTGCTGCTCACAGCGGAGGTCTCTGAGGAACTCATGGTGAGCTCATATAGTGGTTGGCGGTGAGTGGAGTATTACTGATCCCAGCAATATACACACTGACTGGCAGAGTACGCAATGCTATATAGTCTGGCTGAGCGGTGTACACAGAGTGGCAGTACACACAATGCTATATAGTCTGGCTGAGCCGTGTACACAGAGTGGCAGTACACACAATGCTATATAGTCTGGCTGAGCGGTGTACACAGAGTGGCAGTACACACAATGCTATATAGTCTGGCTGAGCCGTGTACACAGAGTGTCAGTAAACACAATGCTATATATAGCGTGGCTGAGCGAGGTGCACAGTGGCAGTACACACAATGCTATATTAGTCAGGCTAAGCCGTGTACACAGAGTGTCAGAAAACACAATGCTATATATAGCGTGGCTGAGCGAGGTGCACAGTGGCAGTACACACAATGCTATATTAGTCAGGCTAAGCCGTGTACACAGAGTGTCAGAAAACACAATGCTATATATATAGCGTGGCTGAGCGAGGTGCACAGTGGCAGTACACACAATGCTATATATAGCGTGGCTGAGCGAGGTGCACAGTGGCAGTACACACAATGCTATATATAGCGTGGCTGAGCGAGGTGCACAGTGGCAGTACACACAATGCTATATATAGCGTGGCTGAGCGAGGTGCACAGTGGCAGTACACACAATGCTATATTAGTCAGGCTAAGCCGTGTACACAGAGTGTCAGAAAACACAATGCTATATATATAGCGTGGCTGAGCGAGGTGCACAGTGGCAGTACACACAATGCTATATATAGCGTGGCTGAGCGAGGTGCACAGTGGCAGTACACACAATGCTATATATAGCGTGGCTGAGCGAGGTGCACAGTGGCAGTACACACAATGCTATATTAGTCAGGCTAAGCCGTGTACACAGAGTGTCAGAAAACACAATGCTATATATATAGCGTGGCTGAGCGAGGTACACAGTGGCAGTAAACAATGCTATATATAGTGTGGCTGAGCGAGCGGTGTACTACTGTTCCCAGCAGCGACACACAATGACTGGGGGGGACCCTGGCTAGCGTGGCTGGAGAGCGAACTACCCTGCCTGCCTACCCAAAGCTAAACCCACAGACAAATGGCGGAGATATGACGTGGTTCGGGTATTTATTTACCCGAACCACGTGACCGTTCGGCCAATCAGAGCGCGTTCGGGCCCGAACCACGTGACCCGTTCGGCCAATCACAGCGCTAGCCGAACGTTCGGGGAACGTTCGGCCATGCGCTCTTAGTTCGGCCATGTGGCCGAACGGTTTGGCCGAGCACCGTCAGGTGTTCGGCCGAACTCGAACATCACCCGAACAGGGTGATGTTCTGCAGAACCCGAACAGTGGCGAACACTGTTCGCCCAACACTACTTACAGCTGATGGCAGTAAAGCACACATAAAATACAAGAAAACCCTAATGGGTGGTGCTGCTCTTAACTGTTTCCTAAAATAAGCAGTAATCACTGTCCAGTTCACCTCAAGTGGAGCACGCTGTACTTAGATTCACCTCAATTCGTATACCCAATGCACAGTTATATAGAGCCACCCTCAATCTCAATTTTTCTCCTTCAAACAGTCTCCAGAGCAATTTTATGCAGGAGAAAAGAGGCACCAAAAGGATAAAAGAAAACTAAATGAGCTTAAAAAACAAATTCTTGGTAAATACAGGAGGTAGTGGTGGACTTACCTCCTCCAAGTAGACACACAACGACTGTAGTAAAGACAGTCAATATATTTTATTTATGAACTCCAAATATGCAACGCATTTCCCAAGATTGATCTCGCTTCATCAGGCAATAACAACGGAGCAATAGCATATGTGGTCAGTAGAAGAGCCAGGCACCTCTGGCTCTTCTACTGACCACACATGCTATTGCTCCGTTGTTATTGCCTGATGAAGCGGGATCAAACCTGCGAAACGCGTTGCATATTTGGAGTTCATAAATAAAATATATTCACTGTCTTTACTACAGTCGTTGTGTTTCTACTTGGAGGAGGTAAGTCCACCACTACCTCCTCTATTTACCAAGAATTTGGTTTTTAAGCTCATTTAGCTTCCTTTTATACTTTTGGCGCCTCTGTTCTCCTGCATAATATTGAGTCCACCCTGGGTGGAGGGTTGAACCCCCTTTTTCTCATCTACAGAGAGCGACTTCTTATTCCTGAGTGGGGTCAGGAAAATCTCCCCACCTGCCTTTACAGTGGTTGCCTAATGGTAACCCTGGTTTGTGAGTATTAATATTTACTCTATCTGGTAACCATTTACCAGTACATATTACACTATTGGGGCTCTTGGTGTTCCTTGTTTTTATCCAGAGCAATTTTGGAGCAACACGTTTAAATGGATACAAAACCGTACAGGGTATAGCCTGTTAAACCATGTCTAACAACCTCTCAGTCATCTCCTTCACCAGTGACCAGGCGTGCATACGTGGGGGGTAATTCCACCACCTGCGGGCTCAGACTTCCCCCCTCTATGTCCCTGCTCACCATCAGTTCAATAAATGCCCAGCATCTGCCACCTGGGCTTTCTCAATCAGACATCTCTGCAAGTAACTCAGAAGGACACTACCATGTGTAAATCCGCTATTCAATAATCAAACCTAAAATCAGTAATTCCCGTACATTTAAAAAAAAATAAAAACAGCATTGTATATCACCATCTCTTCACTTGATGGATTAACTGCGTCTTGCGTGTCCTCCCTTTTTTCTGGCTCAGTGTGGTGTCCTTGGCTCTGCCCTATCGGTTTCATCATAGGTATGACTCATCAGGAGCTAAAGGTCACCACGTAAAGCTGAGCATATATTCACAACCTGAACCTACCCGATTAGCATATACCTCCCGTTCTAAACCACCCAATCAAAAATGAATCCTCTCGCCATGCACACATGAAATTTACGGCATTACTGATTTTAGGTTTGGTTATTAAATAGCGGATTTATACATGGTAGTGTCTTTCTGCGTTACCTGCAAAGATGTCTGATTGAGAAAGCCCAGGTGGCAGATGCTGAGCATTTATTGAAAGCAACTGATGGTGAGCAGGGACATAGAGGGGTGAAGCCTAATCCCCCAGGTGGTGGCATTACCCCCTATGTATGCACGCCTGGGTTGCTGGTGAAGGAACATGCTGATCACTGAGAGGGTGTAAGCTATGGTTTAACAGGCTATACTATGTACAGTTCGGTATCCATTTAAAGGTGTTGCTCCAAAATTGCTCTTGGTTAAAAGAGTATTTCCAAGCAGAGCCGTCTCTGTCATTAGGCAACTCTAAATTTTGGCCTAGAGCGCCGTGGGTGGAAGTGGGCGCTCTTTCGCCGCGCTGTGTGTGTGTTTATTTATTTTTTTTCACTATCAGGTCGGCGCCGGCTGTGACAGGCAGCTCAGCCTGTGCCTGGTGCCGCCTACTGGTCCGCTCCCTTCCTCTCCCTTCAGAGCGAGCAGCCGGCTGTGACAGGCAGCTCAGCCTGTGCCTGGTGCCGCCTACTGGTCCGCCCCCACTACCTCTCTGTGCAGAGCGAGCGGCCGCACGCTAGTTCGTCTATATGTGCGGCGCCGCCCCTACCTCCGCCCTCCGCCTGTCACACGTGCTTGAAGGCACCGTGTGACGCACCAGGGACCAGTGCAACCGCCGGCTGGCTACAGGAGACTTCAAGGCACCGTGTGACGCACCAGGGACCAGTGCCACCGCCGGCTGGCTACAGGAGACTTCTGCAGGTGAGTAAATGCTGCCCACATTAGCATAATTTACTGGTGATTATCTCCTTATCTCCTACGATTATCTCCTGGTGAACGCTGGCCGCATTACGATTATCTCCTGGTAAACGCTGGCCGCATTACGATTATCTCCTGGTGAACGCTGGCCGCATTACGATTATCTCCTGGTGAACGCTGGCCGCATTACGATTATTTCCTGGTGAACGCTGGCCGCATTACGATTATTTCCTGGTGAACGCTGGCCGCATTACGATTATTTCCTGGTGAACGCTGGCCGCATTACGATTATTTCCTGGTGAACGCTGGCCGCATTACGATTATTTCCTGGTGAACGCTGGCCGCATTACGATTATTTCCTGGTGAACGCTGGCCGCATTACGATTATTTCCTGGTAAACGCTGGCCGCATTACGATTATTTTCTGGTGAACGCTGGCCGCATTACGATTATTTCCTGGTGAACGCTGGCCGCATTACGATTATTTCCTGGTGAACGCTGGCCGCATTACGATTATTTTCTGGTGAACGCTGGCCACATTACAATTATTTTCTGGTGAACGCTGGCCACATTACGATTATTTTCTGGTGATAGCTGGCCACATTACGATCATTTTCTAGTGAACGCTGGCCACATTACAATTATTTTCTGGTGAACGCTGGTCACATTACGATCATTTTCTGGGGAACGTTGACCACATTACAATCATTTCCTGGGGAACGTTGGCCACATTACGATCATTTTCTGGGGAACGCTGGTCACATTACGATTATTTCCTGGGGAACGTTGGCCACATTACGATTATTTCCTGGGGAACGCTGGCCACATTACGATTATTTCCTGGTGAACGCTGGCCGCATTACGATTATTTTCTGGTGAACGCTGGCCACATTACAATTATTTTCTGGTGAACGCTGGCCACATTACGATTATTTTCTGGTGATAGCTGGCCACATTACGATCATTTTCTAGTGAACGCTGGCCACATTACAATTATTTTCTGGTAAACGCTGGTCACATTACGATCATTTTCTGGGGAACGTTGACCACATTACGATCATTTCCTGGGGAACGTTGGCCACATTACGATCATTTTCTGGGGAACGCTGGTCACATTACGATTATTTCCTGGGGAACGTTGGCCACATTACGATTATTTCCTGGGGAACGCTGGCCACATTACGATTATTTCCTGGGGAGCGCTGGCCACATTGCAATCATTTTCTGGGGAACGTTGGCCACATTACGATCATTTTCTGGGGAACGTTGGCCACATTACGATTATTTCCTGGGGAACGCTGGCCACATTACTATTAATTCCTGGAGAACGCTGGCCACATTACGATTATTTTCTGGGGAACGCTGGCCACATTACGATTATTGTATGGTGAATCATTGCTGCATTATAATTATTTTATAGTGAATCATTGCTGCGTTATGGTTATTTTCTGGGGAAAGTCTGCCGCATTACTTTTATCTTATGGTGAATCTTTGTTGCGTTACGATTATTTGCAGCAGGGGGGCACCACACGGGGAGGGGGGCGCCACCGGCATTCTCGCCTGGAGTGACAAAATGGCTAGAGACGCCCCTGTTTCCAAGGAAAGGTTCTTGCACCAATGGTTGTCAATAGATGTGCAGGGATCCACTCCGGAGTCAGGAGCAGGGGCGGACTGACCATTAGGGCACTAGGGCACGGACCGAGGGCCCGTGGTCAGGGGGGGCCCCGCCAGACAACCCTGGGCAGGAGGGGAAGTAGCCAGTGAAAGGGAGCAATGGGAACAGCGGGTAAGGGGGGGAAGTTCCCCCCCCCCCTTCCCTCACCTTGGGGCCCCCCTTCCTGGCTGTCCCCTCTGGAATACTGAAGTGTCGCACTGTCGTACAGCGGCTGACAGGGGGCGGAGACTTACTGCTGTTACAGCCGGCTGAGCCTGAGGGAGCTGTGATCTGTGCGCCGCAAGTCTGGTCTTGAGTAGACCAGACTTGCGGCACACAGATCACAGCTCCCTCCGGTGGCTGGACAGCGGTAAGTCTCCGCCCGCTGTCAGCCGCTGTACGACAGTGCGACACTTCAGTATTCCGGAGGGGGACAGCCAGGAAGGGGGGCCCCAAGGTGAGGGAAGGGAGGGGGGAAACTTCCCCCCTTCCCCACGCTCTGCACACTGCTCCCTTTCACTGGCTGCCTCCCCTCCTGGGGACACCTGGCTACATATACTGGGGACACCTATACACCTAACTACATATACTGGGGACACCTATACACCTGGCTATACTGGGGGCAGCTATACACCTGGCTACATATACTGGGGACACCTATACACCTGGCTATACTGGGGGCAGCAGCTATACACCTGGCTACATATACTGGGGACACCTATAGACCTGGCTATACTGGGGGCAGCTATAAACCTGGCTACATATACTGGGGACACCTATACACCTGGCTATACTGGGGGCAGCTATACACCTGGCTACATATACTGGGGACACCTATACACCTGGCTATACTGGGGGCAGCTATACACCTGGCTACATATACTGGGGACACCTATACACCTGGCTATACTGGGGGCAGCTATAAACCTGGCTACATATACTGGGGACACCTATACACCTGGCTATACTGGGGGCAGCTATACACCTGGCTACATATACTGTGGACACCTATACACCTGGCTATACTGGGGGCAGCTATACACCTGGCTACATATACTGGGGACACCTATTCACCTAGCTACATATACTGGGGACACCTATACACCTGGCTACAAATACTAGGGACACCTACAAACCTGGCTACATATACTGGGGACACCTATAGACCTGGCTACATATACTGGGGACACCTATAGACCTGGCTACATATACTGGGGACACCTGTCCACCTGGCTACATATACTGGGGACACCTATAGACCTGGTTATACTGGGAACATCTATCCACCTGGCTATATATACAGGGGACACCTATCCACCTGGCTACATATAGTGGGGACACCTATAGACCTGGCTACATATATTGGGGACACCTATCCACCTGGCTACATATACTGGGGACACCCATAGACCTGGCTATATTGGGAACACCTATACACCTAGCTACATATACTGGGAACACCTATAGACCTGGCTATCTATACAGAAGACACCTATAGACATGGCTACCTATTCTGGAGACACCTGTAGAACTGGCTACCTATACTGGGGGCACCCATAGACCTGGCTACCTATTCTGGGGACACCTATAATCCTGGCTACCTATTCTGGGGACACCTATAATCCTGGCTACCTATTCTGGGGACACCTATAGACCTGGCTACTTATACTGGGGACACCTATAGACCTGGATACCTGCACTGGGAAAACCTATAGACCTGGTTACTTCCACTGGGGATACCTTTTGACCTGGTTACCTATACTGGGGGCACCTATTTTCTGGGAACTGTTGCCAGATTAACTATTTTGGGGGAACTGCTGCTGCCAGATTATGTGTATTTTGCGAAACAGCTGCCAGATGATGTGTATTTTTTGGGAACCGCTGCCAGATTGTGTATAATGGGGGAACCGCTGCTTCCAGATTATGTGTATTTTGGGGAACCACTGCTGCCAGATTACATGTATTTTGGGTGATCCGCTGCCAGATCACGCATATTTTGGGGAGCCGCTGCTAAATTATGTGTATTTGGGGAACCACTGCTGCCAGATTACGTCTATTTTGGGGGAATGACTGCCATATTATCTGTATTTTGGAGGAACCTCTGCCAAGTTGCATGGATTTTTGGTGAAATGCAGTCAGATTACATGTATTTTGGGGGGAAACACTACGGCAGAGTTTAAACTTCCCTGGCAGACCTTTTACACCACTGCTAAGGTCATGTATATTTTGCCCTACCCATGACCACGCCCACATTATGTTGCGTGACCACACCCATTTTTCGGTGCGCCTACGCTATTTTAAAAAAAGAACGTGAAAGGTGGGAAACACTGGTATGGGGGGCCCCATAATCTCCTATTGCCCGGGGGCCCCATGAGTTGTCAGTCCGCCCCTGGTCAGGAGTAATCAGTAAATGTCCACCATGATCCGCACCATCAATATAAATCTTTATTCAAAAGCGTTAAAACATGATAAAAAGTATGGGTCGTCCTCAGATGACGCACAGGCGTTTCGGACTCACTCAGTCCTTTCTCAAATCTTGTCAGACCCACACTGGGTCTGACAAGATTTGAGAAAGGACTGAGTGAGTCCGAAAACGCCTGTGCGTCATCTGAGGACGACCCATACTTTTTATCATGTTTTAACGCTTTTGAATAAAGATTTATATTGATGGTGCGGATCTTGGTTAAAAGAGTAAACATCAGAAAAAGTAAAGTTACTATGTGGTGGTGTTTAAATTAAAGTTGTAAGGAATAAAGTCTCCCCTAGAGGGTACTCACCTCGGGCAGGGATAGAATCTGGATCCTAAAGAGGCTTCCTCTGCCATCCTTTGCAGAGCCCTTCCACCGTGGGGACCCCCAAACAGTATGCACCTTGTGCAGGGGCATTAGCTGCTTGCCACTTGGGCTCTGGCGGAAATAGCCAAGCCCGATCAGATGTGCTCTACTACGCAGGTGCAGCCGGCTCACATCTGCGTGGTAGAGCTCACCCAATTGGGCTCAGATATTTTGTGGTCCTAGGGCTTGAGGCTATTAGTGCACCTGCGTGAGCCGCCGGTGGAATTTTGGGGGGGACCAGTGCTGGATTGGGGGTGCTAAGGAGGATGAGGGAAGCCACATTAGTATCCAGAGGAATCCCTCTCCCAAGCTAAGTACCTCTAGGGGCACATTTTTCATTACAGGTACATTTTAAATCAAAAGATGAAATTAGAAGATTTACTGTTTTTACCTCGAAAGAAATCACCGTACCAGGTGCATAACTACAAATCACAAGGCCAACAGCAAAACTCTGATGAGTTGAAGCAGCGCCACCTCCCCCCTCACACTCAGCATAGTCATATAGCCCCAGCCGTGCCATTCTCCTATCCCCCACTATGCAGAGTCAGAACAACGAAGCACTTGCAGCAATTTTATATTTACCTCTCATGGCACAAAGTTCTTCTCCAATCTATTTAGCTCTTCTTCTCCTAGTGCCCACATAGCCTTGTCTTAGTATTGGGCTGAAGTGACATTACTGCCAGTGCTTGCCTGGTATAGAAAATTTGCATATACACCGAAGTCCCCAGTATATGAGAGATTGACTAATGTCATATAATGTCATATATGTGTCCTTTCCACTTGCTTGATAAGTTAAGCAACAGGGGCCTACATTTAACACTAACCGTCCCCCACAAATCAACTTTCCCTCACAAACCCTGAACTATACCAGCCCACATTTAAAGGTGAGGGGTGGAATTTTGAGGAAGTTGGTAGGGGTAATCAAAGGGTTGGAGGGCCACACCCTAAACAGAGAGGGCAGAACATTACTTTGGAAAGGCACCATAAGCTTATTTTCACCCTTTGACAACCTTGATGAGATGGATTTCAATAATGGCTTTCAATCCTTAATGACTTGGAAAGAGTTAATGTTCTGCATGCAAGATGATATTTCCTGAATGTATAGCTCCTCTTCCTGAGCAGTACAAGCCTGCATGGTCTGTGAGATTGCAAAGTCCTTATAAAGGAGAAAAAGTCCTCCTTCATCAGTACCCTTGTGCTTATAAACACTACAAATCACCCTATATGGTTACAATTCTTCCTGATATTTTTCATACTACAGGGGACTTATCAGCAATATGCAGCAGGTACTCCAGCAATGCAGATGTGAGCGTCTCACAGATTGTCCTGTACAGGTTCTGGATTCAGTCTCAGCAGCTATTGGATGATCTGGGTCAGGCAGCAACCCGGTAAAGGATTACAGTGGTTGTGTAGTTTATACTCAGGAAGCACTCACTATGCTGATGCGATTAGAGGAAGATTTACAGTCTCTACAGACTACATGAAAACTGATGACACTGCTGTGTATTACTGTGCTAGAGACACAGATAGGTAGTAGTTGCGCACCCTGTCACCAGTAGAGCGACGTGCCAGGCAAGGGATGACCAATCCAACAGGTGAAGAGACCGGCACCGTCTTTTGTTATGCTCAAATCTTCTCTTTATTCAGTGTTGTCATATAAAAAGGACGTTTCGGAGCTCAGCTCCTTTATCAAGTTAATGACATCCTGACAATAACATAACTCTCACCAATGATTTATATACCCAACTTCCCCTGTAGAGCAGCCAGTCACATTGCTGCATTCAAATAAACCAATCACCGCTCTTACCATAGAGCGGACTTGATGGGGAACTTGTTACTAGGAGTAGGAGCCAATAGTGGAGGAGTCTGCATCCCATGTGACCAACACAGGAAAAGAGCGAGAAAGAATAGGCACAGGCGCTGAGTGATGCACCCTTCCTCCGCCCGTCTACGTCACTGTACACTCCCACAGGTCAGGCGGAACTGACGGGAGACAGGACTCCTATGCGTCATCACACACAGTGAGACGCTGTCCAATACGTATGGGCTTGGCGTCCGAGCCCGTGACTTGCCGTCCCGCCCATCCCACCACGTCATCCGTCGCCATGGCAACAGGAAAACAGACGACCAGTGTAAACACTGCGTTGTCTATCCGATCACCTATGGCCAACGAGCGGCGGGCAGGGGTAGAAGAGCGGCACAGCCCGAGGGAGACGCAGGGACCGGCAGAGTACGCTGTACCTGTCGGCTCCCCACATCCTCCATCCGCCGTCGTCACTTGTTCGGAAGACACACACACGTCTGGAGATAACAGCTGAATGTAAAAGCTTAGGCGACAGGCGGAGGAGAGATCCCGCCCCTCCCATAGTGGTCACACTACAGATGTGACGCAAAAACCTCACTGTACACAAAAAGGGGATAAAGATAAATCTAAATAGATGGTAAAAGGTCATATTCTTTATTTAATCCACGAGGTTCCATACAGTCAAGGGTTTTTATCCAATATGCTTCTCTCAGAAGCAGTTGTTTATATCTGTCACCTCCTCTTTTAGGGGGAGGGACACTTTCAATAATTTGACAGCGGAGCTGACTGACATTGTGACAACATATTTTAAAATAATAAAACACAGCTTGATCCTCTAATTTTTTGCGGATAGCAAGTTTATGTGAGGACAGACGCACCTTAAATTTAGTGGTAGTCTGCCCTACATAAACAAGTCCACATGGACATTTTAATAAATACACCACAAACCGTGTGTCCCATGTGTAACAGCCTCTGATTTCAATTTTTTTCCCGTATATGGATGAACAAAATATCTACCCCTGACAATGGAATTACAGTGGACACAATTAAGACATAAGAGGTGCATTTTGGAACTCGACCACCGACGGGAAGGACTTACTTAAAATAGACCAGTGTTTTTTAATAATATTATCAACTGTTTTGCTAAAAGCACTAAATTGGGAAACAAACGGTATCCGTGCTTCATTGGTCCTTCTCCTTACTGGCCCGAGAACCCCCTGCATCCTCAATGTCTTTTCTAGCATTTTCAATCAAATCTTTAGGATATGACCTAGCCAGAAACGTATCTGACATTTCCTTAAATCTCAATTGTTTTCTCTCCTCATTACTCACTATGCGGTTGACCCTTTGGAACTGGCTTTTAGGAATCGATCTTCTTGTGCTTAATGGATGGAAACTATCATACGACAACACTGCATTGCGATCTGTCGGTTTAACATACAGGTCAGTGATAAGTTGACCTGCTTGAAGACATACCATGGTATCTAAAAAGCTGATTTCTTTATCATCGCAATGCATCGTTAGCCGTATGGTCCCACATTGTGAATGTACACACATAATAAAATCCTCTAGGGGTGAACGTGGCCCCACCCACACGCAAAAAACATCATCAATATATCGAAGCCAAAGTTTGGCATACTTTTGAGAGATCTCATTACTATATATAAAAGTTTCCTCATAGATATTCATGAAGATGTTTGCGTAGGACGGAGCCACGTTCCACCCCATTGCCGTCCCTCGTACCTGTAGAAAGAATTGATCATCAAAAGTAAAATAGTTGGACATTAGGACAAGTTTAGACCCTCTAGAGGTGCCCCAAATGCGGTTGTTAGACCACAACGGCACTTTATTTGACCTGAGGAAGTGGGCTTGATCCCACGAAACGCATTGCCTGTGCTATATCTCCAATTAAACTTCCTTAAGGAACATCCTTAAGCCACCTCATTTTTGTTATTTTATTGATTTTAGAGTATTTTATAGAAATTTACCACTCCTTTATTGAAATATGTTATTGGTAGGATGTTACTGTACATGTAAAAAAATTAAGTGAGGTCATGTGCATTGTAGCTTTTAATTTCTGTTGATTCAACCATTTCAAAACATGGTTATTTCAGTTAGAAAGAAAACATCAAGAACCATTCTCATCAGCATGCTTTCAAAATTCTCTAGATTGAATATGACACACTATTCATTTAGGCCCATTTCAAAAATGGGTACTAGAAAGAACTGCAGTGCATATGGCCACCCAAACACATCCATGCTTGCACTCACAACAGCTTATGCACACGCCCACAGCCGGCCAGAGGTTCTCCTCACTCACTGTACTGCCCAATGGCATAATTCGGACCTCAGCTCACCAGTAGCTCACAGTGAAGAGACAGGTGAACGGTGCCCAGTGACGGCGTGTATACTTCAAATACAGGAAGTGAACAGTGATGTCACTTCTTGTATGCAAGCCATCACTGGAAACCGCTCGCCTTTCTCTTTACTGTAAGCCACCACTGATCTGAGGTCTGAAGTATGCCGCGGGGCAGTGCTTTGAGTGAGCGAGAGGGACCTGAACTTTTTGTGGAGGAGAGGAAGAGCAGGAGAGAAGCAGGATGAGGGGCACCAGCATGCAGGCGAGCAAGCAGCAGATGGGAGAGCAAGCATTGGGCAGGCAAGTAAGCGGCAGGTAAGCAAGGGTACAACGTTTTTTGTAAAGTCCAGCATCGCACCGCCCCAGTTTCCCTTGGCTCCCAAGGCACGGTCCTATGTGGACTTTCCCCAAATCCAGCCCAGCTTACAGGACAGCTTGCAGTCAATGTATATGTTAGCTAGTGCGGGACTAGTATGTTAATATATATTTATGGTTAACATAGACAGTACAACCACAAAAAGGATTGCTCCAGAGCTCAAACCACTGACAGTCGTAGCACCAGGGAGTCAACTAGCCACAGCCAGATCACACAGGGGTGTACAATCAGATGCAAAGAATAAAGAAAGCTGGGTCTCCACCTGGATTTTGCAATATTAGCTTAATTTATTAAGTTACAGCCACAGAAAGCACAACGTTTCGGCATGCAGGACTTTGCCAAATGCCTATGTGCTGAAACATGCTTTCTGTGGCTATGGTACCACTGATAAATTAGGCTAATATAACATAGACAGTACAGTCAATTTTGTGTTGCATACACTGACCAACCATGGTAATGATTTCCCTTGACATTGTCTCTTTGGACAGAGACTGTGCATATATTACGTTGGCCAGTGCGGCATAATTTCTATATTTGAACAAATCTGTGTATTGTATTTCCAGTAGTTACAATATATATCATGATTTGGGAGGATCCTGAGCTGCATCTTGTTTTTAAATGTTTTTTATATTTTTTTGCAACCAGTGTTTCAATAAACTTTACTAACTGATTATATGTACTCTCTAATGTGCAATATCTTGGGATATCTGCCTTCTCTTCTATACAAACTTGTTAAAATCGGTCGTTGACCTATTTCCCTAATATACATATCCTTCTTATTAGGTATATTGACCAATATGGATATGGTTGTAATGCTGAAAAACAATTTTTATGATTGATCAATGTTTGTGTAGGAAAAGAGTGGTAACAAGGGAAAAATGAAAACAACAAGTTCCCCCTTGTTTTACAGAAAATGGCAGTTAAAGTGAAAGCAGGCAAATAGGATTTTTGCATGATAGATAGCGTACACAAGGGTGTGGCAATCAATGTGTTTTGCAAGATGTGCATGAAGTCAGAGTCTGCAACAATGAACTATTAAATGCATATTTTGCGTTTTCAAAACAATTTGATTAAGTGGTATAGTAGCATACATATAAAATTGTAAAGTATCATTTTGAACATACCACACATTTTCCACATTAAAGACATATATACTATTAATATCCAACGTCACTATCCGAGTCTGTATTCGAGTAAAATATTCGAGCTGGCCTTAAATAGCTTGTAAAACTTGTATTGGAGGTTAATGATGCATGAAACCACCTTTTGTATGAAGAAAAACATCAAGTATTTATGTGGTGATGTAGTAGTTATAAAAAAGGTATCAAAAATAGTAAATTAACTTCTTGAAAAGTGTTTGCATGAGAAGGTGTGTCCAAAATGGTTGTAAGTTAGAAGTCTTCATTTACGTCGTCTTCATCTTCTTCTTCTATATCTTCTTCTTCTTCTATATCTTCTTCTTCTTCTTCTATATCTTCTTCTTCTTTTATATCTTCTTCTTCTTCTAGATCTTCTTCTATATCATCTTCTTCTTCTTCTAGATCTTCCTCTATATCTTCTTCTTCTTCTATATCTTCTCCTTCTCCTTCTTCTTCTTCTTCTATATCTTCTTCTTCTCCTTCTCCTTCTTTTTCTTCTTCTTCTATATCTTCTTCTTCTTCTTCTTCTTCTTCTATATCGTCTTCTTCTTTGTTTTCTATATCTTCTTCTTCTTCTTCTTCTTCTTCTTCTATATCTTCTTCATCTTCTTCTTCTATATCTTCTTCTATATCATCTTCTTCTCTATCATTATATTATGTGTCTTGGACACCTCTAAATTAAGTACAATTTTTTTTTTCAAATTGATGCAGGCAGGAGGCAGCTATTGTTGAGCGTAATAGCTGGTGGCGCTTGGGCAGCAGCACCTTGTAATGTGTTCCCTGGCAGTGGAGACACACAGACAGCAGGAGGAAATATAACAGCAGGCAGCGTGAGGAGGATAAGTGTGTGGCAGACTGGCATTTGGCAGCAAGCAGGAGGGCAGACAGCGAGACATAGTAGGCCCTGGGTCCAAGCGGTGGTTCCAGGGCCGTAAATGAACAGCATGAGGTTCCAGACAGCGGTCGTGAAGCCCACATTGTGTCCAATACACAATTGGGACAGCACAGTTTTCAACCCGGACACCTCTAAAATAATTACAATTTTTTTTTTCAAATTAATGCAGCTATTGTTGAGCGTAATAGCTGGGCAGCAGCACCTTGTAATGTGTTCCCTGGCAGTGGAGACACAGACAGCAGGAGGAAATACAACAGCAGGCAGCGTGAGGAGGATGAGTGTGTGGCAGACTGGCAGCAGGCAGCAGAAGGGCAGGCAGTGAGACATAATAGGCCCTGGTTCCTAGCGGTGGTTCCAGGGCCGTAAATAAACACCATGAGGTTCCAGACAGCGGTCGTGAAGCCCACATTGTGTCCAATACACAATTGGGACAGCACAGTTTTCAACCCGTACACCTCTAAAATAATTACAATTTTTTTTTTTAAATAATGCAGGCAGTGAGGCAGTTATTGTTGAGCATAATAGCTGGTGGCGCATGGGCAGCAGCACCTTGTAATGTGTTCCCTGGCAGTGGAGACACAGACAGCAGGAGGAAATACAACAGCAGGCAGCGTGAGGAGGATGAGTGTGTGGCAGACTGGCAGCAGGCAGCAGGAGGGCAGGCAGCGAGACATAATAGGCCCTGGTTCTTAGTGGTGATTCCAGGGCCGTAAATAAACAGCATGAGGTTCCAGACAGCGGTCGTGAAGCCCACATTGTGTCCAATACACAATTGGGACAGAACAGTTTTCAACCCGGACACCTCTAAAATAATTACAATTTTTTTTTTTTTTTAAATAAGGCAGGCAGCTATTTTTGAGCGTAATAGCTGGTGGCGCATGTACAGCAGCACCTTTTAATGTGTTCCCTGGCTGTGGAGACACAGACAGCAGGAAATACAGCAGCAGCAGCAGCAAGTGTAATGTGTGTGTGCGCCACTTCATGTCCCCCTCTCGCCAACAACAGGGGCCAGGAATTCGCCTTCCACCCAAGCCTGGTTCATTTTGAGAAACGTCAGTCTGTCCACAGACTTGTGAGACAGACGAGATCGCTTCTCAGTGACGACTCCACCGGCTGCACTGAAGCAACGCTCTGACAGTACGCTGGAAGGGGGGCAGGAGAGCACTTCCAGGGCGTGCTACGCAAGCTCGCTCCAGATCGGCAGGTGCTTGACCCAATACTCCATGGAATCAACAGGGGCCACGCTGTCAAGCCCACTGAAGCCACCATGCGGGTCAAGCGCTGTCTGTGACTGGAGGAGAAGGATGCTGCTGCAGGCACCTCCTCTCTAGTCCCTGGTAGCTCTACACTCATGTAGAGCTCGTTGGTCAGAGACAGCAGGTCTGTGGTGCGTGTGCGCTTGCTGCTGGTGGATGCAGGCACCTGCTGCTGCCTCTGTGCTGGCTGGACAGTGGGGGTGGATGGCTCAGGGAAGGCTTCCTGCAAGCGCTCAACAAGGGACAGCTGCAAATCCCTCATTTGTTGCGCACGGTCTCCTCCTGCAGGCAGGAACTGGCTGAGCTTTCCCTTCAGACGTGGGTCCAGCATCATGCAGATCCAGATGTCCTCCCTCTTCTTCATCTGGATCACCCTTGGGTCCTTGCGCAGGCACCTCAGCATGTGCGCTGCCATTGGGAAGAGTCTGGCCACGTCTGCTGGCACATCATCAGAGCCGACAGTGCTGTCTTCCTCTTCCTCTGCCTCCTGCACCTCATCCTCTCTCCACCCCCGCACCAGTCCAGCTGCGCTCTGCTGCCCCCCCCTCATCAGCAGCAAGGTCAGGGACCTCCACCAACTCCAAGTCCTCCTCCTCAGAGGTGGCCTGTGAAGCTGCCTGCAGCTCCTGCTGGTCCAAGGCTGCCGCTCCCTCTTCCAGCAGTGCATACAGGGCCCTGTCCAGCACACACACCAAGGGGACCCACTCGCACACCATTGCATGGTCCCTGCTTACCATGTTGGTGGCCTGCAGGAAGGGTGCCAGGACTGAGCACACCTGCTGCATGTGCCCCCAGTCCTCCGTGGAGATGATGGACGGGAGGTTGGTGGCAGCATGCCCAGTTGCAGTGATGGCGGCAACTGTTGCTCGTGCAACGCACTGGCTGACAGCCTGCCTCTGTTCAACCAGACGCTCCAACATCGCCGGGGTGGAGTTCCAGCGAGTTGGAACATCGATCATGACCCGGTGCTGTGGCAGGTGCAGATCCTTCTGCACCTCTTCCAGGCTCGCTACGGCTGCAGACGAGTGCCGGAAATGACGCACAACCTTCCTTGCTGCCTCAAGGAGTCGGTCCATCCCCTGGTAGGTCTGCAGGAACTTTTGGACTACCAGGTTTAGGACGTGCGCCAGGCAGGGGATGTGGGTCAGGTCTCCCTTGTTGATGGCAGCAACAAGGTTTGCCCCATTGTCGGACACCACCTTTCCGACTCTGAGGCCTCTGGGGGTCAGCCAATTCCTCTCCTGCTCTCGGAATTTGGCCAGGACGTGGTTCGCCTTCAGTTTGGTCTTCCCCAGGCTGACCAATTCCAGCAGTGCTTGGCAGTGGCGGGGCTTCACGCTGCTGCTGAGGCGGGGGGTTTGGGCTGGTGTGCCGGAGGATGGAAGTGGATCAGAGGAACCTGCTTCAATTCCGCTGACCCTGCATGGTGGCACCACCCACTGCGTTGTTGCTGCTGCTCTGACAGTGCCCGATGCTGCTCCCCCCTCCTCACCCCCTTCCACCAAGCTGACCCAATGCGCGGTGAAGGACAGATAGCGGCCTGTCCCAAACCGGCTGCTCCACGAGTCCATGGTGACGTGGACCCGTTGACCCACCGCGTGATCCAGCCCTCTCCCGACATTGGCCATCACAGAGCGGTGAAGTGCAGGGATGGCCGTGTGTGCAAAATAATGTCGGCTGGGGATTGGCCAATCGGGGGCTGCACACATCAGGAGCGCACGCATGTCGCTCCCCTCCTGCACAAGGGAATAAGGCAGGAGTTGGGAGCACATGGCCCATGCCAGCAAGCCGTTCAGCTGACGCACTGGACGGCTGCTGGGAGGCAGAACCCTGACCACCCCCTGGAAGGTGTCGCTGAGCAGGGTCTGGCGACGCCTTTTTCTGGCATGGGAATCAGTGGAGGGAGCAGAGAAGGAGGCCACTGAGGACTGGCTGGCAGAACAGGCCTCAGTGTCGGCGGCAGGAGTTGCAGAGGGAGGAGGAGCAGTGTGTTTCTGACGCACTCCTGCTGGTGCTGCTGGAGGAGGTGGAGGAGGGCGGGTGGCTGCTGCCGATGGCTTCGCAGTGGTGGCGGGTCTGTCACTGCCAGCTGCCTTCAACTTCATGAACTCCTCATGCTCATGAAAGTGTTTCCCTGCCAGATGGGTCACCAGAGAGGTGGTGCCGTACGCAGAGGGCTCCTTCCCTCTGCTGAGCTGCTGTCGGCACTGGTTGCAGGTGACATACTTGCACTCCACATATGGCAGGGTGAAAAAATTCCAAATTGGGGAGGTGAAATTTCCCCTTCGGCTGGAAGGTGCTGCTGGTTCTGGTTAGTGTTGGGCGAACAGTGTTCGCCACTGTTCGGGTTCTGCAGAACATCACCCTGTTCGGGTGATGTTCGAGTTCGGCCACATGGCCGAACTAAGAGCGCATGGCCGAACGTTCCCCGAACGTCCGGCTAGCGCTGTGATTGGCCGAACGGGTCACGTGGTTCGGACCCGATCGCGCTCTGATTGGCCGAACTGTCACGTGGTTCGGGTAAATAAATACCCGAACCACGTCATATCTCCGCCATTTGTCTGTGGGTTTAGCTTTGGGTAGGCAGGCAGGGTAGTTTGCGCTCCAGCCACGCTAGCCAGGGTCCCCCCAGTCATTGTGTCGCTGCTGGGAATAGTAGTACACCGCTCGCTCAGCCACACTATATAGCATTCTGTTTACTGCCACTATGTGTACCTCGCTCAGCCACACTATATAGCATTCTGTTTACTGCCACTCTGTGTCTGCTGGGAATAGTAGTACACCGCTCGCTCAGCCACACTATATAGCATTCTGTTTACTGCCACTCTGTGTACCTCGCTCAGCCACACTATATAGCATTCTGTTTACTGCCACTCTGTGTCTGCTGGGAATAGTAGTACACCGCTCGCTCAGCCACACTATATAGCATTCTGTTTACTGCCACTCTGTGTACCTCGCTCAGCCACACTATATAGCATTGTGTTTACTGCCACTCTGTGTCTGCTGGGAACAGTAGAACACCGCTCGCTCAGCCACACTATATAGCATTGTGTTTACTGCCACTCTGTGCACCTTGCTCAGCCACACTATATAGCATTGTGTTTACTGCCACTCTGTGTCTGCTGGGAACAGTAGTACACCGCTCGCTCAGCCACACTATATAGCATTGTGTTTACTGCCACTCTGTGTCTGCTGGGAATAGTAGTACACCGCTCGCTCAGCCACACTATATAGCATTGTGTTTACTGCCCCTCTGTGTACACCACTCACCCAGCACACTATATAGCATTGTGTTTACTGCCACTCTGTGTCTGCTGGGAACAGTAGTACACCGCTCGCTCAGCCACACTATATAGCATTGTGTTTACTGCCACTCTGTGTCTGCTGGGAATAGTAGTACACTGCTCGCTCAGGCACACTATATAGCATTGTGTTTACTGCCACTCTGTGTACACCGCTCACCCAGCACACTATATAGCATTGTGTTTACTGCCACTCTGTGTCTGCTGGGAACAGTAGTACACCGCTCGCTCAGCCACACTATATAGCATTGTGTTTACTGCCACTCTGTGTACCTTGCTCAGCCACACTATATAGCATTGTGTTTACTGCCACTCTGTGTCTGCTGGGAACAGTAGTACACCACTCACCCGCCACTGTATAGCATTGTGCTCTGTGTCGCTGCTGGGAATAGTGGTACACCGCTCACCCACCACTGTATAGCATTTCTGTACTGCCACTGTACTGCTGCCAGTCAGCGTGTACTTTAAGGATAAGTGAAATGAGGAAGAAATCCGTTGAAAGAGGGAGGGGCAAGGGAAGAGGTGTTTCCCCTGACGGTTCACGTACAGGCCACAGGGGAGCACCCAAGAAAACCCACTCAATACCGCCCATGTTGTCCAGGACAACAACCCTCACAAATCCAAAAGAACAGGACCAGATAATTACTTGGATGACCTCTCAAGCGTCCAGCAGTGGGTTAAGCAGCACCAGCACATCACGCACGAGGTCCGAGTCCTCAGCCAGTTACAAGGAGCCAGTGGGCACAAAGCTGACACAACCGGCAGCGACACCACGCACACAACTGCCAGATAACCAGTCCGATAAATTACCTCAGGACACAATGGGGTATTCGCAGGAGCTATTCCCAGCCCAACAAACTTCCACCTTTCAAAGGTCAATGGAGGAACAGCCAGAAATGTTGTGCCCGGATTCACAACCATTAACTGTGGGAAATGCACCGCGCACTGAAATGCAAGGCGAGTCCGAGGACTTAGAAACCCAAATCCCAGAGCAAGTTGGGCAGGAGGGGTTGCAATTGCAGGAGGTCGGCCGACAAGATCTGGAAGACGACGTTGGAGTGAGCTGCGCAGAGGTTGTTCTGGGGCGCTCTACTCCACGGTGGCGGCCCCCCCACAATGACATATGACGAGTTTGAGGAGATGGAAGAGGAGGGTATGGACAATGTGGACATAGACCCAGATTTTGTTTGTGAACGAGAACATCGCCATCGTAGCAGCAGCACAGATGAGTCTGTTGAAGAACTCACTGCTGCACGAGTTCGCCTTGTGCCACAAGGTAGGCGACGCGCAATTTCAGGCACCACAAGCGTGGAAGTTCAAGTGAGAGGCAAAAGAGGCGCAAACAGAAATCGCCAGCAAGGCAGGTGCTCCAAAGTCTGGGCTTTCTTTGAAGACTGCACTGAGGATGGTACTATGGCAATTTGCAAGGTGTGCAAGACCCGCCTGAGCAGGGGGAAAAGTATTAACAACCTCTCCACCACCAGCATGAGCCGCCACATGCTATCCAAACATCCCACTCTGTGGGCAAACGTGGCAGGACAGGGTACCAGCAACACTGCCTCCCTTGGGGTCACCAGACTCACCACCAGTCCCGCCTCAGCAGCAGCAGTAGCCCAGCCATTGCGTGGTTCACAACATTCACAAACATCAGACGCTGACACTGTCACTTTCCGGAGTAGTGCTCTTGAGGTCTCCCAGTGTTCATCAAACACAACAACCAACAGCCCTTCAGTGTGCAGCCCTACGGTTCAGTTGTCTGTCTCGGAGATGTTTGATCGCAAGAGGAAATTGCCAGCAAATGACCCCCGGGCCGTGGCAGTAACAGCCAGCATAGCCAAGCTTCTGGCCTGCGAAATGCTGCCATATCGAGTGGTGGAGACAAACAGCTTCAAGGGCATGATGTCAGATGTCTGTTCCATCACGTGGGCTGCTGCTGGGTTAGCGTTTCCGGTCCCTGTTTATTGAACCTCTCATCTGTATTACATTTATGACTGCATGGCGGCAAAAAGCATTGCTATATCCGCACGCTTTTTGTCCTCATGCAAGGCCCGGGATGTTGTGTCTCAAAAAGCGTGGCCTTCTCCTCCTGCGCCTCCTCCTGTTCCATCACGTGTGCTGCTGCTGCTGGGTTAGCGTTGCCGGTCCCTGTTTATTGAACCTCTCATCTGTATTACATTTATGACTGCATGGCGGCAAAAAGCATTGCTATATCCGCACGCTATTTGTCCTCATGCAAGGCCTGGGTTGTTGTGTCTCAAAAAGCGTGGCCTTCTCCTCCTGCGCCTCCTCCTCCTGTTCCATCACGTGTGCTGCTGCTGGTGCTGGGTTAGCGTTACCGGTCCCTTTTCCTGGAACCTCTTCTCTGTATTCCATTTATGACTGCATGGCGACAAAAAGCATGTTACCTGTGCAAAGAAACATGACATTTTCCACATTTAAAAGACAGTTTTTCCTTTGAAACTTTACAATCAATTTTCTCAAAAACTATAAGCTCTTTTTCAAATATTTTTTTTTCCTCTTGTACCCACTCCCAAGGTGCACATACCCTGCAAATTTGGTATGTAGCATGTAAGGAAGCTTTACAAAGCACGGAAGTTCGGGTCCCCATTGACTTCCATTATGTTCGGAGTTTGCCGCGAACACCCGAACATCGCGGCGATGTTCGGCGAACGTTCGCGAACCCGAACATCTAGGTGTTCGCCCAACACTAGTTCTGGTCTCCCTGTGGTGGTTGGGGGTGGGGGGGGTGGGGGGTTCTTGGTGCGGCTGGTGGTGGCACTGGCAGAACTCGTCTCCGGATCAGCACGTTGTGTGGCCTGCATACCACGCCCACTTGTGATCCTGCCCATGCCTGCGATGCTGATCCTTCTAGCAAGGCCCACAGACGCATCCTCCTCCTCAGAGCTGATGACATCCCCACTCCCAGGATCTGGCACCCAGTCTTTTTCCTTCACCCTGTCATCATCATCCTCCCCCTCCGCAAACATGTCCTGCTGGGATCCCACAAACTCCCCTTCTGCATGCATGGGCGGATGGACAGTCACCACTGTCTGACTGTCCAAAGCATCATCCCCAAAGTGCCCATGAGCATTCCTTCCTCCTCCAATTCTGCTGCAACAGCACTCCATAACCCCGCTGTGCTTGGGGATAAGAAGGTGCTGAGTGACAGGGTGCTGGTGTCGCTGGGGCTGGAGAACTGCACTCCTCCTCCTCCTCCCCAGGCAGTGCTGGTCGGCTGCTGCTGCTCTTGCGAACAGGAGTGGTGGCGGGGGTGGAGGAGTCAGTTCCAGAGCTAATGGTGGCCTGCTCATCCACCATCAGTTCTACCACAGAGTCTGCGTCCTTCTCCTCAATAGGACGGTTACGACCTGGCGGTGGGAGGAACATCTGCGCCACACGCTGCTGCTGCTGTGTCTCGGCAGCGTGACTCCCAGCTGTTGGGCGGCCAAGGCGTCCACGGCCAGTGGCTAATGGCGGAATCGCCACTGGTGCAGACGCAGAACTGCGCATGGTGGTGGTGGCACGGCTGCCACGCCCACGACCTCCTCTCTTGGTGATGCTCTTGCTGCCCCTGCCCAAACCGCGGCTGCCAGTGCCAGACATCGTATATTTTTAATATTATACAAATGAAAAAACAAACTTATGTATGTAAAGGCGGGTGGGACAAGTGGGGTACTTTAATGGGGTGGGACTAGTGGTGGTGGGTGTGTGAGGTGACGGACAGGTGTACTCTACAGCAGAGATCGGTGTAGCGCTAACGAGAGAGTGCGCAGTGCGCACACAAAGACCCTAGCTGACGCTGACTGATGGTGTCCCTATACACAGACTACAGTACAATTCAGCGAATACACAATACAAGTAATATAAACAATAGGACGGGTGTAGCACTAACGAGAGGGTGCGGACAGCGCAGACGTGCACTGCGCACACAAAGACCCTAGCTGACGCTGACTGACGGTGTCCCTATACACAGACTACAGTACAGTACAAGTCAGCAAATACACAATAGAAGTAATAGAAAAAAATAGGACCGGTGTAGCACTAACGAGAGGGTGCGGACAGCGCAGACGTGCACTGCGCACACAAAGACCCTAGCTGACGCTGACTGATGGTGTCCCTATACACAGACTACAGTACAGTACAAGTCAGCAAATACACAATAGAAGTAATAGAAAAAAATAGGACAGCGCAGACGTGCACTGCGCACACAAAGACCCTAGCTGACGCTGACTGACGGTGTCCCTATACACAGACTACAGTACAGTACAAGTCAGCAAATACACAATAGAAGTAATAGAAAAAAATAGGACGGGTGTAGCACTAACGAGAGGGTGCGGACAGCGCAGACGTGCACTGCGCACACAAAGACCCTAGCTGACGCTGACTGACGGTGTCCCTATACACAGACTACAGTACAGTACAAGTCAGCAAATACACAATAGAAGTAATAGAAAAAAATAGGACGGGTGTAGCACTAACGAGAGGGTGCGGACAGCGCAGACGTGCACTGCGCACACAAAGACCCTAGCTGATGCTGATGGACGGTGTCCCTATACACAGACTACAGTACAGTACAAAATTAAGCGAATAGAAGTAATAGAAAAAAATAGAACGGGTGTAGCACTAACGAGAGGGTGCGGACAGCGCAGACGTGCACTGCGCACACAAAGACCTTGACGCTGACTGACAGTGTCCCTATACACAGACTACAGTACAGTACAAGTCAGCAAATAGACAATAGAAGTGTAACGATCGGTGTAACACAGAGAGGATCTGATTATCGGTGATCTGCAGTATCACCGAGAATACAGATATACAGTGGTGTGAAAAACTATTTGCCCCCTTCCTGATTTCTTATTCTTTTGCATGTTTGTCACACTTAAATGTTTCTGCTCATCAAAAACCATTAACTATTAGTCAAAGATAACATAATTGAACACAAAATGCAGTTTTAAATGATGGTTTTTATTATTTAGTGAGAAAAAAAACCTCAAAACCTACATGGCCCTGTGTGAAAAAGAAATTGTCCCCTGAACCTAATAACTGGTTGGGCCACCCTTACCAGCAATAACTGCAATCAAGTGTTTGCAATAACTTGCAACGAGTCTTTTACAGCGCTCTGGAGGAATTTTGGCCCACTCATCTTTGCAGAATTGTTGTAATTCAGTTTTATTTGAGGGTTTTCTAGCATGAACCGCCTTTTTAAGGTCATGCCACAACATCTCAATAGGATTCAGGTCAGGACTTTGACTAGGCCACTCCAAAGTCTTCATTTTGTTTTTCTTCAGCCATTCAGAGGTGTATTTGCTGGTGTGTTTTAGGTCATTGTCCTGCTGCAGCACCCAAGATCGCTTCAGCTTAAGTTGACGAACAGATGGCCGGGCATTCTCCTTCAGGATTTTTTGGTAGACAGTAGAATTCATGGTTCCATCTATCACAGCAAGCCTTCCAGGTCCTGAAGCAGCAAAAAAAACCCAGACCATCACACTACCACCACCATATTTTACTGTTGGCATGATGTTCTTTTGCTGAAATGCTGTGTTACTCCTACGCCAGATGTAACGGGACACACACCTTCCAAAAAGTTCAACTTTTGTCTTGTCAGTCCACAAGGTATTTTCCCAAAAGTCTTGGCAATCATTGAGATTTTTTTTAGCAAAATATTGACGAGCCTTAATGTTCTTTTTGCTTAAAAGTGGTTTGCGCCTTGGATATCTGCCATGCAGGACATTTTTACCCAGTCTCTTTCTTATGGTGGAGTCGTGAACACTGACCTTAATTGAGGCAAATGAGGCCTGCAGTTCTTTAGATGTTGTCCTGGGGTCTTTTGTGGCCTCTCGGATGAGTTTTCTCTGCGCTCTTGAGGTAATTTTGGTCGGCCGGCCACTCCTGGGAAGGTTCATCACTGTTCCATGTTTTTTCCATTTGTGGATAATGGCTCTCACTGTGGGTCGCTGGAGTCCCAAAGCTTTAGAAATGGCTTTATAACCTTTACCAGACTGATAGATCTCAATCACAGTACTTTTGTTCCCATTTGTTCCTGAATTTCTTTGTATCTTGGCATGATGTCTAGCTTTTGAGGTGCTATTGGTCTACTTCTCTGTGTCAGATAGCTCCTATTTAAGTGATTTCTTGATTGAAACAGGTGTGGCAGTAATCAGGCCTGGGTGTGACTACAGAAATTGAACTCAGGTGTGATAAACCACAGTTAAGTTATTTTTTTAACAAGGGGGGCAATCACTTTTTCACACAGGGCCATGTAGATTTGTAGTTTTTTTTCTCACTAAATAATAAAAACCATAATTTAAAACTGCATTTTGTGTTCAATTATGTTATCTTTGACTAATAGTTAACGTTTTTTGATGAGCAGAAACATTTAAGTGTGACAAACATGCAAAAGAATAAGAAATCAGGAAGGGGGCAAATAGTTTTTCACACCACTGTATACCCGATTATTGATGATCTGCAGTATCACCGATAATCAGATATATCTCTAACCTCTGGACACCTGAGTATATGGAGTTTTTGGTGCAACAGTAATACTTTGAGGAGAGCACCCGTACAGAGGGTGCAAGGCAGTAAAGGATACTGCCCAAAGAACAGGTTCCTTCCAATGGCCTGAGGCTCCCCAAGGGGAGGAGTCAGGCTGAGAATGGGAAGGACCAGAGTGTGAGTGACACCAATAGAGGAATGTCACTAACAGACTGTGAACTATCTCTTAACGGAAGAGATAGCTCTCGAGGTCGGACAAGCCAGGTTGGCAACACACGGACAGATCAGATACAGAGACAGGAGGCAGATACAGAATCCTAAGACAAGCAGAGTTTGGCAACAGAGTATCAGATATAGCGAAGTACCTAATCAGAGATCAGAAGAGAAGTCAGGAAAGCAGAAGGTCATAACAAATAATCAACAATGCCTAGTCTTGGGCATGAGCTCCTTGATCATCAACACCCTGGAACTAGTCTGAAATAATAACTGGATGGTAAAGCTATTTCCTAGTCTTGGGTGTGAGCTCAGTAGTCATCAACACCCTGGAACTAGTCTGAGGAATAACACAGATAATATACAGTATTCCTATTCTGAGGTGTGAGGTCCTTGGTCATCAACACCTAGGAACTGATCTAAAGAATAACACAGATACTGACAAAAGGTCTGAGTGCCACCACGTAGTGATCGCAACGGCAGATACCAGAGAAATGACCAGCACCCAGTATATATACCAAAGCACTCTCCAGCACCTCCCCTAAGTGCTGGACCAATGGGAACTGATAGAATTGTCAGCTGACCGGCTTGGTCAGCTGACACCCTTCTGGTTGTCATAAAAGCTCTGCCTCTCAGCGCGCGCGCGTCCTTCTGAACCTGTGTGGACTTTCAGTCCCAGCCACACCAGACATGTGTTGTAATACATCCACTGTGTTGGAAGCGGAAGTAGCCGTACCGCTATCAGAGCATGCGGCGGTTTCTCCGTGTTCAGCCATACTGACAGATGTAGGCCTATGCGTGCAAACCGCCGAGTCGGACGCGGAATCCGCCGCCTTGTTCTCAAGACATGCGGCGGTTTCTCCACGTTCAGTCATGCTAACAGATGCAGGCCCACGCGCGCAACCTGCTGCGTTGGACGCGGAATCAGACGCCTTGTTCTGAGCACCTGCGGCGGCTTTTCCGCGTTTTCTCACAAGAAGTAATAGAAAAGAATAGGACGGGTGTAGCACTAACAAGAGGGTGCGGACAGCGCAGACGTGCACACAAAGACCCTAGCTGACGCTGACTGACGGTGTCCCTATACACAGACTACAGTACAGTACAAAATTCAGCGAATACACAATAGAAGTAATATAAACAAATAGGACGGGTGTAGCACTAACAAGAGGGTGCAGACAGCGCAGACGTACACTGCGCACACAAAGACCCTAGCTGACGCTGACTGACGGTGTCCCTATACACAGACTACAGTACAGTATAGTCAGCGAATACACAATAGAAGTAATATAAACAATAGGACGGGTGTAGCACTAACGAGAGGGTGCAGACAGCCCAGATGTGCACTGCGCACACAAAGACCCTAGGTAACGCGGTGACGGACGGTCCCTATACACAGACTAGAGTACACTACAGTACTAACTAAACAATAGAAGAACCTAGCTAAATAATAGAACAGGTGTGACTAGATTACAGAGAGCAGATACAGGACAGGTATAGCAGTAAAGCTGGGCCTTGCTAACTACAAAATAGTACAAATCTATCTAACACAGAAGTAGTAGTACAGTAGAGTAGGACAGGTGAGAGCACAGGTAACTAGAGACTAGAGCACAGAGCAGGGCAGGCTGCCTTGCCTAGGCACAGGGCCTAGCTGCTGGCTGCAGCTGCAGCAGCAGCACCAGTGAGTCTCCCTCCCTAGTCCCTAATCACACAAACTAAACTGCCTAAAATAAAATCTATCTACAATACAAAGCAATACAGTTGAATATCAAGTGTTGGAGTGTAAAAACGCTTGGTTTAGAACAATATAAATGCACTTGCACACAGACAAAAAGCACTGGAGCAGTCTCTCAGTATAATCAGTCAGTATGTCGCAAGCAGGACGAGTGAGGCAAGATGGCGTCCGCTATTTATAGAGGGGGGCTTGGCCAGGCTCCCCCTCTGTGATTGGCTGCAGTCAGAGGGCTGGGAGCCCTCTGATTCGCTTGTGAGGACTCGAGGTGACATCAGACGTGACGCTATCCGAGCTGGTGACGCTATCCGAGCTTGGATAGCTAGGATATCTCCGGATAGCTGCTTGCTATCCGAGTGCGCTCTGATAGCACAGCCCGGATAGCTAATACTATTCGAGCTCGGTATTCGAGCTCGAATAGTGAAAAAAAAAACTAGGATATCCGAGTATCTCGGATATCCTAGCTCTGATGAGCACCACTGCTTATGATTAGTTCAGGCTTTCTCTTATGAACACCTATGCTAAGTTGCGTAGCCTATGCTACGTAGCCTAAGACAACACTTAGGCCTATGTACAGCATACAGATAAATGACAGGAAATGACAGGAAGTTACAAGAAGTAGAAAGTGAATAGAAGTAGAAAGTACCTAGAAGAAACTGGAAGTGCTCTCAGCAAGACTATCCATTCCTTATAAACAGCCAGTCAAGGGTTAACCCTGGGCTCCACCCTTAGTGGGTGGAGCCTGCTGTCGATCCCATACTCAGCCTGTGATAGGCTACCAGCAGCATGGGATGAACTGACCAGCACAGTCTTTACTATGCATTCACTGGAAAATTCCCCTTTCCAGTGACCTGTCCCCTTGTTCTTAGGAGAACATTGTTTTCTGTTCCCTGGCCATTGTTTACCTTTAGGAAATATGAAAACACTTGATGTTTACCCCACTACCACCTGGATGTCGGTACATCTTGAGCTGATACCGCGCTCCGGCCTTGTGGGAAACACAGCACAATGTTCTACATTGTGCTTCTAGAAATGCCTCTATTTCTCTCGAAGAGAAATCCTCCTTAAAGAGAAACTCTACAGAGCAAGTCCTTTTCCTAAAACCAGTTATCTAAAGTAACTGAGGGCTCCGAATTCAAGCATATCATACTAAAATTCCAACAATGAAGTGCTTTTGTATATGAGAAATATAAAGAGTGCATTCCCTGCTATCTCTTCTCTAATAGAACCAGAGCCGACGGTACAATAGAGGCGAAGGGGGCAACTAGCCTGGGGCCCCCAACCTCTGCAGGAGCCTCGCGCCGCCGACCCTGCTAAATTATGCCTGCTACCCCCGCTCGCACTGCTCCCTGGGGCACTTGTGTGAAGCTGCAACAGTAATTAACCTATTCTGGCTGGCGGTGATGGCTACACAGTCCGGGGCACTCTCTCTCCAAGCAGTCCTCCTCCTCCTCTATGAACTGGCGCATGTTTACACATAACGCGTGATGGGTCATAGAGAAGAAGGAGGACTGCGTGGAGAGAGAGTGCCCCGGACAGTGTAGCAGCCACCTGCCGGGATAGGTTAATTACTGTTGCAGCTTCACACAAGGGCCCCAGGGCCCTGAGAAGAAAGGTAATGCGGGGCAGGGGGGGATGTATCAGTCAGGGGGCCCTGATTTTGTTTGCCCCAGGGCCCCGGAGCCCCTGAAACCGGCCCTGAATAGAACAGTATGGTGCAGTCTGTTGGAAAAGGTAAACAAAGAGCAGTCTAGAGCTTTATACTTGGATTAAAAAAAAGCTATGCCGATTTGGGTGAATGCAGTGCCATTTCAGTTGGAAAAGAGGACGTCACCTACATAATTATTTGAAGGATGACTTTTTTTGTTTTAAAAACACTTTTCTTTTATTGGTCGGATGAAATATGCTAATTTTTTGAGATAGGAATTTTGGGTTTTCATGAGCTGTATGCCAAAATCATCAATATTAAAACAATAAAAGGCTAGAACTACTTCAGTTGTGTGTAATGAATCTAAAATATATGAAAGTCTAATGTTTATCAGTACATTACAGAAAATAATCAACTTTATCACAATATGCTAATTTTTTAGAAGGACCTGCAAAGCCTTCACATGTCCATAAATATAGTGCTTGTTAAAAGAAAAGCCAGGATCACACCATTCCTACCCTCACCCATGTGCACATGGGGGGTAATCGCGTAGTCTCCAGAAGCCTTGCGGTGATCACTTGCAGAGGTGGCCGCACCGTCCCTTTCTCACATGGACTTGCAAAGTGCGGGCGTTTTTGCCAGGAGGGGGCCACTATGCTGCAAACATCGTTGTCTCTCCCAAACTGCACCGGCTTCAGGCCTCAGGATGCCGGAATAGTATAGTTGAAAAGCTCACAGCACTTCCTGGATGAGAAATGGGTAGTGGCCCAGCTTGGCCAAACTTAGTCCACCGGTTTCATTGCATAAACAGCAATTTCTTCAGGAAATAATGGCATAATTACACTTTGCAACATCTAGTGGTTCTTTTTATAGCTGCACGCCCTTAATTAAATTCATTGGCATTGGCATTCAAATATACTGCAAGCAAAAGTGTGCAAGCACTCCATCTTGTGGATTTTTGCAAAATTACACATATTACAAATGCTTCCATTTATATCGCATCCCATTTTTGCAAAAATGGGATGCAATGTAAATGGAAGCATTTGTAATATTTGTAATTTGGCAAAAACTCCACAAGATGGAGTACTTGCACACTTTTGCTTGTAGTATATTCCAATTTCAAACTTTTTCAGTTTAGCAGCAGTTAGCAAGGACTGTGATGCAGCACAGGCAGTCTAGAATAGGCTGGCAGCAATAGTAGGGTCTGTCCATTGTATAGGGGTGTGTGCAAAGTATGCTGGGTTGTAGTATTGTTTTAATACACCAATATCTTTTGCAAGAAACGTGTCTCATTCTCTTTTCTATCATATGTTTGTTGTGCTATGCACGAAAGGTTTAGGGCGGGTTTCCACTTGTTAATGATGCGAATGCGGCTACGTAGCCGCAACGCATCACTTCCGCCGCCGGCCGCATCACTTTCACATCTCCCGATGCGGAAGTCCATGGGGGAGATGGGACGCGGCTGCAGGCAGATGCGGCCGTGCGATAATCTGCAGCATGCTGCAGATTTTCGGATCGTACCACACCGCTCCGCACAACATGCACGCAGTGGAAACTCTTCCACTGGCGTGCATGTGTTTCAGGACACCTGCTGTGCGATGTGGCTATGTAGCTGCATCGCACCGCTCCTAGTGGAAACGGGCCCTTAGAGTGGTTTACTGGTTAGATAGTATTAACAGTTATACTTCCAAAGAACTAGATCAAATCAAATCAAATATGTATTCTGGCGTGTACTTAACTATCTTACACTTACATGAAGAGTACCTACTGGAAAATGTCATGAAGAATCCACTTTTGTATTCTATGTGGTAATTTTGGAACACTCTTAGACATAGTAATATTATGAATGCTCTTTGCTCTCTGTTTATAACCTTAACAGATGACCCAGATTTTCCTCCCTCACAATCCACAAAAATATACTGTATACGGAGTGGTATAGTCAGGGATTGACGAACATTTGTCAATGTATAGATTTCTACATTATACATTGCTTTTATAACACCACATACAGTGGGATGCGTAAGTTTGGGTAACCTTGTGAATCGTCATGATTTTCCTGTATAAATCGTTGGTTATTACGATAAAAAATGTCAGTTAAATATATCATATAAAAGACACACACAGTGATATTTGAGAAGTGAAATTAAGTTTATTGGATTTACAGAAAGTGTGCAATAATTGTTTAAACAAAATTAGGCAGGTGCATAAATTTGAGCACCACAAAAAAGAAATGAAATCAATATTTATTAGATCCTCCGTTTGCAGAAATTACGGCCTCTAAACGTTTCGTATAAGTTCCAATGAGTCTGGATTCTGGTTGAAAGTATTTTGGACCATTCCTCTTTACAAAACATCTCTTGTTCATTCAATGAATTTTATGGCTTCCGAGCATGGACAGCTCTCTTTAACTCACAACAACACAGATTTTAAATTTTATTCAGGTCTGGGGACTGAGATGGCCATTCCAGAACGTTGTACTTGGTCCCTTTGCATGAATGCTTTAGTGGGTTTTGAGTAGTGTTTAGGGTTGTTGTCTTGTTGAAAGATCCAGCCCCGGCACAGCTTCAGCTTTGTCACCGATTCCTGGACATTGGTCTCCAGAATCTTCTAATACTGAGTGGAATCCTTGCGTCCCTCAACTTTGACAAGATACCCAGTCCCTGCACTGCCCACACAGCCGAACAGCATGATGGAACCACCACCTTATTTTACTGTAGGTTGCAGGTGTTTTTCTTGGAATGCTGTGTTGTTTTTCCTCCATGCTTAGTGCCCCTTGTTATGCCCAAATAACTCAATCTTAGTTTTATCAGTCCACAGCACCTTATTCCAAAATGAAGCTGGCTTGTCCAAATGTGCTTTACCTCTAGCGGCTCTGTTTGTGCTGTGGGCGGAGAAAATGCTTCCTCTGCATCACTCTCGCATACAGCCTCTCTTTGTGTAAAGTGTGCCGAATGGTTGAACGATGCACAGTGATTCCATTTGCAGCAAGATTATGTTGTAGGTCTTTGGTACTGGTCTGTGGGTTTACTCTGTTTTCACCATTCGTTGCTTCTGTTTATCCAAGATTTTTCTTGGTCTGCCACTTCAAGCCATAACTTGAACTGAGCCTGTGGTATTCCATTTCCTCAATAGGTTCCTAACTGTAGAAACAGCTGAAATCTCTGAGACAGCTTTCTGTATCCTTCCCCTAAACCATGATGGTGAACAATCTTTGTCTTCAGGTCATTTGAGAGTTGTTTTGAGACCCCCATGTTGCTACTCTTCAGAGAAAATTAAAAGAGGAGGTAAACTTACAACTGACCCCCTTATATACTCTTTCTCATAACTAGATTCACCTGTGTAGGTTTGTCAGGGGTCACTGAGCTTACCAATCCATTGTTCCAATAATTAGTTCTAAAGGTTTTGGTATCAATAAAATGCCCAAATTTATGCACCTGCCTAATTTTAGTTAAACAATTACTGTGCACTTTCTGTAAATCCAATAAATGTCATTTCACTTTTCAAATATCACTGTGTGTGTCTCCTATATGATATATTTAACTGACATTTTTTATCGTAACAACCAATGATTTATACAGGAAAATCATGACGATTAACAAGGTTGCCCAAACTTTCGCATCCCACTGTATCTTGGATATTCTGCTCATAAAATCTTATATCTGAAAGTGTGTTAAAGAAATTATCAGAAGCAGATTGGGACAATACCTTGGGTGGGAAGTTACCACAGAAAAAAATCCTCAAAAAAAGGCAATATCACAATACTGTACTATATTTTTTTTAAGACCAGTCTCAGACTATGGGAAAACTAAGAATAATATAGTGGAATGGAAAGCACATTTTACATATCTGGGGGAAGAGAAACTTTAACCCAGGATCGAACTTCACTCCAATCAGTAACCTCATGGCCCTGACAGTTTGCTGTCTGTGAACCTTTTTTGCATTGTGGGAAATAAAAGCTTTTTACAACTGCCAAGCAAGCAGTACGGTATTTCCCTCTCTGCATAGAACTCTCAGTAAACAAACATTGCGTATGGATCAACTGGCAGAACTAAAGATGTCGCCACCTGTGATAAATTTCATAATGTAAACCTGTGAAAGGAAAGATTTTACAATGGGCAAACACTGACTAAATACTTTATAAATGAATGAATACTGCAAAATAAATAAGCAATTGTATTCACTATATTATTTTCACTACAGTTCCTCTTTAAAAATGTCATTTATACAAGAAAATAAGACCCTTGTCTAGCTATAAAGAAATGCTTTGGCAGAGGTTGCAGGGGTGATTGCTACGCCCATGCCAGAAACCGTGGTGCTCAACAGAGCTCGAATATTCGAGTAGCTCGAATATTCGAGCTCTTTTTCAGCTATTCGAGCTTGGTATTCGAGCTCCGAATAGCTGCAGCTATTCGAATGGGCTATTCGAGTAAACTCGAATAGCCCATTTACTATTCGCGCTATTCGAGCAAACAGTGCTATTCGAGCTCGAATACCGAGCTCGAATAGCGTCATAGCCCAGATTGATGTCCTTAGAGCCAATCAGAGGGCTCCCAGGCCCTCTGACGGCAGCCAATCACAGAGGGGGACCCTGGCCAGCCCCTACCCTATAAATAGCGGCCGCCATGTTCCGTTTTTCCGTCCTTGCCTGACTTTGTACAGAGAGAGATCTGCTCCTTTGTGCTTTGGCTTAGCAAGTGCTTTATTGTGGTCAATCACCTAGCATTTTTGCTCACATACACCTCCTATATACACCTATATTGTTGTTAGTTAGATAGACATTGTATTTTAGTTAGTAGCTTGTGTGTTACATAGAGACAGGCAGCTGCTGCAGGCAAGCTTACACAGCTTTAGGCCTCAGGGCCTTGCCTGTGTGGGCAGCTGTCCTCCTGTCCTCTGTTAGTTTATTTCTCATCTTATCTATATGTAGTTATACTGTAACTGTACTAGGACACTCACTGTCACTGTTTGTTCATAGCTCCTGCGTGTGTGCGTGCACAGTACACACACTCTATTTCCTTCTGATTACTACTGATTATTGTAATTTCTAGTTGTACTTACTGTTACTACTTACCGTACTAGGGACACTCAGTCACTGTTCATAGGCTAGCTCCTGCGTGTGTGTGTGCGTGCACTCACTGTCTGTAGTGTACACACACTCTATTTCCTTGTGATTGCTACTGATTATTGTAATTTCTAGTTGTACTTACTGACTGTTACTACTTACTGTACTAGGGACACTCAGTCACTGTTCATAGGCTAGCTCCTGCGTGTGTGTGTGCGTGCACTCACTGTCTGTAGTGTACACACACTCTATTTCCTTGTGATTACTACTGATTATTGTAATTTCTAGTTGTACTTACTGACTGTTACTACTTACTGTACTAGGGACACTCAGTCACTGTTCATAGGCTAGCTCCTGCGTGTGTGTGTGCGTGCACTCACTGTCTGTAATGTACACACACTCTATTTCCTTGTGATTACTACTGATTATTGTAATTTCTAGTTGTACTTACTGACTGTTACTACTTACTGTACTAGGGACACTCAGTCACTGTTCATAGGCTAGCTCCTGCGTGTGTGTGTGCGTGCACTCACTGTCTGTAGTGTACACACACTATATTTCCTTCTACTGAATCTGATTACAACTGATTATTGTATTTTCTAGTTAGTGTACTATTGGAAACACTCACTGTGTTCACTGTTCACACTTACTGATTACCAATACCGATTATTGTATTTTGTATTTGTACTGTACTAATCACTTAGCGATCTAATAACTTAGTGATTAGTGTCACCTCACCCACCAACCCACTCCATTAAAGTACCCCAATTTTTCACCCGCCCTTTTAAAAAACTTTTGTGTTTACGCCCAAAACATCTAAGATGTCTGGAAGTGGCAGACAGCGTGGTTTGGGCAAGGGGAAGGGCAGCAAGGGAATCAGGAGGAGAGGGAGCAGCATTGTGGCAAGCCTGGCCACCATGCACAGTTCCGCAGCAGCAGCAGCTGCGTCAGTGGCTAACATTCCTCCTATAGCCACTGGTCGTGGACGCCTTGGGCGCCGCCCAGCAGGAGCATCTGCAACTCACGCTGCAGAGACACAGCAGCAGCAGCGTGTAGCACCTGCTCCTATTTTCCTCCAGCCGGGTCGGAAACGTCCCATTGAGGAAAAGGATGCAGCCACTGTGGTGCAACTGATGACGGAGGATGAGCAGCCCGCCATCAGCTCTGCATCCGAGGCCTCCACCCTCACCACCACCACCCCTGTTCGCAGCAGCCGCCCAGCAGGGCCTGGGGTGGAGGAGGAGGCCAGTTCACCATCACAAGTTGGCGACCTGTCACTCAGCAGTATTTTTACCCCAGGCACCATCAGGGTATTGTCTGCTGTTGTTGGCGATTTTGAGGAGGAGATGCTGATGGGCACTTTGGGGGAGGAGGGATTGGACAGCAAGACTGTGGCGACAGTCAAGCAGCCCATCCATGCATCAGGAGAGGAGTTTGGGGGGTCATCATCCCAGCAGGACATGTTTCAGGAGGGGGAGGATGATGATGACACGGTGACAGACAAAGACTGGGTGCCACCAGCTCCTGGGGATGTCGTCATCAGCAGCTCTGAGGAGGAGGAGGAGGATGCGCTTGTGGGCCTTGCAAGGAGGCGCATCATTGCAAGCATTGGCAGCAGTAGGCAGGTCCCACAGCCTGCTGGTGTCTCAGGCTCAGCTGCAGCAGCAGCAGCATCTGCCAGTACCACCACCAGCCGCACCCAAGCCCCCCCCACCCCCCAACCACCACAGGGAGACAGGCAGCAGCGGCTCCAGGCCGTAGGGGGTTGTTTTTGTCACCAATCTGGCGATTTTTCACAATGCCCACAGTGTACAGCAAGTACGCCACTTGCAACCACTGTCAGCGGAAGTTGAGCAGAGGTGCAGACCCCTTAAAGTTCAGCACCAGCTCGCTCATCAACCACCTTGCTGCTAAACATTTCCAACATTTCCACCAGCATGAGGAGTTCCAGAGGCTGAAGGCATCTGGTGCTGGCAGTGGTACCACACCCATCACTGCACAGCCTTCAGCAGCAACAGCAGCAACAGCAGCCACCCGCCCTCCTGCACCTCCAGCAGCACCAGCAGGAGTGCGGAAACGCACTGCTCCTCCCCCCTCTGCAACTCCTGCCGCCGACACTGAGGCCTGTTCTGGCAGCCAGTCCTCAGTGGCCTCCTCTGCTGTGTCTGCTGATTCCCGTGCTAGCAAAAGGCCACGCCAGAGCCTTTTGAGCGAGTCCTTCCAGGGGGTGGTTAGGGCTCTGCCTCCCAGCAGCCGTCGCGTGCGGCAGCTGAACGGCTTGCTGGCACGGGCCATGTGCTCCCAACTCCTGCCGTACACGCTCGTGCAGGAGGGGAGGGACATGCGTGCGCTGCTTGCTTGTGCAGCCCCAGACTGGCAGCTCCCCAGCAGACACTACTTTGCCCGCAAGGCCATTCCTGCACTGCACCGCTTTGTGATGGCCAATGTGGAGCGAGGGCTGGAGCACGCGGTTGGTAAAAGGGTCCACGTCACCATGGACTCCTGGAGCAGCCGCTTCGGGACAGGCCGCTACCTGTCCTTCACTGTCCACTGGGTCAGCTTGGTGGAAGGGGGTGAGGATGGGAGAGCAGCAGCGGGCACAGCAGCAGCAGCAACACAGTGGGTGGTGCTACCCCGCAGGGTCAGGGGAACTGCAGCAGGTTCCTGCGATCCTCTGCCATCCTCCGGCACACCTGGCCAAACCCCCCGCCTCAGCAGCAGCGTGAAAGCCCGCCACTGCCAAGCGCTGCTGCAGTTGGTCAGCCTTGGGAAGACCAAACTGACGGCAACCCATGTGTTGGCCAAACTCCAGGAGCAGGAGAGGATTTGGCTGACCCCCAGAGGCCTCAGAGTCGGAGAGGTGGTGGCCGACAATGGGGCCAATCTGGTTGCCGCGAACGGCAGGGGAAATATGACCCACATCCCCTGTCTTGCACACGTGCTGAACCTGGTGGTGCAGAAGTTCTTGCGCACCTACCAGGGGATGGGTGAACTGCTGGAAACGGCAAGGAACGTTGTGCGTCACTTCCGGCGCTCGGCTGCAGCCTGTGCGAGCCTGGAAGACGTGCAAAAGGAGCTGGAGCTGCCACGCCATCGGCTGATCCTTGACATTCCAACTCTCTGGAACTCCACCCTGGCGATGTTGGAGCGTCTGGTTGAACAGAAGCATGCTGTCAACCAGTACCTTGCCCTGGCCACTGTTTCCGCCGCTCAGAAAAGGGACAAGCCCAGCAACATCCCGTCCATCGTCCCCGATGATGACTGGAGGCACATGCAGCAGGTGTGCTTAGTGCTGGCTCCCTTTCTGCAGGCCACTAACATGGTGAGCAGGGACCATGCTATGGTCTGCGAGTGGGTGCCCCTGGTTTGTCTGCTGAACAGGGCCCTTGATGCTTTGCTGGAACAGGGAGCGGCAGCCTTGGACCAGCAGGAGCGGCATGCAGCTGCACAGTCCACCTCTAAGGGGGAGGAGGAGGAGGACTTGGTGGAGGTCCCTGACCTTGCTGCTGATGAGGGGGATCAGCACAGCGCAGCTGAGTTGGTGCGGGGGTGGAGAGAGGATGAGGCTGAGGAGGAGGAGGATGAGGACAGCACTGCCGTCGATGTGCCAGCACACGTGGCCCGCCTCTTCCCAATGGCAGCGCACATGCTGACGTGCCTGCGCAAGGACCCCAGGGTGATCCAGATGAAGCAGAGGGAGGACATCTGGATCAGCATGATGTTGGACCCGCGCCTCAAGGGGAAGTTGAGCCAGTTCCTGCCGCCTGCAGGAGGAGAGCCAGCGCAACAAATAAGGAGCTTGCAGCAGGCCCTTGTTGAGCGCTTGGAGGAAGCCTTCCCCCAGCCTTCCACCCCCACTGTCCAGCCAGCACAGAGGCAGCAGCAGGTGCCTGCATCCAGCAGCAAGCGCTCCACAGACCTGCTGTCTCTCAGCAATGAGCTCTACAGGACTGTAGAGGCTCCGGCAGCAGTGACTAGAGAGGAGGTGCATGCAGCAGCATCCTCCTCCGGTCACAGCCAGCGCCTGACCCGCATGGTGGCTGACTACATGGGGTCCTACAGCGGGCTTGACAGCGATGCCCCTGTTGATCCCATGGAGTATTGGGTCAAGCGCCTGGAGATCTGGAGCGAGCTGGCGCAGTACGCCCTGGAAGTGCTGTCCTGTCCCCCTTCCAGCGTGCTGTCCGAGCGCTGCTTCAGTGCAGCTGGTGGCGTGGTCACCGAGAAACGCTCACGTCTGTCTCACAAGTCTGTGGACAGACTGACGTTTCTCAAAATGAACCAGGCGTGGGTGGAAGGCGAGTTCCTGGCCCCTGTTGTCGGCGAGAGGGGGACATGAACTGGCTACCGGAAGAACCATTGTTAATGTGCCTTACCACCCTTTACCACCTCCTGGCTTCTGCTCACTAAGCCAGCCTGGTTCACTTTGACTATTACGTCACCTGCAGCCACACATTTTACACCTACAGTGGGCTGCTGTGTACTGCCCTTCTGCTGTCTGTCTGTGTTTCCCACTGCCAGGGTACACAGATTTACCTTCTGCTGCCGCTCTGCCACCAGCTATTACGTCAAACAATAGCTGCCCCTGCTGCCTGTATTTACCTTTAAAAAAAAAAAAAAAAAGTTTAATTTTTCTGAGGTGCCCGGGTTGAAAACTGTGATGTCCCAGTTGTGTATTGGACACGATGTGGGCTTCACGACCGCTGTCTGGGACCTCCTGCTGTGTTTATTTACAGCCCTGGTATCACCGCTAGGTACCAGGGCTATTATGTCACGCTGCCTGCCTGCTGCCACACTCACACTACTCCTCCATTCCTCCTGCTGCTGCTGCTGTCTGTCTGTGTTTCCCACTGCCAACGGTACACAGATTTACCTTCTGCTGCCACTCTGCCACCAGCTATTACGTCAAACAATAGCTACTCACATTACTCCTCCATTCCGCCTCCTGCTGCTGCTGTCTGTCTGTGTTTCCCACTGCCAGGGTACACAGATTTACCTTCTGCTGCCACTCTGCCACCAGCTATTATGTCAAACAATAGCTATATCTGTGTAATTTGTTGTAAAAACAAAACAAAAAAACCATTAAAAAAAAAAGGTTTAATTTTTCTGAGGTGCCCGGGTTGAAAACTGTGTTGTCCCAGTTGTGTATTGGACACAATGTGGGCTGCACGACCGCTGTCTGGGACCTCCTGTTGTGTTTATTTACGCCCTGGTATCACCGCTAGGTACCAGGGCTATTATGTCACGCTGCCTGCCTGCTGCCACACTCACACTACTCCTCCATTCCTCCTGCTGCTGCTGTCTGTCTGTGTTTCCCACTGCCAAGGGTACACAGATTTACCTTCTGCTGCCACTCTGCCACCAGCTATTACGTCAAACAATAGCTGCCCCTGCTGCCTAAGTGCCTGTATTTACCTTTAAAAAAAAAAAAAAAAAGGTTTAATTTTTCTGAGGTGCCCGGGTTGAAAACTGTGATGTCCCAGTTGTGTATTGGACACGATGTGGGCTTCACGACCGCTGTCTGGGACCTCCTGCTGTGTTTATTTACAGCCCTGGTATCACCACTGGGTACCAGGGCTATTATTTCACGCTGCCTGCCTGCTGCCACACTCACACTACTCCTCCATTCCTCCTGCTGCTGCTGCTGTCTGTCTGTGTTTCCCACTGCCAAGGGTACACAGATTTACCTTCTGCTGCCACTCTGCCACCAGCTATTACGTCAAACAATAGCTACTCACATTACTCCTCCATTCCTCCTGCTGCTGCTGCTGTCTGTCTGTGTTTCCCACTGCCAGGGTACACAGATTTACCTTCTGCTGCCACTCTGCCACCAGCTATTACGTCAAACAATAGCTATATCTGTGTAATTTGTTGTAAAAACAAAACAAAAAAACCATTAAAAAAAAAAGGTTTAATTTTTCTAAAGTGCCCGGGTTGAAAACTGTGTTGTCCCAGTTGTGTATTGGACACGATGTGGGCTGCACGACCGCTGTCTGGGACCTCCTGCCTGCTGTGTTTATTTACAGCCCTGGTATCACCGCTAGGTACCAGGGCTATTATGTCACGCTGCCTACCTACCTGCTGCCACACTCACACTACTCCTCCATTCCTCCTGCTGCTGCTGCTGTCTGTCTGTGTTTCCCACTGCCAGGGTACACAGAATTACCTTCTGCTGCCACTCTGCCACCAGCTATTACGTCAAACAATAGCTATATCTGTGTAATTTGTTGTAAAAACAAAACAAAAAAAACATTTAAAAAAAAAAGGTTTAATTTTTCTGAGGTGCCCGGGTTGAAAACCGTGTTGTCCCAGTTGTGTATTGGACACGATGTGGGCTGCACGACCGCTGTCTGGGACCTCCTGCCTGCTGTGTTTATTTACAGCCCTGGTATCACCGCTAGGTACCAGGGCTATTATGTCACGCTGCCTACCTACCTGCTGCCACACTCACACTACTCCTCCATTCCTCCTCCTGCTGCTGCTGTCTGTCTGTGTTTCCCACTGCCAGGGTACACAGATTTACCTTCTGCTGCCACTCTGTCACCAGCTATTACGTCAAACAATAGCTTGCCACACACTCATCCTCCTCCTCCTGCTGCTGAATTTACCTCCTGCTGTCTGTGTGTTTCCACTGCCAGGGAGCACATACAATGGCGCTTCCAACATGCGTGCGCCACCAGCTATTTGTTACGCTCAAAAATAGCTGCATTTCTTTAAAAAAACAAAAAAAATATATACCGGTATACTTTTATTAATACTGTGTGATATTATTTTTAGAGGTGTCCGGGTTGAAAACTGTGTTGTCCCAGTTGTGTATTGGACATGATGTGGGCTTCACGACCGCTGTCTGGAACCTCATGCTGTGTATTTACGGCCTGGTACCACCGCTAGGTACCACACAGCCTATTATGTCTCGCTGCCTGCCTCATTGACTGCCTGCTGCCACACAATCATCCTCCTCCTCCTGCTGCTGCTGCTGCTGAATTTACCTCCTGCTGTCTGTGTGTTTCCACTGCCAGGGAGCACATACAATGGCGCTTTCAACATGCGTGCGCCACCAGCTATTTATTACGCTCAAAAATAGCTGCATTTCTTTAAAAAAAATATATAAAAGAGAAATAAGTGAAGAAGAAGAAGACGATATAGAAGAAGAAGAAGATATAGAAAAAGAAGAAGAAGAAGGAGATAAAGAAGAAGGAGAAGAAGAAGAAGAAGAAGATATAGAAAAAGAAGATATAGAAAAAGAAGATATAGAAGAAGAAGATGAAGAAGAAGAAGAAGATGAAGAAGAAGATGAAGAAGATGAAGATGAAGAAGATGAAGATGAAGAAGATAAAGAAGATGAAGAAGAAGATGAAGAAGATGATGAAGATGAAGAAGAAGAAGATGAAGAAGAAGAAGAAGAAGAAGATGAAGAAGAAGAAGAAGATGAAGAAGAAGATGATGAAGAAGAAGATGAAGAAGATGAAGAAGTAGAAGATGAAGAAGAAGAAGAAGAAGAAGAAGACGATATAGAAGAAGAAGAAGAAGAAGATATAGAAGAAGAAGATATAGAAGAAGAAGATATAGAAGATAAAGAAGAAGAAGAAGAAGAAGTATATACAGTACTGAACAAAATTTTGGACACAACTTCTCTTTCCACCTTTTTTTTTTTAAAGGAACATCCCCACATAATCACTTGCGGTTGTTACTTGGAAAAAAAGATGTTTCTTGCATCAGTCACCCTCAAAACAAGTGTTGGAAGCTATTTAAGGCCAATTCGAATAGTCAGCTCGAATAATGAGCTCGAATACAGACTCGAATAGTGAGCTCGAAGTCCGAGGTCGAATCGAATAGTAAAAAATATTCGACTCGAATATTCGACCGAACGCGAATAATTTACTATTCGAATTCGACCAAACTCGAATAATAAAAAGGGGTATCCGAGCACCACTGGCCAGAAACCGTAAAGAGCAATCACAAATGCAATGCAGTTTCTTAGCATTTATTAACAGTATGATTTTGTTGAGATTTGCCTGAGATTGTGTCTTGTGGTTTTTGCGGCATACTAGGAATACAAGGAGAAAGGCAAAAAAAACAATAAAAATGCAGCATGCAGGACTTTTGCAATCAGACATAACCGGATCAGAATTAGATCACACTAGTATAAAAGGGTTCCTGCAATTTTCATTATTTGCTGGTATCCTTCGAAAATGCAGCAAAATCCTGTGTAGTATAAACCAGCCCTAAGGACTGGAGCCCACTAGCAGTGCTTTTCTAAGCGCTTGTAAATTTAAAAAGCTCTTGCTAATGTAATGCTATGGGTGTGATTCTACTTGAGGGATGTGATTTAAACTCTCCATAGCATTACATTAGCAAGAGCTTTTCAAATCACAAGCACTTAGAAAAGCTCTGCTAGTGGGTCCCAGGCCTAAGAATCATTGAAAAAGGTACACACTCCCATGATCCTTACTAGACCTGTGAGGGGTGCAACATAAGGGAGCATTTTCTTCTTCTGACCACAGCATATGTGTATTTATATCCTTTATCCTAGTCTGCAGTGTCAGTAGGTTTGAATTCTATTGTAAAGCCCTCTGCTTTGTGCATTATGCAAATTTCTCATTTGCTTTCTATGTGTATAAAGAGGAACTTTGGGCATTTCCACCAGTATCTATCAAAATAGTAACAATGGACATAGCTGTTCTATTTCTAGTGGTTTCCCCTTTAAGTAAGAGAAAAATATTATTTATGGATTTGATTGTATTGACTTGTATTACTGGTAATTAATTAATTTACTTTTCATCTACCCTCTGTTTGTTTTCAGGTGTCTTCAGTCAGACATTACAGGAATCGGGTCCAGGAATTATAAGACCTTCACAGCAACTCAAGCTGACCTGCACAGTGACAG
This sequence comes from Hyperolius riggenbachi, assembly GCF_040937935.1. Taxonomy (NCBI): domain Eukaryota; kingdom Metazoa; phylum Chordata; class Amphibia; order Anura; family Hyperoliidae; genus Hyperolius; species Hyperolius riggenbachi. The sequence continues at coordinate 483,589,986 of NC_090646.1, forward strand.
GGTTTGAGCTGACCAACAATGACATGCACTGGGTTAGACAGCGTCCTGGGGGAGTATTGGAATGGATTGGAGCTATCTGGAGTGGTGGTAGCACTGCATATGCCACTGCACTGAAAAGCAGAACTACAATCACCAGAGACACTGCAAAAAAAGAAGCCTACCTCCAAATGAATACTATGGAACATAGTGACTCTGGTGTGTATTACTGTGCACGAGACACAGCAAGAGAACATAACTGACATGTCATACAATATCCTATCTCACAGCTATCTAATAGCCACAAGAGGAAGCATTTTGCTGTTCTGCTTCATGAGAGGAGACCACAGAACTGCTCAGACAAACATAAAAAAAGCATGAATAGTTGATTGGCACTGCCATGGACATTTGAAACAGTGGGTCACGATGGAGCACGATATAGCAAGCCCCTCCTTAGAACATCTGGTTTGGGCAAAAGATAAATCAATAGCAGCCAATACAACGTACCCAGTAGCCGTTCATACTTTACAGGTGTTTTTTAGATTTAGAGATTTAGCATCCTTGTCCCATTGGCCTTCCCCTATGATACCACTTCTAGATAACCCCATGTTTCCACTAGGAGGAGGGCCTACACACACTGGTGAGGGGTGAATATCCTACGAGCTGGCCAGCTCCTAGAGTATGATAACTGGCTGGATATTGATGCTTTCCAGGTGCAGAGAAGCAATTCTCATATAGACAGTTGGGCCTTATTTTAATTTCAACATTACTTACTCAAACAGGGGTCAAGGCAACAGTTGTCGCCATGGGCGTCACTAGCCCTATTTTAGGGGAGACCCGTGCCCCCAACATGTCCTGGGGTGCCCCCAATCTATATACAGGGGTGCCCCGCTAGGATCTGGAGGGGTCGCAGCATGAAGGGAAAGCTTGGTAGCACGTCGGTGGGAAAGGGGGACGTTCCCCCCCCTCCCTCACCTCGGGCTCTCCCCTCTGCGCTCCGCTCCAGCATTGAATAGTGGGTATGTAGGAGGCGGGGCTGCGTCAGATACATACCTTCCTTGCGTTTCAGCGTGGATGTTTCTCCCTCTAGTGTTTGACGCTACTTCCAGTTTATACAGGAAGTCGTGTCAGATGCTAGAGAGAGGAACATCCGTGGAACGCAAGGAAGGTATGTATCTGCCGCTGCCCTGCCGCCTGCATACCCACTATTCAATGCTGAAGGGGTGCGCAGAGGGGAGAGCCCGAGGTGAGGGAGGAGAGGGGACCGGTCCCCCTCCCCACTGACGTGCCACCAAGCTCCCCCCTCATGCTGCGACCCCTCCAGCCCCCAAAACGGCCCTGAGCGGGCCCAGGGAACGGGGGCCCGCTCAGAATTTCTGCAGGGGGGGGTGGCGATTCCTAGGTATGCCCCTGGTCGGGTCTGATGCTGGCTGTCAATGTAAGGGGGGTGCCTGTCACTACCTAACTGGGGGTCCCTGTCACTACCTAACCTGGGGGGTGCCTGTCACTCACTACCTAACCTGGGGGGTGCCTGCCACTCACTACCTAACCTGGGGGTCCCTGTCACTCACTACCTAACCTGGGGGTCCCTGTCACTCATTACCTAAACTGGGGGGCTCCTGTCTCTACCTAAACTGGGGACTCCTGTCACTACATACACTGGGGGGTCCCTGTCACTACCTGAACTGGGGGGCACCTGTCACTACATACAGTGGGGGGCTCCTGTCACTAAATGAGCTGGGGGGCTCCTGTCACTGCCTGAACTGGGGGGCTCCTGTCACTACTGAACTGGGGTGCTCCTGTCACTACCTAAACTGGGGGAATCCTGGCGCTACCTTAGCTAGGGGGCACCTGTCCCTACCTAAACTATCCAGGCCAGCCAGCCTAGCATAACCACCAGCCAACCAGCCCAGAATCACTGTCAAAAAGGCCACAGCATCGCGTACATCAAAAAAGGGCGTCGGGAAAAAAGGGCGCGTGGTCTAAACGATAAACAGTATTATCGTTTATAATAATATTGTGTAGAATTTCGTTTACAAATAGTGTTTTAAGAATTTATAAATCACTAAATAATGTGTATGAGATCGGCAATTCGTAAAAAGTTAATCTTCCCTGTTTGTAAAGTGAAACTTATATTTACGTTTATTAAAAACCCTCCCTGTACCTATCCCTAACCCCTAGACCCCTTGTTGGTGCCTAAACCTAAGACCCCCCAGTTGGTGCCTAAACCTAAGACCCCCCTGTTGGTGCCTAAACCTAAGACCCCCCAGTTGGTGCCTAAACCTAAGACCCCCCTGTTGGTGCCTAAACCTAAGACCCCCCCAGTTGGTGCCTAAACCTAAGACCCCCCTGTTGGTGCCTAAACCTAAGACCCCCCTGTTGATGCCTAAACCTAAGACCCCCCAGTTGTTGCCTAAACCTAAGACCCCCTGGTGGTGCCTAAACCTAAGACCTCCCTGGTGGTGCCTAAACCTAAGACCCCCCTGGTGGAGCCTAAACCTAAGACCCCCTATGGATAATAATTAATAAATAAACATTAAATAACATTAAATAACATAAATAACATTAATAAATAAAAAATGTAAATACAAAAATGTAAATAATTTTTTGGGGTGGATAATAATGTTTTAGAAATGTTTTAGAAATAGTGATTTAATATCTTTATAAACGTTATTCGTCACGGGCTCATTTAGTAAATTTAAATCATCACAAACATAGTTATAAAACCTTAAAAATCTCCGTGCGCCGTTTGTAAAACGTTAATAATTTCCGGAGCCCTTTTTTCCCTGTTCGGCGCCCATTAAACGATATTTATAATAGGAGTGAATGGGGCGCCCTTTTTGTCCACTTGTCTCATGCGCCCAAATCTACTGCTTCCCATAGCATCACCACCAGTCAGGCCAGCATTTACTTCAACCAGCCAAGCACAGCCCAGCATAACTGCCAGCCAGGTCACAGCATCACCGCCAGCCAACCCAGCCACAGCATCACCGCCCAGCCAGGCCACAGCAACATTGCCAGGCCTTTCAGCCCACACATCATCCCCAATCCAGCCAAAAACAGTATTGCCAGGCACAGCAGCCAGTAGAGGAGAATTCAGAAGCTAGGTGAGAGGTGTGTACCATATTAAGGGGGCATTCTGCCTATTTATGTGAAATGCTGTCCTCATGACTGCTGAATTTGTCTTGTTGGGGGCCTCATGATTGCTGAATTTGTCTTGTTGGGGGCCTCATGATTTGTTGGGGGCCTCATGATTGCTGAATTTGTCTTGTTGGGGGCCTCACGATTGCTGAATTTGTCATGTTGGGGGCCTCATGATTGCTGAATTCATCTTGATAGGGGCCTCATGATTGCTGAATTTGTCTTGTTGGGGGTCACATGATTGCTAACTGCAAGACTATAGGAAAAGCTGAATCATCATCATATGAAACAATAGCAGTAAACCTACTTTTTTAGCTTTTTAAAACAGAAAATAAAACTGGGAGGTTCTAAAAAAAATGAATAAATTTTTTCAGGAATAGGATGGATGAAATTGTTTATCTTCACAGTTTATTTTCAATAATGTTTGTACAGTGAGGAGAACGCGAGCGCATCCCACTAAGGCTGCATCCGAAATGACCACCAGCTCAGTGTGCAGCACCTAAATAGATTTTCTGCACACTTCGCATTCAATTCAGATGCAAATCATATGCAAATCTGCTACTACTTATTATGCAAACAGGAAACTCAGGAGGAGGGGCTGGGAGCAGCTAACCTGACAGTTACATAGTTACAAAGTTAAGAAAAGGTGGGGGGAAAGGCTGCGTGTCCCTAAACACATGCTGCAATTGAATGGTTAATCGCACAGGCATACACCGCCTCTGCTAGACTGAAAAATGCATGCCCTGCATCCAAGACAAGTGCTAACATTTATTAAACTAGGAGGAACTTTAGCTTCCTAGGTTAGGTAATTTGCCCGGAGGTTTGCCTCACCGTGGAGCAAGTGTCTAGCATGCAAACTATGTTGGAAGCTAAAGTTCCTCCTAGTTTAATACATGTTGGCACTTGTCTTGGATGCAGGGCATGCATTTTTCATACTAGCAGAGGCGGTGTATGCCTGTGCGATTAACCATTCAATTGCAGCATGTGTTTAGGGACGCGCAGCCTTTCCCCCCACCTTTTCTTAATGTTTGTACAGTATTTAGTTTAAATTGCTGTTGCCATTTTGCGATAGATACGTGACTTTTGGGTTGCACTTTGGGCACTCTGCCTCCAAAATGTTTGCCACCACTGTCCTAATTTAATTTCCCACCATTGCTAGGTTCATGTAAATTTGTCTCCACCTGTGACCACACCCACATTCTGATCCATGGCCACACTCATTTTTCGTTTCGCACCGCACTACATAACCCTCATATTTTTGGGCGCGTTAGCTGCAGTGTGCTGATCTCTGCTGCCTACAGTATGTACAGTATAAGCTGTTCTCTAGTGCCTGCACTGTGTACTGATTTACCTCCAGTGTGTACAGTATAAGATGTTATTCTGTGCCTTTACTGATTTTAAACCAGCTGTATTGCTGCTACTTTCAGTATGTACAGTATTACTTTCAGTATGTACAGTATTAGCTGTAAAGCCTGGTACACACATACAATTTTGATTAGCCAATTTTAGCTCTGTTCATCAAATGCATTGTCTGTTGGCCCACTTACTGCATGAGGGTAGTACAATTGGTCAGTGATTGAGCAATCAAAATTGTATGTGCGTATACATCTTTGATCTACACCTATACTGATTGTAAATTATCTAAATAAAGGACAGGGGGCTCCATCCAATATTTTGATGGGCAGGCCCGTTATCTGTAGCTTACATTGCTGCTAAGTTCATGTACATTTGGCCCCACCCATGGCCACGCCCACTCACTGTATGGCATGGCAGTGAGTGGGCGTGGCCACGGGTGGGGCCAAATGTACATGAACTTAGCAGCAATGTAAGCTACAGATAACGGGTCTGCCCATCAAAATATTGGATGGAGCCCCCGTCCTTTATTTAGATAATTTTGTGCCGCGGCGCATACACCCCCTGCCTAGTGCCCACAGGTGCCCCTGATCTCCAAGGACCCTAGGAACTCCCCTGGTTGTCGTGTAGATGCACAATATTCAAAACGTTATGTGCTGGGAATAGATACATGACACGATGTATATCTCAGATATATACTCTGATAGTAAGCCAAGACTCAGGTATCTCACTACTAACAAGATGGGAAGCAGCTCTAGATAGAGAATTCACTGATACTCAATGGAAGAAAATAACTATATTGTCCCATAAGGCCTCTATTGCCACCCATATACAGGAGTCGGGATATAAACTACTTATACATTGATATCGCACCCCGGACAAAATAAGATGCACACCAGTAATAGCCCACTGTGTTGGCGATGTGGCAATGATATAGGGACGCTTCTACATGTCTTCTGGAGCTGTCCGGCCTTGGCTGCTTTCTGTTGATCAGTGCAATACTTTATCTTTAAAATAACTGGGATAGACCCTTCTTCCGGCCCTACATATTACTTACTACACAATACAATTATTAGTGTGAGAAGATATTAAAAAACTCTCTTTCTAGGCACTTGATTAACGCGGCCTGATTGCTCTTAGCCCGCCATTGGTAGACCACACAGGCCCCCTCTGTCGGGGAATGGCAGAAGGAGGTGCAACACATAAGAAAGATGGAGTATTTAACCAAGTCTCTATACGATAATAATATGGAACTAGAGGCTATGTGGCTACCCTGGCTTGAATATGAGAAGTCGGAGGAATACAAACAATACTTACAAGAGTGACTAGTTGGGTGACCTAGGAAAAATGCAGTTGTATACTGGTCATTGTGTACATTGATGCGTCTGACTGAAATTCAATTATCGATACACCAGACTCTCCCCACCACCGCCACCCCCTCTCCAATACCCTCCCTACCTCTTTTTTCTCTTTTTCTCTTTTCTTCCGTTTTCTTTGATTATTTTATATGATACAATGCAATGTTTATGGAGCTGGGACTATATGAACTAATATGGTCAGGTTTCTATGTATGCACTGAAAATTGCTTAATGAAAAGCTGTTGAGATGAAATCTCTACATAGGCTATTTGAAGAAGAATAGATGACCATATACGAGCCAGCAGGTTATTGGATAATAAATTTTGTGTTTATATGGACTCATATACTGTCCTAATATGTTAAAAAATATGTTATATATTATTGAAAAGATGTATTGGCTTTTTGAATGCCCCATATTTACTCTGGTTATCTATATAGATTTGGAAATATGAGATGATATGTTTTCTTTTATTGTAAAGAAAAAAAAAATTGTTAAATGGCAGAGGCTCAAAACTTGCTACAGTTGGTCATTGGGTGACTGGGGTTCAAATACACTAAAAAGGCGGGGCCACAAACAGCCAATCAGATTTCCTTGGTGAATAAACTGCTTCCTGTAAGGATTGTGGAATTATCTCCGTGGTCAGCGCACAAGATGTGCGCTGACACCGCGAAAGTCCTCCACAAGCGTATCAATAAACCCTCTGCGCTGCCACAGATGCCAGGTGGGAATTGTACGAATTGCAACAATGCAGGGCAAGATAGCCCTCAGAGAGAGAGAGTGAGCGCAGAGACAGAATGTATGTGTGTCCACCAATCTAGTCGCCACCTGGCGACGGTGAACACACAACATTGGAAACAAAGCGGGAAAGCAATTGCAAGAGATGGCGATTGCTAACAGCGACACAAGACTGAATAAGCACAGAGATAGAATGTATGTGTGTCCACTAATCTAGTCGCCACCCGGCGATGGTGAACACACAACAGTGGAAACAAAACAGGAAAGCAATCGCAAGAGATGGCGATTGCTAACAGCGACACAAGACTGAATAAACACAGAGATAGAATGTATGTGTGTCCACCAATCTAGTCGCCACCCAGCGACGGTGAACACACTACAATGGAAACAAAGTGGAAACGCAATTGCAAGAGTGGCGATTGCCAATAGTGACACAAGACCGAATTAAGACAGAGCACAAGTGTAGCAAGAAAGACACAGCAATAAACAATGATCAGAACGTTAAGGAAAATAACAAACGCTAGCTAAACGCGAACACCGCACTCATTCGCAACAGCGAACGCGTTTAAGACATGATCTCTGCGCATTAGGTGCCCAGAGATAAGTGTGCCGCCCTAAATAACCAATGAAACACAAACACGAAATAGAGAACGCGAACGCTTGCTAAACGGTTACCTCACCGAGCCTACAGAAAGCGTTCGTATCAGACAAGACAGACAGAAGGAGTAGCCAGTAGCAACCGCAGCTCTGGCCTACACTCCCAGACAGAGTACAGAAGGAACCACCGCCACTAATGCTAGAGCGGATGCGATCCAGACAGACAGAACGATTTCCTGGCGACAAGACAATCGCAAGACAGAAAGAGTAACCAGTAGCAACCGCAGCTCTGGCCTACGCTCCCAGACAGAGTACAGAAGGAACCCACCGCCACTACCGCTAGGGCGAGTGCGATCCCAACAGACAGAACGATTTCCTGTCGACCGCCGCTGGGGACAAGACAATCGCAACAGATAAACAAGACAGAATAGGCAGTACAGTTATACACTAGCTGACTGCACTAAATAGGAATGCAAGGAGCACTCCCCAAGAATTAACTACACTAAGATAGCATTGGCTGACACTCCAGGTGAGTTTAGCAGAAACAAACCTCTATGACCAGCAGGGAATTCTGGGAGCAAAAGGTATTTATACTGCAAGCCATCAAAGGAAGCAGCTAAGCAATTTGCATGACAAGTGAATGCAAATTCCTCACCAGCAGAGTAACTCTGAAACTTGCAGTGTGAAGACAGGTCTCTTTTCCAGAGACCTGCAGCACTCAGATCTAAAGAATGGTCAAACAGCTGTCTGCCTGTGCAGACAGCAGAGCGGATCATTACACTTCCATTCACACATTTTTTATGCCAGGAACCCGAAAGCTCACAAACTTGGTCATTGAGTGACTGTGTGTCAAGGTTAGAAAACGTGGGTGGAGCCAAAAACAAATTTCCCTGGGGAAATATAAACTGCAGCCATTCTTACACTGTTAATGGCAGGGTTTTCAAACTTGCCACACTTGGTCACTGGGTGACTGGGATTAATATTCAGTGGGTGGACCCTGCAACAGCCAATCAAAATTCACCTATTGATTTTTAAGGGAACATTTAAACTGCTGCCATTCTTACACTGCTAATGGCAGAGGCTTCAAACTTGCTACAGTCGGTCGTTGGGTGACTGAGGTTCAAATTCACTAAAGGGGCAGAGCCACAAACAGCCAATAAGCCAATTGGTGGATAAACTGCTTCCATTCACACATTTTTGATGCCAGGAACCCGAAAGCTCACAAACTTGGTCATTGAATGACTGTGTGTCAAGGTTACACAAAGTGGGTGGAGCCAAAAACAAATTTCCCTTGGAAAATATAAACTGCAGCCATTTTTACACTGTTAATGCCAGGGTTCTCAAACTTTGCCCAGTTGGTCACTGGGTGACTGAGATGAATATTCAGGAAAATGGGTTGAGTCTAAAAAAGCCCATCAAAATTCACCTGTTGATTTTCAAGGGGAATATTTAAATTGCTGCCATTCTTACACTGTCAATAGCAGATGCCTCAAACCTGGTACACTGGGTGACTGGGGTTCAAATTTAGAAAGGGGTGATGTCACAAACAGCCAATCAGATTTATTTAATTTCACTGGGAAAATTCAACTTATTAATGCCAAGGACCCCAAAGCTCATAAACTTGGTCATTGAGTGACTGTATGTCAAGGTTAGAAACAGTGGGTGGAGCCAAAAGCAACTATTTACATGGGAAAACATAAACTGGAGACATTCTTACACTATTACATAGCAAGGAAATGAACAGCGCTAGTTAAAAACAGGCAAGTGCCTACCTGCAAAAGAGTGCAAGCCCCACTTGTGGAGTCGAATACACACCGAGCATACACATGACCTGTCTATCACTGGAGGAGGATGTTAGTTTCCTGTAACAGCTTGCATGCAACCTATTAAGTACTCGTCCCTCCCACTGCGAAGAAGTCGATCCTCCATGGGAGGGGCCTAACACTAACTAAATCCTAACCTATGTATATGCATAGCCTGGGTGCGGCTAATCAAATAAAATCGAAAATTGAAAATTGCGCAAAACACTATTAATGGCAGGGTTCTCAAACTTGACACAGTTGGTGACTGGGATTAATATTCAGAAAGTACGTGGGGCCTACAATAGCCATTCAAAATTCATCTATTGATTTTCAAGGCGAATTTTGAAACTGCTGCCATTCTTACACTGTTAATGACAGAGGCTTCAAACCTGCTACAGTCAGTCACTAAGAGACTGGGGTTCAAATTCACTAAAGGGGCAGAGCCACAAACAGCCAATCAGATTTCTTTGCTGGATAAACTGCTTCCATTCACACAATTTTGATGCCAGGAACCCGAAAGCTCACAAACTTGGTGTGTCAAGGTTACAAAAACTGGATGGAGTTAAAAATAGATTTCCCTGGGAAAATGTAAACGGCAGCCCTTTTTTACTGTTAATGGCAGGGTTCTCAAAGTTTGCACAGTTGGTTACTGGGTGACCGGGATTAATATTCAGGAAAGTGGGTGGAGCCTAAAAAAGCCAATCAAAATACACCCGTTGATTTTCAAGAGGAATATTAAAATTGCTGCCATTCTTGCATTGTTGACGGCACAAGCTTCAAAGCTGGTACAGTTGGTCATTGGGTCACTAGGGTTCAAATTCTGAAAATAGGGTGGAGCCACAAACAGCCAATCAGATTTGTTTAATTTCACTGGGAAAATACAAATTATTGATGCTAAGGACTCCAAAGCTCACAAACTTGGTCATTGAGTAATTGTGCATTAGGGTTAGAAAAATTGGGCAGAGCCAACAGCAGCCAAATACATACCTGGGCAACGCCGGGTCATCAGCTAGTATCTAATAAAAATTATGGCCTTTCCAAAGCGGTTCTTCTACATCCAATCACTTCCTATTCTGATTCTGATAAAATGGGAGATGTTTGACATTTATAGATCCTTTTCCTGCTTTTTGTGGGGTAAAAAATGTGTGAGGATAAGGATATCTATGTTGCAACAACAAAAAAGTAATATTGTGGCGTCATTGGCGGGGTCAGTTTTCCCATTATAGAAAATTTTAACAGGATAGCATTACTGAGAATCTTGAAAGACTGGTTACATAGTATTAACCTTTATACTTCCATAGAACTAGATAAAATCAAATTAAATATGTACTCTGGTGTGCACTTAACATTCTTACACTTACATTAAGATTGCCTACCAGAAAATGTCACAGAGAGTCCACTTTTGTATTCTATGTGGTAATTTTGGAACACTCTTATAGTAGTATTATGAATGCTCTTTGCTCTCTGTTTTTAACCTTCACAGATAACCCAGATTTTCCTCCCTCACAATCCACAAGAATACTGTATATACAGAGTGGTATAGTCAGGGATTGACGAACATTAGTCAATGTATAGATTTCTACGTACCAGTACATTACTTTTATAACACCACATATCTTGGATATCCTGCTCATAAAATCTTATATCTGAAAGTGTGTTAAAGAAATTATCAGAAGCAGATTGGGACAATACCTTGGGGAAATTATCACAGAAAAATTCCTAAAAAAAGGCCATTTCACAGTACTGTACCATATTTTTTAAGACCAGTTTCAAACTATTGGAAAACTAAGAATATAGTGGAATGGAAAGCACATTTTCCATTTCTGGGGAAGAGAAACTTTAACCCAGGATCGAACTTCACTCCAATCAGTAGCCAAAACCCCATGGCCCTGATAGTTTGCTGTCTGTGAACCTTTTTGCGTTGTGGGAAATAAAAGCTTTTTATAACTGCCAAGCAAGCAGTATCTCCCTCTGTGCATAGAACTCTCAGTAAACAAACATTCCGTACAGATCAACTGGCAGAACTAAAGATGTCACCACCTTTGATAGATTTCAGAATGTAAACCTGTGAAAGGAAAAATTTTACAATAGGCAAACACTGACTAAATGAATGAATACTGTCAAATACAATTGCAATGTTATGCACTATGTTATTTTCAGTACAGTTCATCTTTAAGAATGTCATTTATACAGGAACATTAGACCCTTGTCTAGCTATAAAGAAATGCTTTTAAAGAGTAACTGTCGGGCATAAAATAAAAAATCAATTCTTTATTTTTATCTTGTAAACAAATAATAAGGATGCTAATCAGGCAATCCAAAAGTTAAAATTACTGTTACTTTTCTTGTTGATATTATTATCATTCCCCAGTTTACATGACTCTTATTTGGTACACAGAAAATGTGTTACACAAAAGAGAAGTTGCAGGGCATGCTGGGTAGTCTTTTTTTGCTTCTCTACTTCCCCTCAAACTTAACTAATGCATCCTGATTGGCTGAAGCCTCTTTCCCTCCTGTTTTCCCCTCCCACACCTCTGTTCCTCTCTGATTGGCCAGAATTTCTCAGGCTGAAACAATGCACTTTCTATAGTGAAGGGTGGGCAAATCAGGCAGAGGAGACTTAAGGTGCGTATACACACACTACTACAGAGAACGACGGGTACGTCAGACCCTCCCGCTGAGCGGTCGTTCTCCCGACAGTAGTGCGTGTGTACAGTCTGTCTGCAGACTGTACACACGCACTACTGTCGGGAGAACGACCGCTCAGCGGGAGGGTCTGACGGACCCGTCGTTCTCTGTAGTAGTGCGTGTGTACGCACCTTAAGGGCGGATATTATATCACGACTGGCATCAAAATAGCCACAGTAAATAAGGAAGCTGTCCATAATAGGATTCTCTATTTTTCCTTTATAAAATTCACAGGAATCATAACGTGGACAGTGCAATATATCTGTTATGTAAGTAGAGCAAATATTTATCTACTTATATTTTTTTTTCCTGAGATAGTATGGCTGACAGCTCCTTTTTAAAGCACTCTCACTACTCATATATCTCACCTGAAAAAAGCCTATAAAATAAGATTAACAGATGATCACACCTGCCCTAAGTGTGGTAGTGAGCATGCCCTATCTGGTGCATTGCTTTTGGTGTTGTATGGCTGGTAAATCTTTTGGCAGCAGGTAGTAAATTACACTACTGAGAATCGACTAAATTATAAAAGCTATACTGCAGGTTAGGTAATTTTTGGAATAGCAGAGGTAAAAGGAACAAGGTGGCCAGTGGTAGTAGAATGTACTGTAAGTTCATAGGTGTCCCGTTGAATTCTGACGGTATCTTGTTGTTTCCAGTCCCCAGGTGCACCATCGTCCACCTAATGCTTGTCATTCACATGTTTAGCCACATCAAAAAAGCAGAAGTACAAAAGACAAACTAGGCAGGCACAAGCTGATAAAAAGACACATATTTACTTTTAATCCTTTAAAATGACACCATTCCATATACTGTGATAACAGTGATTCCGGAACTTTGTTTGTCAGAAGGCTCAAGCATTCCATCACTATACAAATATACAGGCACATAGCAATGCATGCTGAACTTGAGTGGAGCTGTGCAGAATATGTGCATATGTTTAGCTCATCATGTCACATGTCACTTCAGGTATGCTTTAAGGGCTCTTTTATACCAAAAAACAAGGGCGTAACTAGACTTAGTAGGGCCCCCCTGCAAAAATGATAGTATGGGATCCCCTTTGTTGCTGAACCCCATGGGATCGGGAGCCGGCGAATAGCAGCAGAGAGTGTTCTACTGTGGAACAGCATCAGGAAGCAGGAAATAATGAAACATGCTCCTGCACACGGTTTTCATCAGTGAATGGGGAGGTTTCTCTGCTAATTGGCTGCACTAGCGGTTGGGGAGAGGGAGGTGGAGAGGCCCCCAAAGCCTCTGGGCCCCCCTGCGATGGCAGAGGTCGCAGGGGTGATTGCTACGCCCATGTCACAAACCCTAAAGAGCAATCACAAATGCAATGCAATTTCTTAGCATTTATTAGCATTATGATTTTGTTGAGATTTGCCTGAGATTGTGTCTTGTGGTTTTCGCTGCATACTAGGAATACAAGGAAAAAGGCCAAAAAAAAAATGCAGCACGCAGGACTTTTGCAATCAGGCATAACCGGATCAGGATCAGATCACACTAGTATAAAAGGGTTCCTGCAATTTTCATTATTTGCTGGTGTCCTTGGAAAATGCAGCAAAATCCTGTGTAGTATAAACCAGCACTAAGGCCCTGGAGCCCACTAGCAGTGATTTTCTAAGCACTTGTGATCTGAAAAGCTCTTGTTAATGTAATGCTATGGGTGTGATCCCACTTGAGGGATGTGATTTTTTTTTAAACTCTCCATAGCATTACATTAGCAAGAGCTTTTCAAATCACAAGCGCTTAGAAAAGCACTGCTAGTGGGTCCCAGGCCTAAGAGACATTGAAAAAGGTACACACTTCCATGATCCTTACGAGACCTGTGAGGGGTGCAACATAAGGGAGCATTTTCTTCTTCTGACCACAGCATATGCATATTTATATCCTTTATCCTACTCTGCAGTGTCAGTAGGTTGGAATTCTATTGTAAAGCCCTCTGCTTTGTGCATTATGCAAATTTCTCATTTGTTTTTTATGTGTATAAAGAGGAACTTTGGGCATTTCCTCCAGTATCTATCAAAATAGTAACAATGGACACAGCTGTTCTATTTCTAGTGGTTTTCCCTTTAAGTAAGATAAAAAATATGATTTATGGATTTGATTTGATTGATTTGTATTACTGGTAATTAATTAATTTACTTTTCATGTACATTCTGTTTGTTTTCAGGCGTCTTCAGTCAGACATTACAGGAATCGGGTCCAGGAATTATAAGACCTTCACAGCAACTCAAGCTGACCTGCACAGTGACAGGGATTGAGTTGACCAGCTATGGAGTGTTCTGGGTCAGACAGCATCCTGGGGGAGTATTGGAATGGATTGGAGTTATCTGGAATCATGGTGTCCCTGCATTTGCCACTGCACTGAAAAGCAGAACTGCAATCACCAGAGACACTGTCAAAAAAGAAGCTTACCTCCAAATGAATAATATGGAAAATGGTGACTCTGGTGTGTATTACTGTGCACGATGCACAGCAAGAGAAAATAGCTCACAAGTCATACAACATCCTATCTCACGGCTATGTAATACCCACAAGAGGAAGTATTTTGCTGTTCTGCTTCATGAGCAGAGACCACAGAATTGCTCAGACAAACTTACAAAAAAAAGCCTAGTACAAACAACAACGTGAAAAGTTGGTGTACCACAATCACTATATTATTAATGAGTATCAGTTTCTCTAAACTAACCAACATGACATAATAAAATGCAGCAGTAGGGTATTGTACTGTGTTAGCCATCAGTAAATGCAAGAGGTTTTGAGTCAGGAAGATACCATGTATTGGCTAACTTTAAAGAATAAGAGTAAGCAAGCTTTCGGCTGTATAGCCTTCGTCAGGCTCAATCCTGTTTGCTTCCAAGCTGTTGGAACAGACAGCTATATACATGCAACATCAAAAGGTTTTAAACTCTGACAACTCTGATTCATTATCATTAACCAGTTGCCAGATAATCAATCTGCACCCATTGGTATTGATTGGCACACTCTGAAGTCATTGGAAATGTGTGTGAGATATCACAATTTAAGTTCATCTTTGTCTGGGAGGATTTAGCCTTAAAAAAATACTGGGCTATTCTGAAGGAGGTTTCTTATTGTACTAGATTTACACGTCTGAAGAACCGTATCCAGTCTACACTCCTCCCCATGGAGTACTGCTTTATTTTGGAGATTGTGGCAAAAGCTGGGGTTTATTGATTTTCTTAACAAGTCATCTCTCTGAGGATACCTGTGATTAGGGACTTGTTTGCAACATTAATTGATATCCACTATCCCCTATTTTTCTGTGTGGATGAGTGTGGTCTGAATAAGGTGCAGCAGAGAGCAGTGCACCAGAGAACAGAGTCCAGGGAAAATACTTAAGATGTTTTCCAAGGGGATGTTGCAGAAATTTCACAAGAAAGGTATACTTCGATCAAGATTGTAGATTAGAACATGGTGGTAAATATTATAAAAGACTTCCCAGAGACTTTGGATTGTACAGAAATTATATTTTATTTATTATACATTGCACTACTCCTGGGAATAGCTTAGCAACATAAGAAGAGCCAGAGAAATGATCTAGAACTGTGGGCTCTGGCATCAAGGCTGGCACTGAAAAATGAAGGTGGAGCTGACAATGGAGAGGTTGGCAGCCCATGGAGACAACACTTCAACCAGAAGCAACTTTGCTGAACTTCTTAAAGAAGCTCTCATGTTCAGAAATCCACTGACCAAACTGTTTAATAAGTTCCAGGAGGGATCATGTTTGGCTGTCTCAGGGACTTGGTACAGGTGTATTACATAAACAGCCTATGGGCACAGAGTGTAAGGAGCAATTGGTTTTCAAGAGAGAATCCTGCAATGATCAGTAGGAGCTACCTTTAAAGGGAACCTGTACTGAGTAAAATTATTTAAAATAAACACATGAGGTAACTTCAAATGAACATTAAATAGTTACCTTGCCATCAGTTCCGCTAAGAAGCTCACCAATTTCGTCTGACAATGATCCCTTCCAGTTCTGACAACATTTTGTCAGAACTGAAATACATTAGTTGCTGTCAGTTATATATCAGTTGCTGTCAGCTATAGCTGAGTGGACAACTGATGTGCCCGGTAATGTCCATGTTTCCCTATGGCTCAAGTGGACAATGTTACAGTTAAACAGTGTGTTGACCAGAAAGCTGTTATGGGGTAATAGCCATTTTCAAAATGGAGGATGGAGAATTCCCTTGATCACAGTGGACAAGCAGGACGCGGGATAGGAGTAAGAGATTGAGGAGTAGACTACACGGGAGGTAAGTATAACTTGTGTATGCTTATTTTTACTTTTAATTTTCAGTTCAGGTTTTATTTAATGGACAACCAACCTTTTTGCTGCTAGTGACTTTCAGATCAGAACCACAAGGGCTACCACCCTGGAGAGAAGAAGGACAGGAGGGCAAGGTCTAGGACAGGGTAGATAACAGAAAGGGAAGAGTTAATGTTACTAGCAAAGGCCTGGACTGGTAGCTATTACAGAATGGTTAGGTGCCAAGTTGAGATGTGTAATGGTAGCCTGTTGAACAGAGTCAAATTGCAAGATGAGATCATGAAAGCAAGACCATGTTAGGGTTGTTGGCAGATAAAAAATAAATAGCTTCACACCAGTCCTATGGCCCCATTCCCTTCCTAGGTCACAAGTCCATGACCTGCATTGTCCATGTACCCCAGAAGGAAGATTGGAGGAGGAGCATGACAGCCATATCGACCTGAAAGATTAGGGATTCTCATGATGGAAGTTTAGCAGAAGTGACTTGACCAGGAAATGGCACGGGGACTCCATTTGGATTCGTGAGTATAACATCTAGTTTCCAGCAGGATGCAACTAATTTATTGAATACACTACTTACATAGTTACATAGTTATTTGGGTTGATAAAATACATACGTCCATCGAGTTCAACCAGAGAACAAAGTACAACACCAGCCTGCTCCCTCACATATCCCTGTTGATCCAGAGGAAGGCGAAAAACCCTTACAAGGCATGGTCCAATTAGTCCCAAAAGGGAAAAAATTCCTTCCCAATTCCAGATGGTCAATCAGATAACTGGGCATTACTTAGTAATTGTAGCCATGGATGTCTTTCAACGCAAGGAAAGCATCTAAGCCCCCTTTAAATGCAGGTATAGAATTTGCCATAACTCGTGGATTCGAATCCCGACGCCATTTTCCACTATACGAATCCGCCGAATCCCGACACCGCATCGCCGCGCATCCGCCGCTCGCACTCGTCCTCCTCCGACCTCATCCGACCCCCCCCGCGCCTCCTCCGCTCGCCCCCCCCCCCTGCCCGCATCCACTCACCTATCCATAGCGGAGCGCAGAGCGGCAGACCTCTCGCCGACTTCCTGGTTCCTCCTAGTGACCGGCTCTTACAATGACGTCATCAGTAAGAGCCGGTCCGGCCACTAGAGGGAACAGGGAAGTAACGAAGAGGTCTGCCGCTCTGCGCTCCACGGGAAAGGTGAGTAGATTATTATGCAGGGGTGAGCGGACGAGGCACGGGGGACGGAGGGGGCAGTGGGGGGGTTGGCGGGGGAGGGGGGTTCTATCTACCTACCTACCTACCGACCTAACACTATCCCTACCTACCTACAGGCCGCTATACCTACTTACCTACAGGCCCCTATACCTACCTAAAGGCCCCCTATACGCACCTACCTGCCTACCTAAAGGCCCCTATACCTACCTAAAGGCCCCTATACCTACCTACCTAAAGGCCCCTATACCTACCTACCTACATACCTACCTAATGGCCCCTATACCTACCTACCTACAGGCCACTATACCTACCTACAGGCCTCAATACCTACCTACCTACAGGCCCCCTATACATACCTACCTACCTAAAGGCACCTATACCTACCGGACACTATACCTACCTACCTACAGGCAACTATACCTACCTACAGGCCACTATACCTACCTACCTACCTACCTACCTACCGGCCACTATCCTTACCTACCTACAGGCTGCTATACCTACCTACCTACAGGCCGCTATACCCACCTACCTAAAGGCCCCCTATACCTACCTAAAGGCCCCCTATACGTACCTACCTACCTACCTAAAGGCCCCTATACCTACCTACCTACCTACCTAAAGGCCCCTATACCTACCTACCTACAGGCCACTATACCTACCTACAGGCCTCAATACCTACCTACCTACCTACCTACAGGCCCCCTATACGTACCTACCTACCTAAAGGCACCTATACCTGCCTACCTACATACTTACCTATACTTAAGGCCCTATACCCTGCTACCTATACTGAAGGTCCCTTTACCTACCTACCTACCTAAAGGCCCCTATACCTACCTACCTACATACCTACCTATACTTAAGGCCCTATACCCTGCTACCTATACTGAAGGTCCCTTTACCTACCTACCTACCTACACTGAAGGCACATGTACCTTACTACCTATACTGAAGGCCCCTATACCTAGCTACCTACCTATACTGAAGGCACATATACCCTGCTACCTATACTGAAGGCCCCTATACCTAGTTACCTACCAATACTGAAAGCACATGTACTGTGCTACCTATACTGAAGGCCCCTATACCTTGCTACCGATACTGAAGGCCCATATACCCTGCTACCTATACTGAAGGCCCATATACCCTGCTACCTATACTGAAGGCCCATATACCCTGCTACCTATACTGAAGGCCCATATACCCTGCTACCTATACTGAAGGCCCATATACCCTGCTACCTATACTGAAGGCCCATATACCCTGCTACCTATACTGAAGGCCCATATACCCTGCTACCTATACTGAAGGCCCATATACCCTGCTACCTATACTGAAGGCCCATAAACCCTGCTACCTATACTGAAGGCCCCTATACCTTGCTACCTATACTGAAAGCTACCAATATTGAAGGCACCCATACCTAGCTAGCTATACTGAAGGCACCTTTACCTCGCTACCTATGCCTGGGTACCTATACTGCGGGCAACTATACCACGGATCGCACAATTTTATGTGCAGGATTCGTTAGATTCGGGATTCGAAAGGTTCGAGATATTCGAGAACCTTTTTAGATTCGGATCCGGATTCGGAGAAATTGTGGATTCGTCCCATCCCTATCAAAAATACTCACAAAGGTGGGCTGCTGGGAATGCAACCACTCGTACACGCATGTGGAGAAGTACCCTCCCCTCTCGGCCTTTGTGAGAGGCTATGATGGTCGCTGCTCCAGGAAAAATGGTGCCCATGTCTCTCAGAAAGAAGGGTCAAGGACTAAGTCTACTTCTCCTCAGAGGGCTACTTATATAGAATAGGAGAATGTAGGAGGCACCCAGGGTACAATAGAATAAAGGTAATAGTATCCTACCTTAAAGTAGTCACATTCAAGGATGCAATTGCTCGATAAAGGTATAACGTTTTTATTATGCACATCAGACAACGCGTTTTGCGGTAACACACCGCTTCATCAGGTCAAATTCAAGTGCTGTGGGGTTATGATAGCGAAAGATCAGCCCTGAGCGCTGAGGGCCCTTTTCCACTAGCGGCTGAATCACAAAATCGCAAACCGCTAGTGATTTTTCAATCGCTACAGTTTGCCAAATAACAGGAATCGCGGTAGGTAATTTCCACTACCGCAATTCGTTTTTTACTTAATCGCAATCACGCCGCGGAGTGATTTTTGCCACAATTTTGCTATGCATAGCAAAATCGCGATCGCAACCGCCGGGAGAATTTGGAAGTTTGCTGAATCGCAATTGCTAGCGTTTAGTGCAAACACTAGCGATTGCTAGTGGAAAAGGGACCTCAGGGCTGTTTTTTTGCTATCATACCCCACAGCACTTGAATTTGACCTGATGAAGCGGTGTGTTACCGCAAAACGCGTTGTCTGATGTGCATAATAAAAGCGTTATACCTTTATCGAGCAATTGCATCCTTGAATGTGACTACTTTAAGGTAGGATACTATTACCTTTAATCTATTGTACCCTGTGCGCCTTCTACATTCTCCTACTTCCTGTGGCAATGCATTCCACATCTTAATCACTCTTACTGTAAAGAACCCTATACGGAGGCACATATACCTAGCTAACCTATACTGAGGCACATATACCCTGCTACCTATACTGAGGCACTTATACCTAGCTAACCTATACTGAGGCACATATACCTTGCTACCTATACTGAGGCACATATACCTAGTTACCTACCAATACTGAAAGCACATGTACTGTGCTACCTATACTGAAGGCCCCTATACCTTGCTACCGATACTGAAGGCACATGTACCTTGCTACCGATACTGAAGGCCCATATACCCTGCTACCTATACTGAAGGCCCATATACCCTGCTACCTATACTGAAGGCCCATATACCCTGCTACCTATACTGAAGGCCCATATACCCTGCTACCTATACTGAAGGCCCATATACCCTGCTACCTATACTGAAGGCCCATAAACCCTGCTACCTATACTGAAGGCCCCTATACCTTGCTACCTATACTGAAAGCTACCAATATTGAAGGCACCCATACCTAGCTAGCTATACTGAAGGCACCTTTACCTCGGCTCGCTACCTATGCCTGGGTACCTATACTGCGGGCAACTATACCACGGATCGCACAATTTTATGTGCAGGATTCGTTAGATTTGGGATTCGAAAGGTTCGAGATATTCGAGAACCTTTTTAGATTCGGATCCGGATTCGGATTCGAAGAAATTGTGGATTCGTCCCATCCCTATCAAAAATACTCACAAAGGTGGGCTGCTGGGAATGCAACCACTCGTACACGCATGTGGAGAAGTACCCTCCCCTCTCGGCCTTTGTGAGAGGCTATGATGGTCGCTGCTCCAGGAAAAATGGTGCCCATGTCTCTCGGAAAGAGGGGTCAAGGACTAAGTCTACTCCTCCTCAGAGGGCTACTTATATAGAATAGGAGAATGTAGGAGGCACCCAGGGTACAATAGAATAAAGGTAATAGTATCCTACCTTAAAGTAGTCACATTCAAGGATGCAATTGCTCGATAAAGGTATAACGTTTTTATTATGCACATCAGACAACGCGTTTTGCGGTAACACACCGCTTCATCAGGTCAAATTCAAGTGCTGTGGGGTTATGATAGCGAAAAATCAGCCCTGAGCGCTGAGGGCCCTTTTCCACTAGCGGCTGAATCACAAAATCGCAAACCGCTAGTGATTTTTTAATCGCTACAGTTTGCCAAATAACAGGAATCGCGGTAGGTAATTTCCACTACCGCAATTCGTTTTTTACTTAATCGCAATCACGCCGCGGAGTGATTTTTGCCACAATTTTGCTATGCATAGCAAAATCGCGATCGCAACCGCCAGGAGAATTTGGAAGTTTGCTGAATCGCAATTGCTAGCGTTTAGTGCAAACACTAGCGATTGCTAGTGGAAAAGGGACCTCAGGGCTGTTTTTTTGCTATCATACCCCACAGCACTTGAATTTGACCTGATGAAGCGGTGTGTTACCGCAAAACGCGTTGTCTGATGTGCATAATAAAAGCGTTATACCTTTATCGAGCAATTGCATCCTTGAATGTGACTACTTTAAGGTAGGATACTATTACCTTTAATCTATTGTACCCTGGGCGCCTTCTACATTCTCCTACTTCCTGTGGCAATGCATTCCACATCTTAATCACTCTTACTGTAAAGAACCCTATACTGAGGCACATATACCTAGCTAACCTATACTGAGGCACATATACCCTGCTACCTATACTGAGGCACTTATACCTAGCTAACCTATACTGAGGCACATATACCTTGCTACCTATACTGAGGCACATATACCTATATACCTAGCTAACCTATACTGAGGCACATATACCCTGCTACCTATAATGAGGCACATATACCTAGCTAACCTATACTGAGGCACATATACCAAGCTAACCTGTACTGAGGCACATATACCCTGCTACCTATACTGAGGCACATACACCCAGCTAAACTATACTGAGGCACATATACCCTGCTACCTATGCTGAGGCACATATACCCTGCTACCTATACTGAGGAACATATACCTAGCTAACCTATACTGAGGCACATATACACAGCTAACCTGTACTGAGGCACATATACCCTGCTACCTATACTGAGGCACATATACCTAGCTAACCTATACTGAGGCAAAGATACCTATATACCTAGCTAACCTATACTGAGGCACATATACCCTGCTACCTATACTGAGGCACATATACCTACTAACCTATACTGAGGCACATATACCCTGCTACCTATACTGAGGCACATATACCTATATACCTAGCTAACCTATACTGAGGCACATATACCTAGCTAACCTATACTGAGGCACACATACCCTGCTACCTATACCGAGGCACATATACCTAGCTAACCTATACTGAGGCACAGATACCTATATAACTAGCTAACCTATACTGAGGCACATATACCCAGCTAGCCTGTACTGAGGCACATATACCCTGCTACCTATACTGAGGCACATATACCTACTAACCTATACTGAGGCACATATACCCTGCTACCTATACTGAGGCACATATACCTATATACCTAGCTAACCTATACTGAGGCACATATACCTAGCTAACCTATACTGAGGCACATATACCCTGCTACCTATACCGAGGCACATATACCCTGCTACCTATACCGAGGCACATATACCTAGCTAACCTATACTGAGGCACATATACCCAGCTAGCCTGTACTGAGGCACATATACCCTGCTACCTATACTGAGGCACATATACTTACTAACCTATACTGAGGCACATATACCCTGCTACCTATACTGAGGCACATATACCTATATACCTAGCTAACCTATACTGAGGCACATATACCTAGCTAACCTATACTGAGGCACATATACCCTGCTACCTATACCGAGGCACATATACCCTGCTACCTATACCGAGGCACATATACCTAGCTAACCTATACTGAGGCACATATACCCAGCTAGCCTGTACTGAGGCACATATACCCTGCTACCTATACTGTGGCACATATACCTAGCTAACCTATACTGAGGGTCATATACTAACGGTTAGTAAGTAACCTATACTGAGGCACATATACCTAGCTAACCTATACTGAGGCACATATACCCTGCTACCTATACCGAGGCACATATACCCTGCTACCTATACCGAGGCACATATACCTAGCTAACCTATACTGAGGCACATATACCCAGCTAGCCTGTACTGAGGCACATATACCCTGCTACCTATACTGAGGCACATATACTTACTAACCTATACTGAGGCACATATACCCTGCTACCTATACTGAGGCACATATACCTATATACCTAGCTAACCTATACTGAGGCACATATACCTAGCTAACCTATACTGAGGCACATATACCCTGCTACCTATACTGAGGCACATATAACCTGCTACCTATACCGAGGCACATATACCTAGCTAACCTATACTGAGGCACATATACCCAGCTAGCCTGTACTGAGGCACATATACCCTGCTTCCTATACTGTGGCACATATACCTACTAACCTATACTGAGGCACATATACCCTGCTATCTATATCGAGGCACATATACCCTGCTACCTATACCGAGGCACATTTACCTAGCTAACCTATACTGAGGCACATATACCCAGCTAGCCTGTACTGAGGCACATATACCCTGCTACCTATACTGTGACACATATACCTAGCTAACCTATACTGAGGGTCATATACTAACGGTTAGTAACTAACCTATACTGAAGGGACCTATACCTAACTACCTTTCCGGGGAAAGGGGGGGGGGTGCATTTGAAACGTCAGTAGATCTCCTGGCCTCTGCGAATTTTAACCACTTAAGCCCACAGGGTACAATTTTTTTTGCATCTGAGCAACATTCACCTCCCATTCATTTGCCAATAACTTTATCACTACTCATCACAATGAATTGATCTATATCTTGTTTTTTCTGCCACCAATTAGGCTTTCTTTGGGCGGTACATTTTGCTGAGAATTAATTTATTCTAAATCCATTTTAACAGGAATATTAAGAAAGAAATGGAAAAAAAAATCATTATTTCTCAGCTTTTGGCCATTATAGTTTGAAATTCATATATGCTACCATAATTAAAACCCATGTACTTTATTTGCCAATTTGTCCCGCTTATTACACCATTTAAATTATGTCCCTATCACAATGTATGGCGCCGATATTTTATTTGGAAATAAAGGTGCATTTTTTTTCAATTTGCGTCCATCACTATTTACAAGCCCATAATTTAAAAAATATATATTATTATACTCTTTGACATGCATATTTAAAAAGTTCAGACCCTTAGGTAACGAGTTATGTGTTTTTTGTTTTTTTTATTGTAATTTTTCTTTTCTTTTTTTTTTTTATTAAAAATTGTGTGTGGGTAATTTTTGGTGTGAGAGGTAAACAGGTAATTTTTATTATAATAAAGTGTATCTGTGTAATGTAAAAATGTATGTGGTGTAGTTTTACTATTTGGCCACAAGATGGCCACAGTCAAAAAGTCCTGGGAGCGATCGATCTCGCTCCCAGGAAGAAGAATGAAGACGGGGAACTTTTTGAAGTCAGAAAAGCCGCAGCGTCTGAGGAGACGCTGTCGGCTTTTCTCCGGGGGGGGTCCGATCAGTGAAAGGGATCTATAATCCCTTTCACTGATCGCTGGGCTAACGGCCAGTAGTGAGAGCGTGCACGGGCCCGACCCGCGGGAGTGCGCGCAGCCTAACTGGATGAGATTTCTCGTCCAGTTAGGCTTAAGTGGTGGGCACCCCTGATCTAAAACACCTGGAAGGGGTTCCTATTCCATATATTAGTTTCACCTTTTAAGTTGTATTACTGACTTTTGCACAATATTCTAATTTTTTGAATTTCACATGTAAAGCTGCCAGCCAGGAAGAAAATACTCAAGATTGAGATTACTTTTTACCAATTTTTTTAGTCTGCACTGTCAGTAGGTCAGATCTTATAATAAACCCCTGCTTTGTGCATTATGCAAATGTCTCATTTGCTTACTGTGTACATAAACAGGAACTTCTGGCATTTACATCAGCATCTATCAAAGAAGTAACAATGGACATAGCTGTACTACTTCTAGTGGTTTTCCCTTTAAGTAAGACAAAAATATGATTTATTGATTTGTATTAATTAGTTATTAGAATTTTCAGCAACTTTCTGTTTTTTTTTTTTTTTTTTACAGGTGTCTTCAGTCAGACATTACAGGAATCGGGTCCAGGATTTGTAAGACCTTCACAGCAACTCAAGCTGACCTGCACAGTGACAGGGTTTGAGTTGACCAGCTATGGCATGCACTGGGTTAGACAGCGCCCTGGGGGAGCATTGGAATGGATTGGAGCTATCTGGTATCATGGTGGCACTGATTATGCCACTGCACTGAAAAGCAGAACTACAATCACCAGAGACACTGCAAAGAAAGAAGTCTACCTTCAAATGAATACTATGGAAAATGGTGACTCTGCTGTGTATTACTGTGCACGACACACTGCAAGAGAAAATAAATGACATGTCACACAAAATCCTATCTCACAGCTATGCAATAACCACAAGAGGAAGTATTTTGCTGCTCTGCTTCATGAGCAGAGACCACAAAACTGCTCAAAGTTAGGAAAAGAGTTGGTGTACCATAATCAGGATAATACTTGACCCGACAGCGTTCAAAGCTCACCCGCTAACACTGACCAAAAAAATCATTCAACCCCCCAACATTCCTACACCCCGTCCCCATTTTTTTTTTTTTTTTTTTTTTTCAGCCATGACCGACTCTATATCTACACTCATCCCAAATAATGCACAAACTCCTTTCTTTTCGTTGGAGTGATATTTAATGTCGGCCACAGCTTAATCACAACAGAACAGGAAAATAAATAACCATAACAAATCAACAATAACACATTAAATACAACAATGTAAACATAACACTCTAAATTCTTGTAAAGACTTCATCCCCCCTTTTAAGAACTGGCTGGTGGCGACTGAGGAGCCCCCCCATCCTAAATAACTTCCACTCACCATCCGCATGAAACCGAACAACGGCCGTCCCAAACCATGCCAGAAGTTCCCTGGGCTAACATGCGATTTTGAAGTTACTTCCACCTCCATAAACCTCGCAACCAATGTTGTCCCCCATCACTTTGTACCAATCATGCAGTTTAATCTTCACAGCACCAATTCTGGCTCCTCAGCCCCATTTAACCACCATTACCAGAAGAGGGGACCGCCACCGCAAGCCTGCAGTGACCCCTTACTGCGGGCGCGCCCGCCAAACCTCCACCGCCCCCTCAAGCTTATCTTTAATATCCACATTAAAGATATCCGTCCCAACCTCGTTCAGGTGAACCCCATCCGCTGCACTATACATCTCCTGACCTCGCAGTTCCACATGCTTTACCACCATATCCCCCGTCTGAACCAAAAAATTTTCCATAGCCCTGTTAACCTTAACTCTGGCCCTCTTTCCACTGCCCTGTGTTTACGAGCACCACGCCAAGCCCGACGTGGAACCATTTCGGACCACAGGATCCTGACCTTTGGAATCAAAGTGCGGATCTCCATCAAATCCCCTTTCATGGCCCGTAACAAGGCCCTAAAAGAAACCTGTGCCATATCATTTCCCCCAAATGCAACACTAAAATGTGCGGCCATGGAAACAAGACCAACTGTTCTTTAAAATAAGACATGAAACTCGGCCAACACATACCCCCCACCCCAAACCAAAATATTCGCGTAGCTCTGACGTCCAGTCCCAGCTGTAGGCCGCTCTGCCTAATTGCCGCCCGTTGTTCTGCCCGGCGCACGTAAGAGTGGCCCATGATCCAGACAACACACCGGCCGATACCTGTAATATCAAACAAAACAAAACCCATTGACCAAAATATTCTCATAATACGGCCCAAACATTTCTCCTACCCCCATCCGCCCCTCAAACCTGCTCCACCCGCCCCGGACGCACATAGGACCTAAATCTGCCAGACTGCCATCTACCAATTTTCATCAGCGTGTCAGTCGACAAACCCAACCGGGCGGCCTCAGTTGCCGCTCCAATCCTAAAAGAATGTGAAGCATAATCTTTACCCCGCAAACCCATATTCCCCAAACACTTTCTCATAACTGACACGAATTGGAAGCGCGACAACGCTGACCCGTCCCTATGAATTAGCAAACTCCCTTTGTACTCCCCCGGTCAAACCACCATAAAGTCCTTCCAAAGCTTCACAGGGCAAGTGGGGCTGCCTACCAAGGGAAAAAGCGCTATTTGTACCCCTCTTCCCGCCTGATCCGTCTTAGACCTACGTATTCTCACCTGCAACGCTCCTTCCTGCTCCCATGCATCGTCATACTGAAGTCCTCCACCCCCGCGCCTATTTGCACTGACAATCTCACTAACCCGGAGTGCCCCATAAAAAGCCAAACCAAAGGCCAGCTGAAACAATTGAACCTCAAATGTGGAAAAACAAACCTTTGTTAGCTCTTCACACATCCCCTTCATTATCTCCCATGTCACCGGGCGCCTATTATCAAGCCCCTTATGTTCTTTCCTCCATCCCTTTAATGCTTGTCTCACTACAAAATCCTTTGTAAAGTCCTCCCACCCCCGCAGTTTAGCCAAAAATGCCAAAGCTGCGACTCTGCGATCTATGCTAGCAGGTGAGACTGCAGATTCCATCCAGAATCCAACCAGCCAAAGAAATAGGTCCCTCCTACCTTCTGCATCATTGCCCAGAGACCACCGCTGTTGTCACTCATACCAATCAGACCATACTTTATTGTAAGCTGTCCACGTGCTCGGCGCTACCGATTTTCGGATCCATTGCTGCAGATCCCCTACAGTATGTCCCACACGTATTCCGGACATCGCTCCCCCACTCCTCGCGCTTGCGGTGCCAACTTCCTGAAACGGTCCCACTGTAAACGAGACAACGCGTCAGCTATCTCATTTTTGGCTCCCGCAATATGTACTGCCCTAAAATATACGTTGTATTTCAAGCAAGCCAGTACAAAGCGCCTGAGCAAGCGAATCACCGGGGGAGAGGATGAAGACATGGAGTTCCACTGCCATATTATCTGACCGAAAGCTGACCGCTTTATTCCGCAATTCCTCCCCCCAAATTTCCACTGCCACCCATAATGGGAATAATTCCAAAAAGGCCAAATTCCGCACTATGTCCATTTGAAGCCATTCCGAAGGCCACCGCCCCGCGCACCATTTTCCCCCTAAAAAGGCCCCGAAGCCCACCGCACCTGAGGCATCCGTGAAAAGCTCAATGCTCTCCATGTCGCGCCACGGATCCAGCCAGTAAACCAGCCCATTAAACTGAGTCAGGAATTCCCTCCACACCGCCAGATCCTCCCGATGCTCCTTTTTTAAACGTATGAAATGATGTGGTTCCACCACTCCGCACGTGGCCAGTGATAACCGCCATGAAAAGACCCTCCCCATGGGGAGTACCCGACAGGCAAAATTGAGTTTGCCCAGCAACGATTGCAACTGCTTCAGCGTCACCTTTTTTGCCCCCAAAATCTGCCCCACTAAATCCAGTAGATCTTCCACCTTATCCGCAGGCAGCCTGCAGACCTGAGCTACCGAATCAATTTCGATGCCCAGAAACCTCATAACGACCTCTGGCCCCTCCGTTTTGTCCTGAGCGATTGGAACCCCAAATTCCCCGAACACTCCCATCAAACCCTTTAGAGCCAGTTCACACAACCGTGACCCTTTGGGCCCCACGCAAAAGAAATCATCTAGGTAATGAGTGATGGCCGATATACCCGTCCTTTGCCTAACCACCCATTCCAAGAAGGAGCTGAAAAGCTCAAAGTACGAGCAAGAAATTGAGCATCCCATTGGAAGACACGCGTCCACATAGAAACTACCGTCAAAGAAGCATCCCAACAAATGCATGCTATCAGGATGCACGGGTAGTAACCGAAAGGCCGCCTCCACGTCGGTCTTTGCCATCAACGCGCCCGGCCCCGCCTCCCGTACCATGTCCAGGGCCATATCAAAAGTTGCATACTGCACCGAGGACAGTTCCCGATCAATACCGTCGTTAACTGAACCCCCTTTTGGGTATGACAAATGATGAATTAGACGAAACTTGCCCAGCTCCTTCTTGGGAACCACCCCTAAAGGGGAAACCATTAAACCCGGCACTGGCGGCTCCGGGAAAGGACCTGTCATCCTTCCTAAAGCCACCTCTTTTGCAATCTTTTCCCTGACCTGCCCAGCATGAATCCTGGCTGATTTTAAATTTTTTGTGTGCAACTGGCCGGCTTCCGCCGAAGATGGGATACGGAAGCCCACATCAAACCCCTCCCTCAGCAATCCAGCTGCCCGTCTATCCTCATAAGGGTCTAGCCATGGCTGCATCGCCTCTAGCCTCACCGGTGTCCTCCCTTTTGTTAGCACCATCCCCCGGTCGCTTTGTGAAGTTAGTACCCCTCCCCCGCTTGAAACATTTGAATGCCGGATGCATTCCCCCGCAGACAGAACATTCGTGTTTAAACTTGCATGTTCCGACGAATCGACATTGTGATTCGTTATAGGCCCAACAGACCCCTTTTCTACCAGAACTGGCCCCCCCAGCACCCACTGGGGCGATGCTACCCTACAAGGGCTGTGAACCACCCTGTCCTCCCGACGTTTGCCACCCCCCTCCTGTCGAGTAAGACCCTCCCTTGCCAGTCATGACCCGGAGCCAAATACCGATATCCTTGTGGCTCCAATCCAGGTCAGGCTCCACGGACATGCGCTGACGAAACTGTTCATCGTAGCGCAGCCAGGACAAACCGCCATAGTTCCTGTAAGCCTCCCCAGTTGTGTCTTGATAGCAGAATAAGGCAGCGCACTTATCCGATGCTTTCTCTGCTACGATAATAGCCATTGTGTTAAAGGCCTGAGACCAATTCCCGAAAGTCCTAGGAATCAGTCTATAACGCCGACGATCCTCATCCTCCTCCTTCCTATGCTCTTTGCCTTTGACCCATCGATCGATGTTGAATCGCTCCAAAGGCAGCAGAGTGAATATGTCCACATATTCACGTCTCCAAATCTTTTCCCGAACCTCTTTCTTAACGTGTGCTCCCAGGGGTCCCTCAAAGCACGTGTAGGCATGCCCCCTTGCAAGATCAGAAATCGGATGCGGCTTTTCAGCCTTATCACCCTTTTCTGTCTTGTCCCCCACTACCCCCCCATCCACTGCGACCACCTCCAAAGCCGAGCTAGCTGATGCCCCGACCTCCACCGATCCCACATTCACCGCCGCTCCAGCGGAGTTTGCGCCATTAGCTGCCACCGGTGCCCCATGTGGCTGCCAAACCGCCTCCAAACCCCCACTGGACCCTGCGACAGCCTCACCATTCCCCCCCAAATGCTCTAGTAACGATCTCACCCCCAGCAACAACCCGTGAATCGACTCCCCACCATCCCCGTGACCCCGTGTAACGTGTGATAGCGAAAGTGGTAATGACACACCAGCAGAGCGCGCAGGGGTATCAATCCTGCCGCTCGGAGTAGTTTCATCACGAACCCCCTCTGAAGTCCCCTCGTTCCTGGCCGGGATCTGGGCCAATGCCGGGGAGGGCGTGCCGCTCCTCCCGCTGACTGAACCCGCCGCACCATCCTGAGAAGAAGCAGAAGAGGAAAGACCAGGCCGAATGGCAGCACTGTCCGAACCCACCATCCCTCCTGCCAAAAGACCTCCCATGATCCCCTGCAGCGGGCCGACAGTCCAAGCCCCACTTCCACCCACTGATAAGCTACTATCGCCTATACTAACCTGACCAACCCCTGACCCCACCGGCTGTAGAAGTAACCCCCCCGGGCCCTGCACTAACATGAACGGACCCCCCATCGGCATCCACCCTGACCCGTCTCCCCCCATGCCCTGAAACCCCGCAACCTGGACTGCAGCCTGTCCTCCTAATCCAGCCCCCAGCCCTCCTCCGCTCCCAACTCCGGCCTGTCTGTCCCCTGTGCCATGCAGCAGTAGCTGACTGTGCGGGCCCCCCTCTCCCCCGCCTGCCCCGCTGCTCTGACCTGGTCCCGCAGAGCGGGACGCTCCAGCCTGATCCCCTGCTGCTACAGCTTGCGGCCTCCCCCCACCTCCATTAGCCCCAGTGTGCGGCCCGACCCCTGAAGGCCCAGCACCCCTCCCTCCCGCCGAGCGGCCGCCATCTTGCAGCCCTCGGCCGCCATTGGCTGCTCCGCCGGTACCACGCTTTCCTCCTTTTCCTTTGCCTTTTTTCTTTCTGCCCGCTCCTGCCGCACTTACTGTGTCCGCCGGCTGCCCGCCGCTGCTGCTGCCCGCACCTTCCTGCGCCTGCCCCCCACGCGACTCTGGCGGGGACGGCGAGAGCCGATCCACCAACTTCCTGGCTCGCTTTGGGCGTGCGCCCGCTACCACCGGAGCTGAGTCCCGGGCGGCCGCCGCCATCAGCCCCTGCAGCCATCCATCTCCCCGCAGAGCAGCCTCCTCCTGGAGGCGCCGAGCCATCTCCGCCATCTCCTCTTCCGCCATCCCTACCAGGCCTAACTACGTTCCGGGCAGCAGAGTAAACGCACGATTACTCTGTCTGCCAAGCTAAGGAGGTAATGACCTCCCCCACTATCCTCCCTATAGCTCTTCCTAGCTCCTCCCCAGCCCGTCCCTGCCTGACTCACCACTCCTCCCTCCCTCAATCTTAACCCTTCGTGGCAAGTTCCCTGGAACTTACCAGGGTCATGATGCTCTTGTGCTAAAGGCACAGAGCATTTCTGTATTACTGTTTACCACTTGCTCTGAACTAACAAATATGATATAATAAAATGCAGCACCCTATATGAAAAGTGGCAGTGTGCAGTGAGATGAATGGCCACTAGGATGTGCTGTTTCGCTACTGGATTTGCTGTACTACTGTAGTTCGTGGCATTAGAAACGGTTTTACTGCAGAGGTGTTTCTAGGGCTAAAGGGAATCTTAAAGAGAAACTCCGTCCAAGAATTGAACTTTATCCCAATCAGTAGCTGATACCCCCTTTTACATGACAAATCTATTGCATTTCACAAACAGACCATCAGGGGGCGCTGTATGACTGATTTTGTGATGAAACCCCTCCCACAAGAAACTCTGGTACCGCGGTACTCTGGGCAAACTGCCACAATGTAACAATGTTCACAGACAGGAAATAGCTGTTTACAGCTGTCTGTAACAGCCAAAACAGCTAGGAGCAGCTACATAACCTGCCCACAGTAAAAATGTCACCATGTGATAAATTTCAGAATGTAAATCTGGGAGAGGAAAGATTTTACAATGAGCAAACACTGACTAAATCATTTATACATAATTATTGTAAAAATGAAGCACTTTTTTTATTACATTATTTTCACTGGAGTTCCTCTTTAAGTAGAAAAAAAAAAGATTTTAACTTACCTGGGCATCTTCCCGCCCCCGTGACTCCTACTGTGCCCATGATGCCCTCCTGATCTCCTCCGGCCAGTGGTGGCGACCCCCGCAAAGCTGGCCTGTTACCCCCAGTTGACAGCTGTTGTGCACGTGCGGCCCCGAGCTGCACGCACCCGGGTCACACTTCCAGCGTTGGGAGCATTCTGCACATGCTCAGGAGCGAATTATGTGTTCTGTGCATGCAGACCAGGTTGCGCATGGCTTGCAGCCGCGCATGTGCAGTAGCCACCAACTGATGGCAACAGGCCAGCTTTGCGAGGGTTGCTGCCGCTGGCTGGAGAGGATCAGGAGGAAATTGGGCTTGACTCGTGCCGCAAAGCTAAATCGCGCACAGCCCAGGGCAGTGCGCTGTTTTCGTCGCATTGGGTGCGACGTTTACAGGGCAGTGGGTGTGACATTATCATTGCACCGCACACTATTACCGGCTGCACGCGCACTGCCCTGAGCTGTGCGCGATGTATGGGCGCAAACCACTTAACTCCGTGGTTTGCGCCCATTATGTTT
Source organism: Hyperolius riggenbachi (assembly GCF_040937935.1). Classification (NCBI taxonomy): domain Eukaryota; kingdom Metazoa; phylum Chordata; class Amphibia; order Anura; family Hyperoliidae; genus Hyperolius; species Hyperolius riggenbachi. The sequence goes on from NC_090646.1 coordinate 483,622,631, forward strand.
TTAGGCTCACTAACCAGCTTAGCGCCGGTTAGTGAATCAAGCTGATTGTGGCCACAGTAGGAGTCCAGTGGGCTTAGAGAAGCCCCAGGTAAGTTAAAACATCTTATTTACTTAAGATTCCCTTTAAAGTGGAAAGTTAGAGGGGTTTGGATCAAGGACCTTGGAGAGTTAAAGCAACCCTGAAGACTGAAAGAAAATTGATACAGCAGAATCCCATTATAGACTAAACTCCAAGGGACCAGGAAAAGTAGTTGACTGTAACAGAAGTTTACTATATCAGAATTAGCCATACATTGTATATTTATACATATGCATTTTCTGGGACCTGAGGACTGAGTTTACTATATCCAGAAGTTTACTATATCAGAGTTTACTATAACAAGATTTTACTGTACTCACCTATGGAGAGGGAAAGCTCTGGATCCCATAGAACCTTTCCTGTCCTCACTATGCCCACGTGTTCCTCCTCTGCGGAAGTCCTAGGAAGGTTCCAAAAGCACTTGCGTACCCAAGTTCTGCCAAAGATGGGTGCATCCTTACTGCGCATGCGTGAGCAGTATGAATCTGCTCGTCTTTGGAAGTACTCAGGTCAGGGACATGATTGCTTCTAAAACCTTCCAAGGAATTCCAAAGAGGTATTCAATAAGTAGGTTGAATAGCAACAGGGAACAACAGTGGAAAAGGGGCAGAGAGAGAGGACCAGGAAAGCTCTATGGGATCCAGATCCTTTCCTCTCCATTGGTGATCTCCATAGATCTAACTTTTTTTTAGGTAGGTTCACAGTTGCTTTAAGTTAGTGTAGATGGGAGAGGTTTTATATACTGTAGTTTGTCAGAAATCCAGTGCTTCTATCCAGAGAGGCTCCTGAGCAAGGATGATCAGAAGAGCAGAATTCGGAATTCATCAGAATTCCAAGTTCCGCCAGTAAAATATCAAAGTTCCACACTCCAAGTTACGCGTTCCGTTCGGCATTTTACATTAAAGTCTATGACACAGATTTCTGTGGTTAATTTCAAAGCCCCCATAAATGCTCTCATCACCAAATTTGCTAGGTATGCTAGGGAAATTAGTGGGGAGCATGTAAAGAAAAAAAAAGAAAAAATAGGCTAATGCCTATGAGAGGGGAATTCAGTGTACAGAGCACAGTCTGGGGCAATTTACGGTAGGTGGGAGGGAGAGGGTAAAAAAGGTTTTTTATTAAAGCGGGATTGTCACCATAAAAATCAAATTTCAACAACAACTGGTCTGAGTGTACTAAGTGGTAACTATGCTAATCCTGCATTCAAAACTTTCAAAACTTTTTTTGCTGTTATGGTTTGGAGTTATCACATTCTTTAGGACCACTGGCCCTTTAATAGTCAGTGCCAAACAATTGCATGCTGGGAGTTATTTTTATCTATAATATATTCCTCCTCTTCCATTTATTTCCCTGCCTAGCTGCCTATCTGAAACACGATCCTCTGCTCACTTGTTTTTACAAGCAAGGCTGACATGACTCAGCGATTGGAGGAGAAAAGAAAAAAAGTTAAGGGCAGAAATTACATCAGGATTTAGCCTCAAACTGTGGGCAAAAGGCATGGTTCCCACCAGGAGCAGAGTTCTCTTCATTTACTGTATAAAATTCACTGAAATAAAAATGTGGACAGTACAATACATGTGTTATGTAAGTAGATCAAGTATTTATCTACTTATATATGTGTTGTTTTTCCCTGGCATAGTATGGCAAATCCTACTGCTTTAAAAAAAAATAAATAAATAAAAAAAAATGTTTAGTGGCAAGAAAAGGTAAAAAATTCATTTTGGTGGTAAGTTGTATGGCCAAGCAAAAAATCGTTAAAGCTGTGCAGTGCTAAATTGTAAAAAAAATTGCCTGGTCACAAGGGGGGTATAAACCTGTGGCCCTCAAGTGGTTAAGAATTCCTCCTTGCTGAGTTTACTAGTGCTGTTAGAGCTTGTGTGTGATACACAATCTCTCTCCCCTGTACATCTCCTCACTAGTTTCCAGATATCAACCCAACCGCAATCTCAGATCTGCACACAATCTTCTTTTATCCTCTTCTACAATTACCTCCTCACATTCATTGGTACACGACTTCTCACGTGCCTCACCCCTCCTCTGGAATGCCCTTCCACAGCACATCCACCACTCTGCCACCTTTGAAATCTTTAAACGCTCCCTCAAAACCAACCTTTTCCGAAAAGCATATTCTCTAGCTTAGGCCATGCACCCTTCAACCTCGCATCTACATTTACTCCTCCACTCCTCCTCCTCCACTAAATAACCCAATCACGCACTGCCTGCACATATACTGTATACTTCCCCCACCTCTTGTTTCCACCCCATTCATTTAGATTGTAAGCTCGCAAGGGCAGGGCTCTCACCCTTTTGTATCATGTTATTTTAATTGCTTGCACTCTGTTGTACATTTATACATTTTAGTCATCATGTTATATTTGCTATTGTAATCACCTGTTCTGTATTTTGTACCAGTGTTCATATTTGATGTATATCATTGCCTGTATCATTATGTATCCCTTGTTTGTTTTCAAATGCTGAGAACACATGGTAAGATCCGGCGGCTCGATTAGCCACTAGATCAACTCCCGCCGCGTCCCCGCTCGTCCCCGCTTAGCATTACATTGTACAGCACCACAGAATATGTTGGTCGCTTTATAAATAAATAATAATAATAATCCAGTGATGTACAGTATACTGTGCAAGTGAAATTCTATTGTTAAATTTGATGGTTGCTGCATCAAACGCGGGCTACCACCATCCTGAAAAATGCAAACCCAAAATGCAAATGCATAATTCAAGTGTAAGACAAAAAAACAAAATGTAAAAATAGAAATGCATGCAATTTTTCTGTGATTTTGTTTGTGATTCTGAGAGCCTTTATAGTAGGTGATCCAGCATACAACACAATCCTGCCTTGGCAGAGTGGTATGGGGAAGAGGCTGAGCTTGCAAGTAGTTAAATATTTATACATAAAAAGTATTCCGATATCATATTAAAATGTAATGTTAAATATTGTGGAATGCATGATCAGTTTTAGTTTGGGCCTGCTTTAGGAGACAATGGGCTCGATTCACAAAGCGATGCTAACCCAGTTAGAGACTTTAGGCGTGATAACCATTGCACCACACTGGTGAAAAGCCAGTTTAGGCGTGATAAGTTTAGGCGTGATAAGTTTAGATAAGTTTAGATCGTGCGCAAAGTCCCGCACGCAAAGCAGCGCCATTAAACTCTATGCGAAGTGCACCAGACTTTGCTAGCACAAAACTTTTGATCAGCTGTACACTGCGGTGCTAACCCATTTGGTGCCAAAAATTATCACGCCTAAACTTATCACGCCTAAACTTATCACGCCTAAACTTATCACTCCTAAACTTATCACGCCTAAACTGAGTTTAGGCAAGATAAAGGGCTTTTCACCAGTGTGCTAACTGTTAGCAACGCTTTGTGAATCAAGCCCGGTGGGCTTGATTCATCAAGCTGCGCTGCTAAAGCAGCTTAATGTGCTGTAGTGCGCGCTATGCACGCCTTACATAGCAGCGATTGCTGCCATGTAAGGACTGTGCCTTCCTTAGTTACACGCATTGCTTCCTTAGCAATGCGTGTAATATTAACTGCCGCAATACTTCACTCACAGCGCTACTGTGTTAATTTACACATTTTCACAGGAGCAGGACCACCCGCAGTTAATGTTACTCGCATTGCTAAGGAAGCAATGCACGTAACTATAGAAAGCACGCTCCTTACATGGCAGCGAGTGCTGCTATGTAAGGCATGCAAAGCACGCACTACACTACAGCACATTTAACAGCGCAGCTTGATGAATCAAGCTTCATGAAAAAGGTAGACACTGATGATGATCCTTACTAGATCTGTAAAGGGTACAAGAAAAGGGAGCATTTTCTTCCACATTGTATATTTATTTATTTTCTGTATTTGTTGTCATATAACAAGAGTTCACAAAGTACAGAGAACGATCCCAGTCTGCAACGTCAGTAGGTCAGATCGTATGATAAACCCTTGCTTTGTGCATTATGCAAATGTTGCATTTGCTTTCTGTGTACATAAAGAGGAACTTCGGGCATTTACATCAGCATCTATCAAAGTAATAACAATGGACATATCTGTTCTATTTCTAGTGATTTTCCCTTTAAGTAAGAGAAAAATATGATGTATTCTTTTGTATTAAATAGTTAATTGACTTTTCACCTAATCACCTACCTTCTGTTATTTTCAGGTGTCTTCAGTCAGACATTACAGGAATCGGGTCCAGGAATTGTAAGACCTTCACAGCAACTCAAGCTGACCTGCACAGTGACAGGGTTTGAGTTGACCAGCTATGGCATGCACTGGGTTAGACAGCGCCCTGGGGGAGCATTGGAATGGATTGGAGCTATCTGGTATCATGGTGGCACTGATTATGCCACTGCACTGAAAAGCAGAACTACAATCACCAGAGACACTGCAAAGAAAGAAGCTTACCTCCAAATGAATAGTATGGAAAATGGTGATTCTGCTGTGTATTACTGTGCACGAGACACTGCAAGAGATAATAACTGACACATCATACAATATCCTATCTCACTGCTATCTAATAACCACAAGAGGAAGTATTTTTCTGTTTTGCTTCATAAGCAGAGACCACAGAACTGCTCAGACAAACTTAGAAAAAAATGTGATCTACCATAATCAGTATAAAGGTGGCCACTAATGATCCAATCTTTTTCATCCAATCTTACCATTTCTATGTAATATAAGGGAACTCCCTAAACAATCCTGTCAACTCAATACATTCACTCAATTTACCCAACTACTACATAGATTTAGTGAAATTGGATAAAAAGGATTGGATCGTTAGTAGCCACTTTAATATTAGCGTTTATCACTTGCTCTGAACTAACAAATATGATATAATAAAATGCAGCACCCTATATGAAAGGTGGCAGTGTGCAATGAGATGAATGGCCACTAGGTTGTGCTATTTTGCTACTGGTTTTGCTGTACTACTCTATTTTGTGGCATTGGAGGTGGTTTCACTGTAGAGGTGTTTCTAAGGTTAAAGTGGTAAGTTAGGGGGGTGATATCTTGGATATCTTGGGAGAGAAACCCTGAAATGACATACAGAAATGTGATACTTACCTATGGAAAGGGAAAGCCCTGTATCCCATAGGACGTTCCGCATCTCCACCATGTCCACTCGTTCCACTGCTGTGGAAGTCCTAGGAAGGATTTAAAAGCACTTGCGTACCCAAGTGCATCCGAAGATGGGTGCATCCATACTGCGCACGCTTGAGCCCTATCTCCCACATGTTCAGTATGAATCTGCGTAGAATACTTCTATCCAGAGAGGTCCCTGAGTAGGGATGATCGGAACAAAATAATTCTGAATTCATTGGAATTACAAGTAAAAACAGTAAAAGTTGCACGCTCTGATTTTCGCGTCCTGTTTGACATTCTACATGAAAGTCAATTCAATGCAAATTTTGGTGGTAAATTGCAATGCTCCCATATATGCTATCATCACCAAATTTGCTTGGTATGCTAGAACGACTGGTAAGAGCAAGTAAAGAAAATTTTCAAAAAGACCTTGTAATTTTTGAGAAAATCAGTTTTAAAGTTCCACAGGAAAAATGTTTAAAATTACATTTTACTATATATATGCGAAAATGTATGCTGCAAAAGGCTTATTTTTGCATTCCGTCCAACAATGAGTTCTTTGCTAAACTCGGAATGTTTTGTTTTGAACTCATTTGATGGAATCCAAATAAAGGCTTTTTCTAGCATGAATTTTTGTGTATATGGATATAGGCTGCAGGAATCATTAGTTCACATGGAGGATTTCTGCAGTTAGCAACAGGACTTTCAAGCAGGGCTGTTTAAAGAGAACCCGAGGTGTGTTTAAAGAATGTTATCTGCATACAGAGGCTGGATCTGCCTATACAACCCAGCCTCTGTTGCTATCCCAAACCCCACTAAGGTCCCCCTGCACTCTGCAATCCCTCATAAATCACAGCCGTGCTGTGAGGCTGTGTTTACATCTGTAGTGTCAGTCCTCAGCTGCTCCCCCGCCTCCTGCATAGCTCCGGTCCCTGCCCCCGTCCCTTCCCTCCAATCAGCAGGGAGGGAAGGGATGCAGGCGGGGACTGGAGTTCTGCAGGGGGCGGGGAGAGCAGCAGACTGACACTATAGAGATAAACACAGCCAGCTCTGACAAGCTGTTTGTCAGCACCGTGGCTGTGATTTATGAGGGATTGCAGAGTGCAGAGGGAACTTAGGGGGGTTTGGGATAGCAGCAGAGGCTGGGCTGTATAGGCAGATCCAGCCTCTGTATGCAGATAATATTCTTCAAACCCACCTCGGGTTCTCTTTGAAAGTGGGCAGAGCAGAGATTTTACTTGCCCTTCAATAGGCCCTTTGGCTGACAATATCCCAGGAGAGACTGGGGAGCAATCATGTGAGCTGCGGGGCTGGGTTCTGTGAAGACTCCAGCAGCATCCCTCAGAGCCAACAGCACTCCAGGGAACGGCCCCGAATGTCTTTAGCTTTAAAGAGACTCCGTAACAAAAATTTCATCCTGTTTTTTATCATCCTACAAGTTCCAAAAGCTATTCTAATGTGTTCTGGCTTACTGCAGCACGTTCTACTATCACCATCTCTGTAATAAATCAACTTATCTCTCTCTTGTCAGACTTGTCAGCCTGTGTCTGGAAGGCTGCCAAGTTCTTCAGTGTTGTGGTTCTGTGATGCATCTCCCCCCTCCAGGCCCCTCTCTGCACACTGCCTGTGTATTATTTAGATTAGGACAGCTTCTCTCTTCTCTCTTATCTTTTACAAGCTGGATAAATCCTCCTCTGAGCTGGCTGGGCTTTCACATACTGAGGAATTACATACAGGCAGAGCTGTCTGCACTCTGCAGGAAGAAACAGCCTGACACTTCAGTGGAAGATAGCTGCAGGGGGGAAAGAAACACACAAATGATCTCTTGAGATTCAAAAGGAAGGGTGTATACAGCCTGCTTGTGTATGAATGTATTTTCTATGTGTGGACATACTGTACATCAACCTACTTCCTGTTTTGGTGGCCATTTTGTTTGTTTATAAACAAACTTTTTAAAACTGTTTTAACCACTTTTAATGCGGCGAGGAGCGGCGAAATTGTGACAGAGGGTAATAGGAGATGTCCCCTAACGCACTGGTATGTTTACTTTTGTGCGATTTTAACAATACAGATTCTCTTTAAAGAGAACCCGAAGTGGGTTTGAAGAATATTATCTGCATACAGAGGCTGGATCTGCCTATACAGCCCAGCCTCTGCTGCTATCCCAAACCCCCCTAAGTTCCCCCTGCACTCTGCAATCCCTCATAAATCACAGCCACGGTGCTGACAAACAGCTTGTCAGGGCTGGCTGTGTTTATCTCTATAGTGTCAGTCTGCTGCTCTCCCCGCCTCCTGCAGAACTCCAGTCCCCGCCTGCATCCCTTCCCTCCCTGCTGATTGGAGGGAAGGGACGGGGGCAGGGACCGGAGCTATGCAGGAGGCGGGGGAGCAGCTGAGACTGACACTACAGATGTAAACACAGCCTCACAGCACGGCTGTGATTTATGAGGGATTGCAGAGTGCAGGGGGACCTTAGTGGGGTTTGGGATAGCAACAGAGGCTGGGCTGTATAGGCAGATCCAGCCTCTGTATGCAGATAACATTCTTTAAACACACCTCGGGTTCTCTTTAAGCTAGTGGCAAGTTTGTAGAGTGCCATGGTGCCTTAAGCTCCTCCCCCTTATTGCTGTGCCAGAGTCGGATAATACATGCAGGAGCAGGGGCGTACCTAGAAATCCCCGGGCCCCCCTGCAAAAAAAAATCTGGGCCCCCCACCTCCCTAGGGCCCGCTCAGGGACTTTTGTGGGGCAGGAGGGGTCGCAGCATAAGAGGAGAGCGTGGCCGCAGATTGGTGGGGAGGGGGGACATTCCCCCCCCCCCTCACCTCGGGCTTTCCTCTCAGCGCTCCCCCTCCTGCAAACATTGGTGGCAGCGGGCAAGCAGCGGCGGCGGCAGGCTGAACACATTACCTCCTTCTCGCCGGAGGTCTTCCGATCTCTAAGAGCTTCATGCAACTTGCTGCGTAAACGCCCCCGCTGCCTGCCCACTGCCACCAATGATTGCAGGAGGGGGAGCGCTGAGAGGAGAGCCCGAGGTGAGGGGGGATGTCCCCCCTCCCCACCGATCTGCGGCCACGCTCTCCTCTTATGCTGCGACCCCTCCTGCCCCACAAAAGTCCCTAAGCGGGCCCTAGGGGGGCCCCGGGAACCCCCCCGCGGCAGCAGGGGTCGCATCCCCTATTGTTACACCAGTGTGCAGGAGGAGACAGTAACAATGACAGAAAGTGCACCACTGCCCCCTCTTTTCCCCCTTTGAGTGCCTGATTCTTAACTGGCTGAACTGCTGCAGGGGTTGTTCGGTAGACAGCTCCTGGCATTTAGCCACAGATGAGTGAGAGGGTGCTTACTGATCCAGAGGAGGAGGAAAAGGACAGTGTAAGTTATTGTCATTATGTATGTCCTTGGCAGCAGCTTATAAATTGCGAACACTGTTAATCCAGCACAGGAAACTTGGGCGCAGCCGGCGCCACCATAGGCCGTAATAGGAATTACGGCTATAGCAGCGCTCAGGGAGTAACTTCGGCGCCATCAGAAGACGGAGCTGAAGTTACTTTTCAAACACTATATGTTGGAAGCCGAATTATTTCATTCCCCACCATCCATGGCGGCCTGAAGGGGGAATAGTATTTAACACAGCTAGAAACTTGTGCTACAGCAGGATCAGCCATATATCGGCTGTGTCCTGCGCCCAAGTCTCCTGCGCCAATTCCTCTCATACGCTATAAATTGTACTATACCAATGTATACAGTAATAGGGCTTTAAATTGAATGGTGCTGTTTTTTGTTGTTGTTTTTTTAAAGTTTCAATTTATTTTCTACACTCTTTGATTCCAACAGTGTTCCTTCCATCCCTTGTTATTACTATTTTACCTAAAATACCCTCCTGTTTTCAGCAGCACCCCTGCTCCACAGTCGCAGCACATTAGTACTGAGTGTGTGTAAGGGGGAGCGCCGAGAGTGACAGATCCAGAGGTAAACAGCCGGCTGTGACACGCTGCGTGTCGACAGCTCGGCTTATGATTTATGGGGGTCAAGCAGAGCACAGGGGGGCCTGTGGGGGGATCGGTATAGCAACAGAAGCTGGGCAGTATATGCAGACCCAGCCTCTGTGTGCAATTAGCATTCTTAGAACCCACCTCAGGTTCTCTTTAAGATATTCTCTAAAGAACCTGTTTCCAAATAAGCTGGAGAACAGAAACGTTCTTATTTTTTTCTCCACTTTTCAATTTTATTATATATATATATATATATAGAACTCTTGCACAGCACACGATGAAAAGTTTTTATTCCACATATAGAAGCTTAGAAAAAATAAATTCTTTGTATTCTGTGTTTATTTCGGCAGATAGACCTGTCTAATAAGTTCTTATCAGCAACTGTGAATAGATGGCAGGGGGAGAACTCTGCCGAGGCAGCTCCCCCTATAGTAAACACAGAGGCCTAACCCATTACGTGTCTTCTACACATGTGAAATCAGGTAAAACTTCTGTTTTTTTAGATTTTCCCTAAATTGTAAAGAAGATATTTTTTTCCATAAAGGTGATCATGCTCTGGCTGCTCTTTTAGAGCAGAGTGTTTTAATTTTGCTAAAATTGAATTTAGTGACACAATTAACTTGAATGGAGCAACTGTTAAAGGTTCACAACTGTTAAGTGCTCTTTCACATCTAGAACGCGTGCAGGAGCCGTTCTCCTGCACACGTTATATGCCCTGCAGGGTGTCGTCAGGATGTAGCGGTGTGACGCCATCAGCGGTGGTAGTAATTAATTCAACCCGAACGTGAAAACTCTGGCTCCTGACGATTAAAAGCTCTCAGGTGCGTCGAACTGCAATGCATCGAAACACAGCATCGGGTGTAAACGGTAAAATTAAAGTCTATGGACTTTCATTTTACCTTGGTTAACGCAACGTTTCGAATTTGCGTTAAACTGCAGAAAACAGGCTCTGGTGTGAAAGAGTCCTTAGTGTAGCTGTGACCATTATTAAAGGAACAGCAATACGAAGCCCATCTTCATTAATTGTGGTTTCTTTATTCATCTTCTGTAAACTGGTGATCTGCCACAAAAGTGGTGAAAAAGGTGTTTGAACACAACTGTTCTCCACTGTTTCCTATGGAAATCATCACTATGAGAATCTGATATTATACAGTACATGGAATATGTTGGCGCTTTATAACTCAATAATAATAATGACAGGTCTGTAATGTGCCACATGGCACAAAAGTTCAGCAAAATAATGATGATTTTGGCAGTGGCGTAGCAACAGGGGTTGCAGAGGTTATGACCGCATCGGGGCCCCAGGACCAGAGGGGCCCACCAGGGGCCCTCCTTCATTCATCTTATTAGCTATGCTGGTAATTAACAAATTTTTTTGTTAATTGCATATTGGGAATACTTAACTAACTGTTTCCTTACTCTAAATACACCTCTCTGACACTGCAGCTGTCCGTGATAAATGTTGGGGCTCCATTTTAATAGAGTGCTTAGGGCCCCCTGCAAAACTCACACAGGAGCCCCGGGCTCCTTAATTACGCCACTGAAAAATTGGTGATCAGATTAAAAATTCTGATCGTTTTACCACTTTTAGAAAAACAGCAATCTTTGAAATAATAGCAGAGGCCCCTGAGTGTTTTCCCAAAAAACATGGATCAAGGCTGTAGTATAGCATAAGCCAGGTACTATATAACTAGTTGACAATCTACATTTGGTAAAATGGATTATTTTTCAGGCCACAGCTTGAGCTCACAATCTGTACTGCAGCTCCAGGTATGAATGCTTTTCAGCACCCCTTATGCAAATTGCTGATGTGTCTTCCTGTATATAAAGAGGAACTTGTGATACTTTTGTCAGCATTGCAACTATCCAACCTGAAGCAATGGATGTAGCCATTCTACTTCTAGTGCTTTGCCCTCTAAGTAAGAGAAGTCATTTTGTAATCAACAGTTTTAATTCATTAAATGGCTTCTTGCTTACCTTGTGATTGTTCCCCAGGTGTCCTGTCTCAGACATTGCAGGAATCAGGTCCAGGCATTGTAAGACCTTCACAGCAACTCAAGCTGACCTGTACAGTGACTGGGTTTGAGTTATCCAGCCGTGCAGTGCACTGGGTTAGACAGCGCCCTGGAGATGCATTAGAGTGGATTGGAGCTATCTGGACAGATGGTAGCACTGATTATGCCACTGCACTGACAAGCAGAACTACAATCACCAGAGACACGGCAAAGAAAGAAGCCTACCTCCAAATGAGTGCAATGGAAGCTAAAGACTCTGGAATATATTACTGTGCACGAGGTGCACTGCAACAGAAAACAATTGGCAGGTCATACAATATCTTATTGCATGGCTGTGCAGCTACCTACAACAGGAAATCTTTTACCAGTCTGTTCTCTAAGGATAGATCACTAGTCATAGTAACGTGACATTAGCAAAGTACATAAAAAAAAAACTTGGTTCAAAGATAAAAAAAAAAGTTTTTAAATAAATAACTGGTGAATATTTGCATAAATCTTTCTCTGTTCTTTTAAAAATAAGGCTTAAAAAACATAACCAGAAAGCTACACTTTTGAGGTCATTATAAGAGTGGGCCAGGAGAAGTTGGAGATAAATATTTAATAAGATCAGCTGAGAACATGGAGGATAAATATATAAAACAGTTAAATGACCGTATTTTCCTATAAGACGCTCCGGACTATAGGACGCACCTAGCTTCAGAGGACAAAAATCAGGGGGAAAAATGAAACCCGGTACACTGCACTAACCCCTTCTGCCCCCACAACCTACACTAAGCTACACTGACCCCACAATCTACACTAAGCTACACTGACCCCACAATCTACACTAAGCTACACTGTCTCACAGTCTACACTACAGTACATTTACCGGCAGTGGCAGGGCTGCCAGGGTCGGCACTACCATTAAGGCAAGGGTGGCCCCAGAGCCCAGGGGGGGGGTTGGGCAAGCCTGTCCCATCTTTGGATAGTTAAAAATTAAATTTATCTGACCCGGCTGCCGGGCTATGCAGCAGAAGCGACAGTAAAACTCATGTAACAGCGCTGTTGGGAACTTCTGCAAAATCTTATCCTCGTTGCACAGATCCGTGTTTCCTCTCTGCTACCCCTTAGTGGCGCCTGTCATTACTGCGCCACTAGAGGAGTCAGCAAGGAGATATGGAACTGTGTGATGGGGAGAAGACATGCTGAAGTTCCCAGCGCTGACAGGTGAGTTTTGCTTTTGCTTCCGCTCACATCACTCATCACCCTGCATATGGGGTAATGAGGAGGCTACCTAAAACGTGGGACATCTGGTTATCTATACTGGGGGGGCTACCTAATACTAGGGGGTACAGCTGCCACTTGGGGGGGGCACACCTGGCTATCTGTACTGGGGGGAAGCTACCTAATCCTTGGAGGCACATCTGGCTATCTATACTGGGGATGGGGGGGGGGGGGGGCGCGATCGTCCTGGGGGACACATCTGACTATCTATACTGGAGGAAGGGAATACCTAATCCTTGGGAGCACATTTGGCTATATATACTGTGTGGGGCTACCTAACCCTGGGCACAGATATGGCTATCTATACTGGGGGAAACTACCTATTTCAGCATAGTGATGGAAGTAGTGATAGAAGCAGTCGGGGGGTGCTCAGGAGGGCCCCCAAGATACTTAGCCCCGGGGCCCCATTGGAGCTAGAACCAGCCCTGAGGGCTGCAGTAAGCTAATGACCTGGTCCAGGAAGCTGCCCTCAGGGAGATCAGTCTTGTTGTCCCATCAGCACTGGGTCTCATCAGCGATGGTGGAGGAGCTGAAACCGCTGAAGGTTGGCCATAGTGGTGCACCCAGGTGAGCAGCAACTCATCGGTCTGGCTCTCAGTGGCAGGAGGGGCGGGGGGGGGGGGGGGGTTAGTGGTATCAGCAGTGGCAGTGATGGAGCTGGAGCTGATGTAGGATGGCCCACATGGTGTACCTGGGTGAGAGGCAGCTCATCTTTCTCAGCAATGGCAAGGAAGCAATTGTCTCAGCGATGGCGGCAGCGGAATGGGAGCTGCTGCAGTATGGCCCATGTGTTACCCTTACCAATTCCAGATCACATACCCTTCCACATTCATGGCCTGCCTGTTCTCTCACATCCTTCCAAAATGATCACTGTGCACAGGTCTCCCAATGTGCATTCTCTTCCCTTAGAAAGAGTACCTTTATCAGCTGTTCTCTCCATACAAGGAAACCTGAATCCAAATCCAAAAAAGATTTAATGGCATGACCAAATACATTTAGCATAGCACGGGGGCACGGGGGGAAATAAGGGAAGAGTATAGGGGATTAATGTAAACAGTATAGGGGCTGGGAGATCCAAATCCAAAAAAGCTTTATTGGCAGGACCAAATACATTTAGCAACATTGCAAAAGCAAAACATTAGCATTATTATGGGAGGGGGTGGTTGTGGGAATAATAGAAGGGTATAGGGGGTTTGGGTATACAGTCCATAAGGGAGTGGAGGATATAAGGGACAGTATAGGAGGCTGGGATATTTAGTCCATAGGAATGAGGAGGGTATTGAGGGCAGTATAAGGGGTATGCAGTTCAGGGTGTATCCTCTACCCCAAGTAGTATGTAGAGTTTCCTCTCTGTGGAGGTGAGATCCGGGATGTGGGCGGAGAGTCTCTGGGAGTGGGCAGTCCTCACAGGTGCACATTTGCTGCAGTGTAGCAGGAAGTGGTCCTCATCCTCCAGGGCCCCCTGGACACACTGCCTGCAAAGTCTCTCCTTCCAGGGCTTCCATATCTGCCTGTGCTGCCCTGTCTAACTCTAGGCACTCAGATGGTAATGGCTAGTAGAGGAAAAATGTTTGTATGGACTGATAAAGAGAGGAGGTGAAAATAGTTGTAGTAGTACAAACAGCAAAGCCGAGGTGAGGCCAGGGTAGTAAAAGTATAGATAATGTAATCCAAATGAGGACTCCTTCCATTGTTCTGTTTTGCACTGTGTAGTTCAGCTGTAAATCCTCCTGGACTTGTCCACCACCCACTTGGGTTGGGATCTTTGACCATGGGCGTCCGCAGAAAATTTTCCAGGGGGGGGCAAAAAGTGGGGAGTTAAAAATTTGGGGTGGTGTTGTGGAGCTACGTCATGCGGCGCGCGTAGCGCGCCGCGCCGAAAAATGGGTGTGGTCATGAACCAGAATGTGGGTGTGGTCGTGGGTGGAGACAAGTTTACATTAACTAAGCAATGGTGGGACATTAGATTAGGACAGTGGTGGCGAACCTTTTGGAGGTCGAGTGTCCAAACTGCAAAGTCACTTTACTATCACAAAGTGCCAACAGCAATTTAAACTAAATACAAACGTTTTAACTCATACATGAACATTATGGAAAATTAAGTTGAAAATAAACTGTGAAGATAAACAATTTCATCCATCGTACTCCTGAAAAAAATTATTCATTTTTTTTAGAACCTCCCAGTTTCATTTTCTGTTTTAAAAAGCAGAAAAAGTAGGTTTAATGCTATTGTCTCATATGATGATGATTCAGCTTTTTCCATAGTCTCGCAGTTAGCAATCATGTGACCCCCAACAAGACAAATTCAGCAATCATGAGGCCCCCCCCCATCAAGACAAATTCAGCAATCATGAGGCCCCCAACATGACCAACTCAGCAATCATGAGGCCCCCAACAAGACAAATTCAGCAATCATGAGGCCCCCAACAAGACAAATTCAGCAATCATGAGGCCCCCAACAAGACAAATTCAGCAATCTTGAGGCCCCCAACAAATCATGAGGCCCCCAACAAGACAAAGTCAGTAACCATAAGGCCCGCAACAAGACAAATTCAGCAGTCATGAGGCACATAAATAGACAGCTTTTCACATAAATAGGCAGAATGCCCCCTTAATATGTAGACACCTCTCACCTGGCAGCAGTTCCCCAAAATACACTCAATCTGACAGCAGTGGTTCCCCAAAAATAGGTAGCCCCAGGTCTATAGGTGTCCCCAGAATAGGTGGCCAGCGGTATAGATGTCCCCAGAACTGGTAGCCAGGGGTAGAGATGTCCCCAGAACAGGTAGCCAGGGGTATATGTGCCCAGTATATGTAGGCAAGGGTATATGTCCCAGTATATGTAGGCAGGGGGTATATGTCCCAGTATATGTAGCCAGGGGGATATGTCCCAGTATATGTAGGCAGGGGTATATGTCCCAGTATATGTAGCCAGGGGTATATGTCCCAGTATATGTAGGCGGGGGTATATGTCCCAGTATATGTAGGCAGGGGTATATGTCCCAGTATATGTAGGCAAGGGGTATATGTCCCAGTATATGTAGGCAGGTGTATATGTCCCAGTATATGTAGGCAGGGGTATATGTCCCAGTATATGTAGGCAGGGGTATATGTCCCAGTATATGTAGGCAGGGGTATATGTCCCAGACAGTATATGTAGGCAGGGGTATATGTAGGCAGGGGTATATGTAGGCAGGGGTATATGTCCCAGACAGTATATGTAGGCAGGGGTATATGTCCCAGACAGTATATGTAGGCAGGGGTATATGTCCCAGACAGTATATGTAGGCAGGGGTATATGTCCCAGACAGTATATGTAGGCAGGGGTATATGTCCCAGTATATGTAGGCAGGGGTATATGTCCCAGTATATGTAGGCAGGGGTATATGTCCCAGACAGTATATGTAGGCAGGGGTATATGTCCCAGACAGTATATGTAGGCAGGGGTATATGTAGGCAGGGGTATATGTCCCAGTATATGTAGGCAGGGGTATATGTCCCAGACAGTATATGTAGGCAGGGGTATATGTCCCAGACAGTATATGTAGGCAGGGGTATATGTCCCAGACAGTATATGTAGGCAGGGGTATATGTCCCAGTATATGTAGGCAGGGGTATATGTCCCAGTATATGTAGGCAGGGGTATATGTCCCGGTATATGTAGCCAGGGGGATATGTCCCCAGAAAAAGTGGCCATGTGTGCAGGAGGAGGGGAGCAGCGGAGAGAAGAGGGAGAGCTATGGGCACTCACCTTAGGGGGCTCTCCCTCCCTCTCTCGCTCTCCCCTCCGGAGTCCGGAATGAAGTGTGCAGCGGCTGGCAGCGGTGGGCGGAACTTACCTCCTCTCGTCGCACGCGCCGGATGGATTAGCCGCTACTCTAGCCTGATCCAGACCAGAGTGCGGCACCAGAACTTCCGGCGCAGGAGCGAGAGGAGGTAAGTTCCGCCCACCGCTGCCAGCCGCTGCACACTTCATTCCGGAGGGGACAGCGAGGGAGAGAGAGACCCCTAAGGTGAGGGAAGGGGGGGGAGACGTCCGCCCTTCCCCACTGTGCCCATAGCGCTCTCTCTCTTCTCTGCGTGTTCCCCTCCTGCTGGCTGCACGGGCACGCGGCCAGGGGGGGGCAGCGGGCGGCCAGGCTCGGGCAGATGCCCGGTTTTGCCATATGTGCGGACGCCCATGTCTTTGACCCAAATCCATAAATCACATTGCCGACTCTTGGATGCAGCGGCTGCACTCTCGCTGCTGACAGTCCTTTGGGATTAAACTGCATGTGTCAATGACGGCACAGACTAACCAGCAAGCTCATGGTGACCCAGAACTCATTGGGGTGTGTAAGGGACTACAATGGTCCTAAAAGCCCCCTTACTAAGATGTTAAGAAAAACAAAAGTTTGCTTTCCTAAAACAGAAAGAATTTGCGATAATTCAGGTTGGAGTGAGCTCGAGATGTCTCCCAGGCACCACTGCTGAATATATGCAAATTAACCATTGTACCCTTAGAAGCTAAACACACCTCCAGAACCGCTGGAAAGCAATGATGTGTCAGCTTGTTAATATGTACAGAGCCATAATAATCCAATATGCATACAGACTGTTTCGGATTGTTTGATCCTCATCAGTGCATGGCATGGATTAATTTGGCTCAATGGTTAATTTGCATATATTCAGCAGTGGTGCCTGGGAGACATCTCGAGCTCACTCCAACCTGAATTATCGCAAATTCTTTCTGTTTTAGGAAAGCAAACTTTTGTTTTTCAATGACGGCAAACTGACTTATGTATTCACGTCAAAGGTCCTGAACCAAGTGAGTCGTGGACAAGTCGAGAGGATTTACAGCTGAACTAAGCAGTGCAGAACAAAACAATGGATTACATTATCTATCAATGGATTACATTATCTATACAGGTGTGGTAACTTCTTAGTATCCCCGCCTCACATCGTTTATTTCTCTTACTTCTTTCTTGTGTTACGCTAACTGTAACCTTCCCCTAGTGCTATGCCTAACTCACCCACGCTTGCCCTGTGCCTCACTCTTCTCCTATATCTGCCTTTGCTACCCAGCCTGAGTCTATAAATTCACCAAATTCCCTGCCCTATACCCTGAAAGTTCCCCACCTAGTTTAGCCTCACTACCTTGTTTATCAGTCATAAGCCCTTTATAAACTTAACCCTTGTTCACACCTAACTCCAGCATAAACTCCCTCCTCCTCATCACACCATCTCCACATTGTGCCAAACCCTAAAATCTCCCCTTGGCCTGTGAACGGCTTCCACCGACTCACAGCTTCATTCTAAACCCAGTTGTTAGCTTGGGCACTGGCGCTTGATGTTTAGGTGATGCAAGAGGACCCAAAAGAAGTTTGCAGCTCAGCTGCACCAGGTGCTTGATTTAACACCTGGCTGTTGGTTACAAAGAATGAACCGGGCACCTGTGTTCTGCTAACCTGTAACCAAGTAATGCAAGCACCAAGTTTCCTCAGTATAACTGATAGATGGCACCAAAATCATACACCTGATAAGGAAAAAGGACAACTGTAGGGAGAGGAATATGGAGGCTGCCATATTTATTTCCCTTTAAACAATACAAAGTTGCCGGGCAGCCCTGCTGGTCTATTTGGCTGCAGTATAGTCTGAATAACACCAGAAATAAGCATGCAGCTAATCTTGTCAGATCTGACAATAATGTCAGAAACACCTGATCTTCATATGCTTGTTCAGGGTTTATGGCTAAAAGTATTAGAGGAGAGGATCAGCAGGACAGCCAGGCAACTGGTATTGCATTGGAATTGGTATCATCATTGGAATGTAAACAAAGATACTGTTATCTCCAGTTTGGATGCAGATTTGAAGCTGAATAGCAGGACAAAGTGTTTTGTTTAACCATTTCAGTAATGTTCCGCTAAAAAAAAAATCTGGGATAGTTGCTTTAAAGCTATGATGAATCTTTTAGAGCAAAGTAGAAATGCTCACTTTCAGACCAATGTCAGTATTATGATGCCCATACATTAGAACGAGTATGGGCAGATTCGACCAAGAGACAAATTTATCTGTAATCGAATCTGATTAGAGATAAATTTGTCTCTAATTGAATCAGCCCATACACTACAGGCCGATTCCTGTCCGATTTCAGCATGAAATCATCAGGGAATCGGCTGAGCCGCCGCTGTCCGCCCCGCCGCTGCACCGAAAATGTATACATTTATGTAATGTAGTGCATTTATACATTACCTGTCCTGTAGCAGTTCGTCGGGTCCATCCGTCCATCTCGCCTGGTAAGCCGCATACACGCTAGCGGCGCATAGCGTCTGACGTCAGCCGCTATGCGCCTTCGTGACGTCAGAGCGCCGCTAGCATGTATGCGGCACCCGAAGATGGACGGAAACCGCGTGGAGGCTGACACCGGACAGGTAATGTATATACATTGTGGCGGCAGCGGCGGGGGTTTCGTTGTCTCGTCACTCGTTCGCAATTTGGTCGCCTACCACCACGCACCCGACCAAGCAACCTCAGCCCGACATTTTCCAACATGCACAATCGATTGTGTGGCCAATTTCTGTCCCGAAATTGGTCGCTTTGTCGGTCGGGCATGCACTTGGCAGCACCAATTTTCATCCAATTCGATTATAATCGAAGTGGATGGTCGATTGGTTGGTTGGTCGCCTAGCATATGGCCCCCTTTAGATTTGAAGACCATTATGTTTAATTTCACCTTTTGGACACCTTTTGAGATTTTTCTCAGCAGAAATGACACAACACTAAGCCAATTTAACATTCTTCATATACAGTAAAAACGAACATTAGGGATTTAAAGCTCATTGAAAACCCACTAAATACTGTATACATTTTCTGAAAGCAGAATGCCTGTAGAATTAAAAAAAATCGAGTCTCATTAATTAAGTATATCACATGATTCATGAGTCAATATTAATTAAATTCACACTTTCATTAGAAATAAACAAAAATCTGTATCAATGCTTTTATAAATGACTCTTCCATAATCCCATTAACTTAAAAAAAATATTAAATTACGTTCATTTAATAAAGAATACAAATATTTAAACACATTAAATTGTGCAGGCTTTCATAAGAATAAAAAGATACACCTGCAAAACAATAAATAGGCAAGTCCCCTGTTTAACACCATTTTAAAATAATGACCCTAAATGACTTTGACATATGTATATTATGTAATTATTAGTGTTTGTCTATGGGCTTGATTCACAAAAGGGTGCTAACTTAGTTAGCACACCTAAAAGCCCCTTAGCATGCCTAAAGCCCTTAAGGGCGCACAAAGTCTTGTGCGCTAAGTTACAGTGCACAAATTTTAGCACTGCCCATAGCGCGCGTAACGTCACACTGTGGGCTCGATTCACAAAGCGGTGCTAACCCAGTTAGCATGCCTAAAAGACTTTAGGCATGATAACCATTGCACCATGCTGGTGAAAAGCCAGTTTAGGCGTGATAAGTTTAGGTGTGATAAGTTTAGGTGTGATAAGTTTAGGCATGCTAAGTTTAGATAAGTTTAGATCGCTTGCAAAGTCCCGCACGCAAAGCAGCGCCATTAAACTTTATACAAAGTGCACCAGTCTTTGCTAGCGTAAAACTTTTGATCAGCTGTGCACTGCGGTGCTAACGCAGTTGGCGCTTAAACTTAGCATGCCTAAACTTATCACACCTAAACTTATCATGCCTAAACTTATCACACCTAAACTTATCACTCCTAAACTTATCATGCCTAAACTGAGTTTAGGCATGATAAAGGGCTTTTCACCAGCGTGCTAACTGTTAGCACCGCTTTGTGAATCAGGCCCTGTGTGTGCAATGTTTTAGGAGCACCAAGTGCGACATTTTAGGAGCACCGGGTGCGACGTTTCACGCGCTACAGGCAGTGCTAAACTTTGCGCACGATCAATAAAAGCTTTAGGCGTGCTAACTGCTTAGCACCCTAGTTAGCACACCCAAAGGTTTTAGGCGTGTTGAGTTAGCACCCTTTTGTGGATTGAGCCCTATGTATGCTATGTGTATGAGTGCCAGTTGTGTAAGTCCGTGAAGAGAGAGACTTTTTTTATTTTGAATTAGAATTTTTTTGTTTTTACATTCTTTAATATTTTTTATGTTCATTTTTTTTGCCACTAGGGGCTGATAGAGACACATCTAACAGTATTTCTGGTGATAGACACACTCTTTGGAGACACAAGGGGCTCGATTCACAAAGCGGTGCTAACCCAGTTAGAGACTTTAGGCATGATAACCATTGCACCACGCTGGTGAAAAGCCAGTTTAGGTGTGATAAGTTTAGGTGTGATAAGTTTAGGCATGCTAAGTTTAGATAAGTGTAGATAGCATGCAAAGTCCCGCACGCAAAGCAGTGCCATT
This sequence comes from Hyperolius riggenbachi, assembly GCF_040937935.1. NCBI lineage: Eukaryota > Metazoa > Chordata > Amphibia > Anura > Hyperoliidae > Hyperolius > Hyperolius riggenbachi. The sequence goes on from NC_090646.1 coordinate 483,643,455, forward strand.
AAACTCTATGCGAAGTGCACCAGACTTTGCTAGCGCAAAACTTTTGATCAGCTGTGCACTGCGGTGCTAACGCAGTTGGTGCTTAAACTTATCATGCCTAAACTTATCACACCTAAACTTATCATGCCTAAACTTATCACACCTAGGGCTCGATTCACAAAGCGGTGCTAACCCAGTTAGCATGCCTAAAAGACTTTAGGCATGATAACCATTGCACCATGCTGGTGAAAAGCCAGTTTAGGCGTGATAAGTTTAGGGGCCTGATTCACAAAGCGGTGCTAACAGTTAGCACGCTGGTGAAAAGCCCTTTATCATGCCTAAACTCAGTTTAGGCATGATAAGTTTAGGGGCTCGATTCACAAAGCGGTGCAAAGTGTTAGCACCATGGTGAAAAGGCCCTTATCACGCCTAAAGTCACTTTAGGCATGATAAGAAGAAACTCGCGCGAAGTTGCCGCGCGTACGCGCGTACGCGCATACGCGCGTAAGTGCGCGCGCAACACCCGACGCTTCGCGCGAAGCTCCCATTAAACCCTATGGGACTTTGCGCGCGCTCTTACGCGCGTACGCGCGAACGCGCTTACGCGCGGTAACTTCGCGCGAAGAGCAGGAAAAATCGGTGATAACTCAGTGGTGAAAAGGTCATCACGCCTAAAGTCTTTTAGGCGTGATAACTGGGTTATCACCGCTTTGTGAATCGAGGCCTAGGTGTGATAAGTTTAGGTGTGATAAGTTTAGGCATGATAAGTTTAGGTGTGATAAGTTTAGGCATGCTAAGTTTAAGCGCCAACTGCGTTAGCACCACACTGCACAGCTGATCAAAAGTTTTACGCTAGCAAAGACTGGTGCACTTTGTATAAAGTTTAATGGCGCTGCTTTGCGTGCGGGACTTTGCAAGCGATCTAAACTTATCTAAACTTAGCATGCCTAAACTTATCACACCTAAACTTATCATGCCTAAACTTATCACGCCTAAACTGGCTTTTCACCAGCATGGTGCAATGGTTATCATGCCTAAAGTCTTTTAGGCATGCTAACTGGGTTAGCACCGCTTTGTGAATCGAGCCCTAGGGGCTCGATTCACAAAGCGGTGCTAACCCAGTTAGCATGCCTAAAAGACTTTAGGCATGATAACCATTGCACCATGCTGGTGAAAAGCCAGTTTAGGCGTGATAAGTTTAGGTGTGATAAGTTTAGGCATGCTAAGTTTAGATAAGTTTAGATCGCTTGCAAAGTCCCGCACGCAAAGCAGCGCCATTAAACTTTATACAAAGTGCACCAGTCTTTGCTAGCGTAAAACTTTTGATCAGCTGTGCACTGCGGTGCTAACGCAGTTGGCGCTTAAACTTAGCATGCCTAAACTTATCACACCTAAACTTATCATGCCTAAACTTATCACACCTAAACTTATCACACCTAAACTTATCATGCCTAAACTGAGTTTAGGGGCTCGATTCACAAAGTGGTGCTAACCCAGTTAGAGACTTTAGGCATGATAACCATTGCACCATGCTGGTGAAAAGCCAGTTTAGGCGTGATAAGTTTAGGTGTGATAAGTTTAGGTGTGATAAGTTTAGGCATGCTAAGTTTAGATAAGTTTAGATCGCTTGCAAAGTCCCGCACGCAAAGCAGCGCCATTAAACTTTATACAAAGTGCACCAGTCTTTGCTAGCGTAAAACTTTTGATCAGCTGTGCACTGCGGTGCTAACGCAGTTGGCGCTTAAACTTAGCATGCCTAAACTTATCACACCTAAACTTATCACGCCTAAACTTATCACACCTAAACTTATCACACCTAAACTTATCATGCCTAAACTGAGTTTAGGCATGATAAAGGGCTTTTCACCAGGGTGCTAACTGTTAGCACCGCTTTGTGAATCGAGCCCTAGGCATGATAAAGGGCTTTTCACCAGCGTGCTAACTGTTAGCACCGCTTTGTGAATCAAGCCCCAGGTGTGATAAGTTTAGGTGTGATAAGTTTAGGCATGCTAAGTTTAGATAAGTTTAGATCGCTTGCAAAGTCCCGCACGCAAAGCAGCGCCATTAAACTTTATACAAAGTGCACCAGTCTTTGCTAGCGTAAAACTTTTGATCAGCTGTGCACTGCGGTGCTAACGCAGTTGGCGCTTAAACTTAGCATGCCTAAACTTATCACACCTAAACTTATCATGCCTAAACTTATCACACCTAAACTTATCACACCTAAACTTATCATGCCTAAACTGAGTTTAGGCATGATAAAGGGCTTTTCACCAGCGTGCTAACTGTTAGCACCGCTTTGTGAATCAAGCCCCTAGGGCTCGATTCACAAAGCGGTGCTAACCCAGTTAGAGACTTTAGGCATGATAACCATTGCACCACTCTGGTGAAAAGCCAGTTTAGGTGTGATAAGTTTAGGCATGATAAGTTTAGGTGTGATAAGTTTAGGCGTGCTAAGTTTAGATAAGTTTAGATCGCTTGCAAAGTCCCGCATGCAAAGCAGCGCCATTAAACTTTATACGAAGTGCACCAGACTTTGCTAGCGTAAAACTTTTGATCAGCTGTGCACTGCGGTTCTAACGCAGTTGGCGCTTAAACTTATCATGCCTAAACTTATCACACCTAAACTTATCATGCCTAAACTTATCACACCTAAACTTATCACACCTAAACTTATCATGCCTAAACTGAGTTTAGGCATGATAAAGGGCTTTTCACCAGGGTGCTAACTGTTAGCACCGCTTTGTGAATCAGGCCCCTAAACTTATCACACCTAAACTTATCATGCTTAGGGCTCGATTCACAAAGCGGTGCTAACCCAGTTAGAGACTTTAGGCATGATAACCATTGCACCACGCTGGTGAAAAGCCAGTTTAGGTGTAATAAGTTTAGGCATGATAAGTTTAGGTGTGATAAGTTTAGGCATGATAAGTTTAGATAAGTTTAGATCACTTGCAAAGTCCCGAACGCAAAGCAGCGCCATTAAACTTTATACGAAGTGCACCAGACTTTGCTAGCGTAAAACTTTTGATCAGCTGTGCACTGTGGTGCTAACCCAGTTGGCGCTTAAACTTATCATGCCTAAACTTATCACACCTAAACTTATCATGCCTAAACTTATCACACCTAAACTTATCACACCTAAACTTATCATGCCTAAACTGAGTTTAGGCATGATAAAGGGCTTTTCACCAGCGTGCTAACTGTTAGCACCGCTTTATGAATCAGGCCCTTAAACTGAGTTTAGGCATGATAAAGGGCTTTTCACCAGGGTGCTAACTGTTAGCACCGCTTTATGAATCAGGCCCAAGGGATCTGATCAGATGACAATGAAACTTCATGCTCATTCATCTTCCTTCCTGTTCACCAGCCTCAACTCTGGCCATCCTCTCCCAACCCATGTATCTAGCTGGGACATATGCAGCAAAGGAAGCAGCAGGAATATCAGGCAGGAGCTGAGGCAGGAGCAGTGAAACCCAATGCAACCGTAACATTCCACTCCATTGCTGACTGGAAGCAGATGCGTGCCAATCATCAAATGTCCAGTAAAACTAGTAGTTCTGTGTTGTGGCATAGAAGACAAAATGGCAAATGACATATGAGAATCTGTATAAGCAAAATAATAAATGCATTTGTACTCCTCCTCCTTGTACATGCTGCAATACAGCTAATGTGATACTATGAGTATAAATGAACCAGTACAAAGTTACCTGCATCAAAGCTAAAGACTGCAAAAATGTAAATTGTGCCTACAGGTTTCATTCTGTGGTGTCATCAAGTGACACAGAGCACAGCATGGTATGTATGTAGTTAGCATTTTCGCCTTTCATTCCTTGGGCTCGATTCACAAAGTGGTGCTAACCCAGTTAGAGACTTTAGGCGTGATAACCATTGCACCACGCTGGTGAAAAGCCAGTTTAGGCGTGATAAGTTTAGGCATGATAAGTTTAGGCATCATAAGTTTAGATAAGTTTAGATCGCGCGCAAAGTCCCGCACGCAAAGCAGCGCCATTAAACTCTATGCGAAGTGCACCAGACTTTGCTAGTGCAAAACTTTTGATTAGCCGTGCACTGCGGTGCTAACCCAGTTGGTGCTTAAACTTATCACGCCTAAACTTATCACGCCTAAACTTATCACACCTAAACTTATCATGCCTAAACTTATCACACCCAAACTTATCACACCTAAACTTATCATGCCTAAACTGAGTTTAGGCGTTATAAAGGGCTTTTCACCAGCGTGCTAACTGTTAGCACCGCTTTGTGAATCAGGCCCCTTGGGCTCGATTCACAAAGCGGTGCAAAGTGTTAGCACCGTGGTGAAAAGGCCCTCTTCACGCCTAAACTCACTTTAGGCATGATAAGGAGCTTCTCGCGCGAAGTTTCCGCGCGCAAAGTTTTGCGCGCGCACCCGCGCGCGTGCGCGCGAAGCGCCCCGCGCTTCGCGCGATGCGCCATTAAACCCTATGGGACTTTGCGCGCGCGCCTGTGCGGGTGCGCGCGCAAAACTTTGCGCGCGATAACTTCGCGCGAAGTGCAGGCAAAAGCGGTGATAACTCAGTGGTGAAGAGGTTATCACGCCTAAAGTACTTTAGGCGTGATAACTGAGTTATCACCGCTTGGTGAATCGAGGCCCTTGAGTCTTTGATATGAATTCTACCTCAGCCTGTTCTAGTTTTTCACCATGAATCAAAAACCAGGGTAGTTTTACTGCTCTGTCCCACGCCACAAAATAAATAAATAGTTGTAAGAACACACAGGGCCTGATTCACAAAGCGGTGCTAACAGTTAGCACCCTGGTGAAAAGCCCTTTATCATGCCTAAACTCAGTTTAGGCATGATAAGTTTAGGTGTGATAAGTTTAGGTGTGATAAGTTTAGGCATGATAAGTTTAGGTGTGATAAGTTTAGGTGTGATAAGTTTAAGCGCCAACTGCGTTAGCACCGCAGTGCACAGCTGATCAAAAGTTTTACGCTAGCAAAGACTGGTGCACTTCGTATAAAGATTAATGGCGCTGCTTTGCGTGCGGGACTTTGCAAGTGATCTAAACTTATCTAAACTTAGCATGCCTAAACTTATCACACCTAAACTTATCATGCCTAAACTTATCACACCTAAACTGGCTTTTCACCAGAGTGGTGCAATGGTTATCATGCCTAAAGTCTCTAACTGGGTTAGCACCGCTTTGTGAATCGAGCCCACAGTGGTGAAGGACAACTTGTTAGGCTTCTATTGGGCTCTGCTGTGCTTAACCTATTGGGGACCGCCGCAGGTTGAATCAACGTCCGGCAGGTGGTGGTACAGTTCTGACCGGACGTTGATTCAACGTCCGCGCTAAAGAACCGCTCCCGACGCGATCGTGCGCACCGGAGAGGGGAGATTAAGCTGTCATATGACAGCTGGCATCTCCTCTCAGTGATCAGCAGCCATCGCCTATGGCTGCTGATCACGTGAACACGACGATCGCCGTCGGATCGTAGTGATCACTTTGACAGCGGCGGCGGCAGGGGGGAAAAGAAGAGGATCCACTCACCTCCCTGCCGTTCCAGCGACGATCGGCGCCCCCCTCTGCTCTTATTGGGCATTAGCCAATCCCCATCGGTGCTGGGTGACCGAGACTCTACTGTATTAGGTCATTTGTATTTGGTAATGTGAATAGTTTTATTCTTCTCACTACAGTGTAACAGCCCAGTATGCTCCACAATAGCTTCAGTCACCTTATGAATGCTTTGCTGTATTTGTTATGCAAATCATGTTTTGTCTTCATGCTCATAAAGAGGAACTTGTAACATTTTCATCACTACTTATCCAACCTGTAACAATGGACGCGACGGTGTTGTTTCTAGTCATTTTCCCATTAGGTAAGTGGCATTATATATATTTTTTACTATTGCATTGGATTGATTAAGTGTAAATTCAGTTACCTTGTGTTTGTTCCCCAGGTGTCCTGTCTCAGACATTACAGGAATCAGGTCCAGGGATTGTGAAGCCCTCGCAGGAGCTGAAAATAACCTGTACAGTGTCTGGATTTGAGTTATCCAGCTATGGCGTGAGCTGGATCAGACAACGCCCTGGAGAAACATTAGAGTGGATTGGAGTTGTTTGGGGTGGCGGTAGCATTGATTATGCCAATTCACTGAAAAGTAGAACTACCATCTCCAAAGACAATGCAAAGAAAGAACTTTACCTTCAAATGAGGGCAATGGAGCCTATAGACTCTGGAACATATTACTGTGCAAAACACACATCAACAGAAAGTAACTGACAGGCCATTCAATATCCTATTCCAGGGCTCTGTAGGAACCCACAAGAGGAAGCAGCTTGTTATTTCTAACGGGCATAGATCAACACATCTGGTTACTTGTAAAAGTATGCTTTTGAAAAGCTTTGTCCAAACAACAATGATCATTGCTAAGTTAAATCTGAGCTACCGCAACCAGCAAATTAATCGGAGAAAAGCCTATTATTTCAATATATTTTCTATGGTTCTGAACAGTTTATATGTTGAAAACGTCCCCATACTCTGTGCACTTACCCATGCACTGTACACCCACACACAACACACTCACCTACTGTACACTTTTCCACCTACTGTATACACACACAAGCTGTACACTTAGGGTGCATACACACGTCTAATATTGGTTGGCCAATGATTGGGCAACATTACCACTTCCTTGTCATAAGAGAGCTTACCTACAAAATCTAGGTACAGTTTTCAAAATCTTTTGATCCTCTTACTAGATGGAAGTGGTCAAATTGGCAAATCGATGGCCAATAAAAATTGGAAGTGTGTCTGTAAGCACATAAACTATACACTTACCCACATGCTATATAGATAATGTGCAGTACACTTATCCAAGGCTGGATACACATGTACTGTATACTTAACCATCCGCTGCACACACATGTTGAACACCTTCCCACTTGTTATACTTCCACATGCTGTATACTTTCCTAGCCCCTGTACGCCCACATCCTGGACACTTACTCACACATTATACACAGGAGCTGTACACTTACTCACAAGCTGTAAGCACAAACACTGTACACTTATCCATTTGCTATACATACATCTGCTGTAAATTTACTTGCCAGCTGTACTCCAACATGTCATGTACACTTACTCATCTCGTCCATTACACACTCACACAAACACACAACTCTGCACACTTTCCACCTGCTGTATATCCCTCTTCCATGTATCACTCTAATCTCAATACCCACCTTCTTCGCATTGCTATCTTTTGGCTTACCCTGTGCCCAACTGAACGGCGACGGGGTAATATGTATGTGAAAAAAAACTGATATTGTTAAATGAGCATTATCACTATATTTCTGTTTTACTTTACTACTTACGCCCCTGGGGTGCGTACAAAGCGTGGTGGTAATTTGAGGGCTGGGGACAGTCACTATCAAAATATTGGTAAAATTACTAGTGGGCAATGGGTAAAATGAATAGTTAAAAGTAGAATATTTTTACTGATATTTTATTATTGATACACCTTACCCTATCCTCTCTTGAACCTTTTACCCTTTATCGATGCATAACCCAATGCATAACCCTAACTGACCCACCCCCAAAGGCGGTGCTGATATTGGTGGATATTGTGGAAGGTGGGGCACAATATCCATCAATATCAGCACCACTTTTGCTGCTAAAAACTAACACTGCTGATATGTAAAAATGACATTTATTGGATGCTGCTGGTGGACAAATTACCCCCTGAGCAACATTATAGCGAAAATGAATATTGTGGTCTATATAGTGCCCATTTTACCTAATTGCCACCAATGCCCAAATGATTTGCTTTGCCTGGAACCTCCCTTCCTTTACCCTATACAGTGTCCCCTGTTTTTCTGTGGCCTGTTGCTTATGTCCCCCATACCTCCCTCCCTCCCTGGTCTAATGGTCCAGATTCCCTCCCCCCTATGCAGAGACTGGCACAGGGAGCAATGCTACGTAAGTGGCTTACCTCACCTCCCGATTCGCTCGGGCATGCTGTCTCTCGCTCTGCATCTCTGTAGCCACTCTGCATTAGATGGTAGGACAAGAGGTGTTGCCACGGAAAATGTGACAGTGCCAACCTGGAACACTGCATGACTTCCAGGATGGCTGGAAGTCATGCAGAAAAGAATAAGTGTACTGCACATTATTTGTACAGTATGTAGGTAAGTGTACAGTGTATGATTAACAGCATGTGTGTCAGTGTATAGCTCCGGTGTAGCATGTGGGTAAAGGTTTGTACACACATCAAATTTTGAGTGGCCAATTTTACCACTTTCATGTAATATGAGAGCTTACCTGCACAATCTTGTCAAAATATTCAAATTTTGTTTGCTGTTATACTACACAGAAGTTGTAAAATTAGCCAATTATCAAGCTTGGATGTATGTATGTACCTTAAATGTATAGCTATTGGGCAGCCACGCACTGGAAGCTGGAAGATATGGGGCGGGGGGAGAACAGCAGGTAAATATAACTTCCTATTTGAAGAGGACTCGTGGAATGTGCAATTTACACTGGAGGTTTGCTTTAAAGGACAACTGAAGTAAGAGGGACATGGAGGCTGCCATAGTTGTTTCCTTATAAGCAATGCACATTGCCTCACTGCCCTGCTAAGTGAATGCTTCTAATACTGTTAACTATAGACCCTGAACTAGCATGTAGATCTGATGATTCTGACTACATGCTTTTTTCAGGTGTGTGACTCAGACACTACTAGAGAAGTCCAAAAGAAGAGTGAGTGAGTGAGGCTTCACCTGGACTTTAGCAATAATAGCACATTTTATTGATGTACTATAGCCTAAAATCACACACTATAAAATAAAATAAATATAGTCAATACAATGTGCTATTATTGCTAAAGTCCAGGTGGAGAAAAAAGTAATTTCTTCCACCGGACTTCTGCAGCTTTGCACCTTTGGTGGATCCAGGTGTGGACTGGTTGACTTCCTGGTGAATTAATTAAGCAATTAGAGCAGCAAGACCACTCTTTCCTCAGACGCTACTACAACCAAAGAGATTAGCAGGGCTGCCAGGCAACTAATATTGTTTACAAGGAAATAAACATGGCAGCCTTTATATCCCTCTCTCATGTCAGTTGTCCTTTAAGATACCTTATATGCTCTTCTCCTTCCTAATAACTATTCCTCCCATCATCCCCCAAGATGGTTCATCCTCCTGAGATTATGATTGACCCCTCCCCAAGCTGGAAATACCTGTAAGAAAAATTAAAGACAGCCATAGGTATATAAGTGTCCTCTTTTCCTTCCTCCATAGTTCTTGGATTGTTTCCCCCGATCACCCATGGAAGCACACCGTTAGGGTTTTCATTGTTTTCATGGGGGGGGGGGGGCTGGGGAACCTACTCCTATCGTTAGGATATGTTGAATGGCGGTGGGATCTAGCGATGTACTGCAGGTCTGTGGGGGATTTGCATTTAGAGGTATCTTTTACCTTGTAATCCCTGTTTTTGGATTGCTCGGAGGAGCATGCGGAAACCCCCGCCATTTACTGCCCTTTTGGTGGACACACAGAACTCCGCCAAATGGGAAGCGTAGCTCTGAAGCCACCAACAGTGGTGCTCAAATACCCCTTTTTAAAATTCGAGTTTGGTCGAATTCGAATAGTAAATTATTCGAGGTCAGTCGAATATTCGAGTCGAATAATTTTTACTATTCGATTCGACCTCGGACTTCGAGCTCACTATTCGAGTCGGTATTCGAGCTCATTATTCGAGCTGACTATTCGAATTGGCCTTAAATAGCTTCCAACACTTGTTTTAAGGGTGAATGATGCAAGAAACATCTTTTTTTCCAAGTAACAACAGCAAGTGATTATGTGGGGATGTTCCTTTAAAAAAAAAAGGTGAAAAGAGAAGTTGTGTCCAGAATTTTGTTCAGTACTGTATATACTTCTTCTTCTTCTTCTTTATCTTCTATCTTCTTCTTCTTCTATATCTTCTTCTTCTATATCTTCTTCTTCTATATCTTCTTCTATATCTTCTTATTCTTCTATATTGTCTTCTTCTTCTTCTTCTTCATCTTCTTCATCTTCTTCATCATCATCTTCTTCATCTTCTTCTTCTTCTTCTTCTTCTTCATCTTCTTCATCTTCTTCATCTTCTTCTTCTTCATCTTCTTCTTCTTCATCTTCATCTTCTTCTTCATCTTCTTCTTCTTCTTCTTCATCTTCTTCATCTTCTTCTTCATCTTCTTCTTCTTCTTCTTCTTCTTCTTCTTCTTCTTCATCTTCTTCATCTTCTTCTTCATTTTCTTCATCTTCTTCTTCATCATCTTCTTCTTCTTCTTCTTCATCTTCATCTTCTTCATCTTCTTCATCTTCTTCTTCTTCATCTTCATCTTCTTCATCTTCTTCTTCATCTTCTTCTTCTTCTTCATCTTCTTCTTCTTCATCTTCTTCTTCTTCTCCTTCATCTTCTTCTTCTTCTCCTTCTTCTTCTTCATCTTCTTCTATATCGTCTTCTTCTTCACTTATTTCTCTTTTCAATTTTTTTTTTTTAAAGAAATGCAGCTATTTTTGAGCGTAACAAATAGCTGGTGGCGCACGCATGTTTGAAGCGCCATTGTATGTGCTCCCTGGCAGTGGAAACACACAGACAGCAGGAGGTAAATTCAGCAGCAGGAGGAGGAGGATGAGTGTGTGGCAGCAGGCAGTCAATGAGGCAGGCAGCGTGACATAATAGCCCTGGTACCTAGCGGTGATAACAGGGCTGTAAATAAACACAGCAGGCAGGAGGTCCCAGACAGCGGTCGTGCAGCCCACATCGTGTCCAATACACAACTGGGACAACACAGTTTTCAACCCGGGCACCTCAGAAAAATTAAACCTTTTTTTTTTTTTTTTAATGGTTTTTTGGTTTTGTTTGTACAACCAATTACACAGATATATAGCTATTGTTTGACGTAATAGCTGGTGGCAGAGTGGCAGCAGAAAGTAATTCTGTGTACCCTGGCAGTGGGAAACACAGACTGACAGCAGCAGCAGCAGGAGGAATGGAGGAGTAATGTGAGCAGCTATTGTTTGACGTAATAGCTGGTGGCAGTGTGGCAGCAGAAGGTAATTCTGTGTACCCTGGCAGTGGGAAACACAGACAGACAGCAGCAGCAGGAGGAATGGAGGAGTAGTGTGAGTGTGGCAGCAGGCAGGCAGCGTGACATAATAGCCCTGGTACCTAGCGGTGATAACAGGGCTGTAAATAAACACAGCAGGCAGGAGGTCCCAGACAGCGGTCGTGCAGCCCACATCGTGTCCAATACACAACTGGGACAACACAGTTTTCAACCCGGGCACCTCAGAAAAATTAAACCTTTTTTTTTTTTTTTAATGGTTTTTTGGTTTTGTTTGTACAACCAATTACACAGATATATAGCTATTGTTTGACGTAATAGCTGGTGGCAGAGTGGCAGCAGAATGTAATTCTGTGTACCCTGGCAGTGGGAAACACAGACCGACAGCAGCAGCAGCAGGAGGAATGGAGGAGTAATGTGAGCAGCTATTGTTTGACGTAATAGCTGGTGGCAGTGTGGCAGCAGAAGGTAATTCTGTGTACCCTGGCAGTGGGAAACACAGACAGACAGCAGCAGCAGGAGGAATGGAGGAGTAGTGTGAGTGTGGCAGCAGGCAGGCAGCGTGACATAATAGCCCTGGTACCTAGCGGTGATAACAGGGCTGTAAATAAACACAGCAGGCAGGAGGTCCCAGACAGCGGTCGTGCAGCCCACATCGTGTCCAATACACAACTGGGACAACACAATTTTCAACCCGGGCACCTCAGAAAAATTAAACCTTTTTTTTTTTAATGGTTTTTTGGTTTTGTTTGTACAACCAATTACACAGATATATAGCTATTGTTTGACGTAATAGCTGGTAGCAGAGTGGCAGCAGAATGTAATTCTGTGTACCCTGGCAGTGGGAAACACAGACCGACAGCAGAAGGGCAGTACACAGCAGCCCACTGTAGGTGTAAAATGTGTGGCTGCAGGCGACGTAATAGTCAAACTGAACCAGGCTGGCTTAGTGAGCAGGAGCCAGGAGGTGGTAAAGGGTGGTAAGGCACATTAACGATGGTTCTTAGCCAGTTCATGTCCCCCTCTCGCTGACAACAGGGGCCAGGAACTTGCCTTCCACCCACGCCTGGTTCATCTTGAGAAACATCAGTCTGTCCACAGACTTGTGAGACAGACGTGAGCGTTTCTCGGTGACCACGCCACCAGCTGCACTGAAGCAGCGCTCGGACAGCACGCTGGAAGGGGGGCAGGACAGCACTTCCAGGGCGTACTGCGCCAGCTCGCTCCAGATCTCCAGGCACTTGACCCAATACTCCATGGGATCAACAGGGGCATCGCTGTCAAGCCCGCTGTAGGACCCCATGTAGTCAGCCACCATTCGGGTCAGGCGCTGGCTGTGACCGGAGGAGGATGCTGCTGCATGCACCTCCTCTCTAGTCACTGCTGCCGGAGCCTCTACAGTCCTGTAGAGCTCGTTGCTGAGAGACAGCAGGTCTGTGGGGCGCTTGCTGCTGGATGCAGGCACCTGCTGCTGCCTCTGTGCTGGCTGGACAGTGGGGGTGGAAGGCTGGGGGAAGGCTTCCTCCAAGCGCTCAACAAGGGCCTGCTGCAAGCTCCTTATTTGTTGCGCTGGGTCTCCTCCTGCAGGTGGCAGGAACTGGCTCAACTTCCCCTTGAGGCGTGGGTCCAACATCATGCTGATCCAGATGTCCTCCCTCTGCTTCATCTGGATCACCCTGGGGTCCTTGCGCAGGCACGCCAGCATGTGCGCTGCCATTGGGAAGAGGCGGGCCACGTCTGCTGGCACATCGACGGCAGTGCTGTCCTCCTCATCCTCCTCCTCTGCCGCCTCATCCTCTCTCCACCCCCGCACCAACTCAGCTGCGCTGTGCTGATCCCCCTCATCAGCAGCAAGGTCAGGGACCTCCACCAAGTCCTCCTCCTCCTCCCCCTCAGAGGTGGACTGTGCAGCTGCTTGCCGCTCCTGCTGGTCCAAGGCTGCCGCTCCCTGTTCCAGCAAAGCATCGAGGGCCCTGTTCAGCAGACAAACCAGGGGCACCCACTCGCAGACCATAGCATGGTCCCTGCTCACCATGTTAGTGGCCTGCAGAAAGGGAGCCAGCACTAAGCACACCTGCTGCATGTGCCTCCAGTCATCATCGGGGACGATGGACGGGATGTTGCTGGTCTTGTCCCTTCTCCGAGCGGCGGAAACAGTGGCCAGGGCAAGGTACTGGTTGACAGCGTGCTTCTGTTCAACCAGACGCTCCAACATCGCCAGGGTGGAGTTCTAGCGAGTCGGAACGTCAAGGATCAGCCGATGGCGTGGCAGCTCCAGCTCCTTTTGCACGTCTTCCAGGCTCGCACAGGCTGCAGCCGAGCGCCGGAAGTGACGCACAACGTTCCTTGCCGTTTCCAGCAGTTCGCCCATCCCCTGGTAGGTGCGCAAGAACTTTTGAACCACCAGGTTCAGCACGTGGGCAAGACAGGGGATGTGGGTCAGGTTTCCCCTGTCTATTGCGGCAACCAGATTGGCCCCATTGTCGGCCACCACCTCTCCGACTCTGAGGCCTCTGGGGGTCAGCCAAATCCTCTCCTGCTCCTGGAGTTTGGCCAACACATGGGTTGCCGTCAGCTTGGTCTTCCCAAGGCTGACCAAGTGCAGCAGCGCTTGGCAGTGGCGGGCCTTCACGCTGCTGCTGAGGCAGGGGGTTTGGCCAGGTGTGCCGGAGGATGGCAGAGGATCGGAGGAACCTGCTGCAGTTCCCCTGACCCTGCGGGGGGGCACCACCCACTGTGTTGCTGCTGCTGTGCCCGCTGCTGCTCTCCCATCCTCACCCCCTTCCACCAAGCTGACCCAGTGGACAGTGAAAGACAGGTAGCGGCCTGTCCCGAAGCGGCTGCTCCAGGAGTCCATGGTGACGTGGACCCTTTCACCAACCGCGTGCTCCAGCCCTCGCTCCACATTGGCCATCACAAAGCGGTGCAGTGCAGGAATGGCCTTGCGGGCGAAGAAGTGTCTGCTGGGGAGCTGCCAGTCTGGGGCTGCACAAGCAAGCAGCGCCCGCATGTCGCTCCCCTCCTGCACGAGCGTGTACGGCAGGAGTTGGGAGCACATGGCCCGTGCCAGCAAGCCTTTCAGCTGCCGCACGCGACGGCTGCTGGGAGGCAGAGCCCTAACCACCCCCTGGAAGGACTCGCTCAAAAGGCTCTGGCGTGGCCTTTTGCTGGCACGGGAATCAGCGGACACAGCAGAGGAGGCCACTGAGGACTGGCTGCCAGAACAGGCCTCAGTGTCGGCGGCAGGAGTTGCAGAGGGGGGAGGAGCAGTGCATTTCCGAACTCCTGCTGGTGCTTCTGGAGGAGCAGGAGGGCGGGTGGCTGCTGTTGCTGCTGCTGCTGCTGCTGCTGCTGAAGGCTGTGCAGTGATGGGTGTGGTGCCACTGCCAGCACCAGATGCCTTCAGCCTCTGGAACTCCTCATGCTGGTGGAAATGTTTCGCAGCAAGGTGGTTGATGAGCGAGCTGGTGCTGAACTTTAAGGGGTCTGCACCTCTGCTCAACTTCCGCTGACAGTGGTTGCAAGTGGCGTACTTGCTGTACACTGTGGGCATGGTGAAAAAACACCAGATTGGTGACAAAAGCAACCCCCTACGGCATGGAACCGCTGCTGCCTGTCTCCCTGTGGTGGTTGGGGGGGGGGGCTTGGGTGCGGCTGGTGGTGGTACTGGCAGATGCTGCTGCTGCTGCTGCTGAGCCTGAGACACCAGCAGGCTGTGGGACCTGCCTACTGCTGCCAATGCTTGCAATGATGCGCCTTCTTGCAAGGCCCACAAGCGCATCCTCCTCCTCCTCCTCAGAGCTGCTGAGGACGACATCCCCTGGAGGTGGTAGCACCCAGTCTCTGTCTGTCGCCGTGTCATCATCATCCTCCCCCTCCTGAAACATGTCCTGCTGGGATGATGACCCCCCAAACTCCTCTCCTGATGCATGGATGGGCTGCTTGACTGTTGCCACAGTCTTGCTGTCCAATCCCTCATCCCCCAAAGTGCCCATCAGCATCTCCTCCTCCAAATCGCCAACAACAGCAGACAATACCCTGATGGTGCCTGGGGTAAAAATACTGCTGAGTGACAGGTCGCCAACTTGTGACGGTGAACTGGCCTCCTCCCCAGATCCTGCTGGGCGGCTGCTGCGAACAGGGGTGGTGGTGGTGGTGGTGGTGAGGGTGGAGGCCTCGGATGCAGAGCTGATGGCGGGCTGCTCATCCTCCGTCATGAGTTGCACCACAGTGTCTGCATGCTTTTCCTCAATGGGACGTTTCCGACCCGGCTGGAGGAAAATCGGAGCAGGTGCTACGCGCTGCTGCTGCTGTGTCTCTGCAGCGTGAGTTGCAGATGCTCCTGCTGGGCGGCGCCCAAGGCGTCCACGGCCAGTGGCTATGGGAGGAATGTTAGCCACTGACGCTGCTGCTGCTGCTGCGGAACTGTGCATGGTGGCGCGGCCGCGGCTTGCCACAATGCTGCTCCCTCTCCTCCTGATTCCCTTGCTGCCCTTCCCTTGCCCAAACCGCGCTGGCTGCCACTTCCAGACATCTTCGATGTTTTGGGCGTAAACACAAAAGTTTTTGAAAAGGGCGGGAGAAAAGTGGGGTACTTTAATGGAGTGGGTTGGTGGGTGAGGTGACTGAGTGAGTGTCCCGACTCCCTAGTACAGTAAGTAAGTAGTAACAGTCAGGAATTACAACTAGCAGTTACAATAATCAGTAGTAATCACAAGGAAATAGAGTGTGTGTACACTACAGACAGTGAGTGCACGCACGCGCAAACACGCGCAGGAGCTGGCCTATGAACAGAGAGTGAGTGAGTGTCCCTAGTACCGTAAGTAAGTAGTAACAGTCAGGAAGTACAACTAGCAGCAGTTACAATAATCAGTAGTAATCACAAGGAAATAGAGTGTGTGTACACTACAGACAGTGAGTGCACGCACGCGCAAACACGCGCAGGAGCTGGCCTATGAACAGAGAGTGAGTGAGTGTCCCTAGTACCGTAAGTAAGTAGTAACAGTCAGGAAGTACAACTAGCAGCAGTTACAATAATCAGTAGTAATCACAAGGAAATAGAGTGTGTGTACACTACAGACAGTGAGTGCACGCACGCGCAAACACGCGCAGGAGCTGGCCTATGAACAGAGAGTGAGTGAGTGTCCCTAGTACAGTAAGTAAGTAGTAACAGTCAGGAAGTACAACTAGCAGCAGTTACAATAATCAGTAGTAATCACAAGGAAATAGAGTGTGTGTACACTACAGACAGTGAGTGCACGCACGCGCAAACACGCGCAGGAGCTGGCCTATGAACAGAGAGTGAGTGAGTGTCCCTAGTACCGTAAGTAAGTAGTAACAGTCAGGAAGTACAACTAGCAGCAGTTACAATAATCAGTAGTAATCACAAGGAAATAGAGTGTGTGTACACTACAGACAGTGAGTGCACGCACGCGCAAACACGCGCAGGAGCTGGCCTATGAACAGAGAGTGAGTGAGTGTCCCTAGTACCGTAAGTAAGTAGTAACAGTCAGGAAGTACAACTAGCAGCAGTTACAATAATCAGTAGTAATCACAAGGAAATAGAGTGTGTGTACACTACAGACAGTGAGTGCACGCACGCGCAAACACGCGCAGGAGCTGGCCTATGAACAGAGAGTGAGTGAGTGTCCCTAGTACAGTAAGTAAGTAGTAACAGTCAGGAAGTACAACTAGCAGCAGTTACAATAATCAGTAGTAATCACAAGGAAATAGAGTGTGTGTACACTACAGACAGTGAGTGCACGCACGCGCAACTACAATACAAAATACAATCACGAAGTAGTAAAGGGACAGCAGAAATACTGTCTAATACTATCTAATACTGTCTAATACTGTCTAATACTAATGAGAAATAAACTAACAGAGGACAGGAGGACAGCTGCCCACACAGGCAGGCCCTGAGGCCTAAAGCTGTAAGCCTGCAGCAGCTGGCCTGTCTCTATGTAACACAAAAGTTACTAACTAAAATACAATGTCTATCTAACTAACAACAATATAGGTGTGTATAGGAGGTGTATGTGAGCAAAAACGCTAGGTAAATGACCACAATAAAGCTCTTGCTAAGCCAAAGCACAAAGGAGCAACTCTCTCTCTATGCAAGTCTCAGGCAAGGACGGAGAAACGGAACATGGCGGACGCTATTTATAGGGTAGGGGCTGGCCAGGGTCCCCCTCTGTGATTGGCTGCCGTCAGAGGGCCTGGGAGCCCTCTGATTGGCTCTAAGGACATCAATCTGGGCTATGACGCTATTCGAGCTCGGTATTCGAGCTCGAATAGCGCCGTTTGCTCGAATAGCTCGAATAGTGAATGGGCTATTCGCGTTTACTCGAATAGCCCATTCGAATAGCTGCAGCTATTCGGAGCTCGAATACCGAGCTCGAATAGCTGAAAAAGAGCTCGAATATTCGAGCTACTCGAATATTCGAGCTCTGCTGAGCACCACTGGCCACCAAAAACCACGCAGCATGGTGTCTTCTGATTCCACAGTGGACATGGAGCAGGCTAGTTTATCCTCTGCGGATATACAGGCTACAGTGGTGGAAGACTCATAGCAGATTACAGTACAGCCACTGGTAGGAAGCCTAACCTGTTTATTCTTGGGGGCAAACATATTATACACACTACCTTCAGTTGCATTTGGAGTAGGGGGCTGATGTACTGTATAGTGTACAAAGGTTAAGGAAGCTTATGGCTTGTGTTTTACAGAAAGCTGCCTCCAAGAGTACTTCGAAATCTTCAGAGTGCATTAAAGAGAAACCGTAACCAAGAATTGAACTTCATCCCAATCAGTAGCTGATACCCCCTTTTACAAGAGAAATCTATACCTTTTCACAAAAGGATCATCAGGGGGCTCTGTATGGCTGATATTGTGGTGAACCCCCCCCCCCCCCACACACACACACACACACACACACACACACACACACAAGAAACTATGAGGACCAAGGTCCTGGCAGTTTCCTGTCTGTTAACCTCGTTGCACTGTAGAAAATAGCTGTTTCCAACTGTTTCCAACAGTCAAAATAGCAAGCAGCAGCTACTTCCAGTGACATCACCTGCCAGCAGTTAAAATGTCACCATGTGATAAATGTCAGAATGTAAATCGGGGAGAGGAAAGATTTTACAATGGGCAAACACTGACTAAATGCATACCATAATTATTGTAAAAATGAAGCATTTTTTTATCACATTATTTTCACTGGAGTTCCTCTTTAAGTGCAATGTTTCAGCCGTAATGGCCTTCATCAGTGGTGCATTATATACAGTGTCAGAAAGTAAAAATCAAAATAAAATCAAAACCCTATCCCAAATAAAAGTGATGTCACCGCATGTAACAGCAAAAACCCACATTAGAGCTGAGCTGAGCTATTTGCTGCATAAAGACCAGCACATTCAAATACGTTTTACTGAGTAGTAGTTTTACTTCATCCAGAAACATTTACAATCACAATTTTTATAGTGACAATCCGGAAGATAAATCAGCAAGTAGATAGTTACCGAGATGATAACCCACAGTCCATCAATTGAGCCAGACCTGCACTGGACAGCTGCAACCAGCTGCCACCATAAATTCTGCAGGTGAGATCATGACATATTTATACAATACCAGTTGCCTGGCTGTCCTACTAATCATTTACCTGTAATACTTTTAGCCATAGACGCTGAACAAGCATATGCAGATCAGATATTTCTGACTGAAGTCTGACTGGATTAGCCGCATGCTTATTTCAGGCTCAAGATACTACTGCAACCAAAGAGATCAGCAGGATTGCAAGGAAACTGGTATTGGAAATAAATATGGCAGCCTCCAGTCCATATGCCTCTCAGTTCAGGTGTCCTTTAAAGCTATGGTCTTCATATAAGTAACATATGGCTGTGAAAACTGGACTATAAACAAGGTTATGTGTAGACAAGTTGATGCTTTTAAATTGTGTGTGTGGAGAAAAAATCCTGAAAATCTATTGTGAAAAAGGCAATACTTGCTGTTAAATCTCACAAAGCTAATTAATCTGTTTGTATGTGAAAAATGTGCGTATCCAACCCATGCTTTCCAATGGACCCAGTTACATGTCTGTTTTTACCATATTTGATTTGACTGTGACAATTGACAGACCTAAATGATTCTTTTATTTTTTTGTTTGGACAAAGGAGACATTGCTGTTCCTCTGATAGAATGGCACACATCCAATGGAGCCTTCCCCACAGTGGTACAGCATATCCGTACAATACAGCAATGATACTACTCTGGCGATAGCTTTATTAAAACAGAAATGATACTACTCTGGCTGAGTGCAATTCAAGTCTATGGTTTTTCTGTTTTGTTTTTCTCAGGACCATGGATAGCTTTATTAAAACTGAAACTCAACTCAAGATGCTGCATGGATTAAAGGCAAACATTGTTGCAGCGTGATTACTGTGTGTTCATGTGCATGGAAAATAGTATTTCTAATATGTAGCTAATAGCAAGGGAAAGTGACATCCCGGAGAGGCACCCCATGGTGCTGACTGTGTGTGATAGTATAAAACAAATATTTTTGTTATTTTTAAATCAAATGACACAATTCATTCCCTCGTTTCTATTGACTGAACAAGATGCTGATGGCACAGATTTTCCAATGCAGTATTTTACTGTATAACCTGCATTATTATTGAAGCAAACTGATGTAGTCCATATCAGTCTAGCTACCCTATCTTATATATTACAAAGCAGTTGTAATATGGCGTGGACACAGTATTGTGTACACGCATAACTACTGCCTACTGTGTTCGCAAGAAGGAAGGGAGAGGGAAGGGGGCGCTCGCGCAGCAGGCGGGCTCGCGCACAGTGAAGAAAAGTACGCAGTCCAAAGGCAGGACTGCACACCATTCCATTGTGAGTGCGGGATTATTAATCCACAGTGTTCCAATCAATATGCAGGCATAACCTCCACAGATCAAGCAAAAGTAGGAGGATTAGAATCAGAATCTTTTATTTCCCCAGGCACAACTTGGTCATGCCCGGAATTGGGTTTGGCAGGTTGTGGAAAGGACATACAATACAATAAGACAACAATTTAAGCTATCAATGTAAACAACAGTTCAAACATAACGTCAACAGAGTTTGACTGTAGATTGTTCACAGCAGAGCAGTCATGTGTTACTGATTCCCGAGTACATAGCGTTTAAAGAGTTGACAGCTGAGGGGAAGAAGTTGTTCTTGTGTCTTGTGGTCCTGGTGGAGATACACTGGAACCTACGATCCGAGGGGAGCCGACTGAAGAAGCGGAATGCAATCCACACTACTTTTCCACAATCCACAATCTGTCACTTTTCAGCAGTTTTATTAACACACAGTTTTTTCCAATCAAGTCATCTTCCAACTTTTCTTCTTCTATAGTATGAAATGATTATTGTATAAATGACCACAAGCAGTCAATGACTGTATTATCTGCTGTTATAGGAAAATGAGGTAGCATAATTTGCATTTATTATAATGCTCTGTAGCATAAATAGAAGGCAGGCGCAATTTTTTTTATTTGCTTTGAATTTTGTAAAGTCATGTTTCATCCAAGGATGTTATTTGGGTATTTAATCATTCTGGCATGTCTACAAGGTGGGGTGTTGAGAAGATGCACTTCTTTTGGTTTGTCTGTTTTTTGTATAGTCTGTTTGTGATGATTATTGCTTGTTGTGTTTTAGGCATCCATTCAGCTGACCAACTTTTGCAGCCAGATTCAGCGGTATTAAATCCTGGAAGTTCTTATAAACTGACCTGTAAAGGTTCTGGTTTCTCACTTAATGGCTATTGGATTCACTGGGCAAGGCAAGCTCCTAACAAAGGGTTACAGTGGTTGTGTCGTATGTACAGTACTTACATGCACCATGCAGATGCAATTAAAGGGAGATTCACCATATCAAGTGACTACAGTAATAACATTGTATCAATGCAAATGAACAATGTGATCCCAGAAGACACAGCTGTGTATTACTGCTTTAGAGAAGCACAGTGAGAAAACATTGTTTTGACTTTAACAAAAACTTTGCAATTCTCTTTGACACTAGGTGGCAGCACTGCTTACATAAAGTAGCAAAAGTGACTAAAGAAAAAATTCCTTCTTCTGGGAAGAACACATAATGGGCCTGATCCAATTCACTTTTCCCCCAAGTTTTCTCCTAGGTGATGTTTTCACAATTCTCAATACAATACTTAAAATCATTTTGACAGTGCTTTTTCATCTACTTTTTGGCACTTTTTCAATTGAAAAGTGCAGAAAAGTTATTTTAAAAAGAAGTTGAAGGATTGTCTCCAAGGAAATCTGCAATTAACTTATCCTCGCGAGTTATCTTCTAGATGGTATTTTTAACTTGTCAATAAAATGTCTTTTAAGCCCCCAGCAAGTAAGAAAACTCTAAAAATAATTTTCTAAGTACCTTTTCACCTACTTTTCGGTACTTTTTCAGTTAAAAAGTACTGGAAGGTTATTTAAAATAAGAGGTGAAAATGTACCCCTTAGGAGAAAACTAGGAGAAAAGAAAAAGTTAATTGCATAGGGACCATGGTCAATAAAATGCTTTTTGAGCCATCAGCAGGCAAGAAAACACTTAATACTTTTCCACTGACTTTTTGGTAATTCTTCGTTGGTGAGTGCTGAAAAGATATTTTAAACAGAAAAGAAAAATGATCTAGGAGAAAACAGTTAATTCGATCGGGCCGATTAGTCTTTCTTCTCTTGAAGTCTCCTGAACGGAAATAACGATGGCACATTAATTTCCAGTTTATGAGGAATTTGTTTATTTTTAATTGCTTTTTGTTAGTAATCTAAACAAGTTAGTTGTTTTATTAGTATAGTCATAAGCACGTACGCAATACCTCTCTGTATTAAGCGAGACTCACATAGGATTTGTTGTCATAAAACTCAATAAAATATGTTTAAAAAAACACATTTTTAAGTAAAATGAATACTGACAAACATTTTACCACCTTACTTATTTTGTTTTATGTACACATCCTATATAATAATAGGCAACTGTCCCTGCGTACAGCAGGGACACTTGTCTCTGTGTAGCTGGGTCCGTACTTTTTGCTACTGCGCATGTGCGCAGCACGGACCTAGCCCCACACAGACAGGAGGACAGGGACGGGGGCCAGGGAGCTAGGTGGGTGTGCAGCGGGTGCATGCACTGCGGACGTGCGCGACTGGCAGGTGCGCACATGCGCGCGGCAGGTGCGAGGAGACAGACCTAGCCCGTTTTTAACAGGCTAAGGTCACTAGTGATAACATAAAATGCATAGATTCTTAAAAGAATTTGGGAGATAGGAGTGTCAGTGTTTGCTGCCAGTCAATAGATTAGCCGGTGTGTATACTTTGTTTGGGGCACCGTTGCCATGATCGGAAAAAAGAAAAGTTTGAGCTTGATTTAATCCTAGTACACATGGTACAATTTTCCATCAGATCGACCAATAATCTGATAAGAAATTGCATTGTGTGTAGATGTCCAAATTATTCCCGATTGATAATTGATTTTCTTTTGATAATTAACAAAAATCGATTGTGTTATCGATCGGAATCTGAACGGACCAGTCGGAAATTATCTGATCGATCAATCAATCTGACTGAAAATTGTACCGTGTGTACCCAGCATCCAGCACAGTTGTGTGGATGCTTTGAATGCACGGATGCATGCAATATATTGTGTTTCACTTTCTGATCTGAGTCATGTCAGCTGTTCTGCTCAGCCAGTAGTATTTGATAGGCAGTCATTTGTTATAGCAATTAATATCTGCCTATGTCACTGGTTTTTAATATGTGTTGATGTTCTGGCAACTTTCCAATTATCTTTGCAATAACAGGAAGATTGTTATTAGACTATATTTATGATAAAGCCTTCTTTGGTATTCTTCAGAGGCCTTGTAACTAGTAAATTTGTTTATGTATTTATGCAGATATTCTTGTCAGATCTGAAAATAATGTCAGAAACACCTTATCTGCTGCATGCTTGTTCACGGTCTATGGTTATATGTGTTACAGGCAGAGACACAGCAGGACAGCGTGTGTGTGTGTGTGTGTGTGTGTGTGTGTATATAAAAACGGACACTTACCTTGGGATTCTATCAGCCCCCTGCAGTTGAAATGTCCCACGTCGTCATCCAAAAAAGAAAAGGTAAACCGTGGTGGTAAAAAACATTACATGCAAACTAGCTAAGGATGAGCATCTAAATTTTACCGGCAACTGAATGATGCCAATATCCTCCTACATGTTACTTAAAGTCCCCGATGCATGTCCACTCACACAGCTCACACGATACACTATGCTGGCACATTTATTACCCTTATTAACTACCTCCTTCCACTTCCATCTCAAAAATATTCCCTGAATTTGTCCCTTCTTCAATGCCCTAATAATTTTCCATCTCAGCTACTGGAACATCCTACTCTGTTGCCAATGAAATAACTGACTGGCACCTCACCAGTCTTTACTGAACTCTGCCACCCATGCTTTCACGGAAGCAGACATATTGTTAACATCCTGTGTTTACAAATCAGCTGCTCTGCCGTGGCAGTCAGCTGAGAGATCAAATTACAATGGTGATTAGTCACAGAAAAGGGGGAATCAGACAGGCAAAACTCTCTACATACATACAGGTTGCATTTCTCCCTGTTTTTCTTCTGTTCTGCGCAAGAGTTCAGGTCCACTTCCACAATTTTAAAGCTAGTCTGAGCAATATAAATCAAACAAATGATTATACAATAGTCAGAGATTACTTTTCAACACTGCGCAAGAACAATTTTATCATTTGGTATATTGATATACCAAGGCGAAGGGAATGTAAACTAGTACTGCAAAAAGTGTCAATCACCTTAATGTGAGCCCCTTTTGACCTTATTATATTTGTTTCAATTTGAAAATATTCAAAATTCAGACCAGCAGTTTGCTTGTAGCTCTCGTCCAATTACTTTATATCTTCTAATATAAATCGTTCCGAATTTAAACCAAAGCACTTATTTTTAACTGAGAAACTAAGGGTAGAAAAACATGTCTGCTATCCCCCATCTGCCAACAGCAACGCTGAAAGAGCCAATAGGAATACTCCACTGGAAATCCAGATTTTTGAATTTTACCCACCAACTTGCTGTTGGCCCAAATGTATGGACCAGTTAGTTGAAAGCCCCAACAGCAAATTCAAATTTGAAACATCAAAGCACTTGGTTAAAGTGGACCTGAACTCTTGCACAGGACAGAAGGAAAACAGAGAAATGCACCCCGTGGGCTGCTGCACACCAGAAGAGCTTTTCTGAGCGCTTTGTGATTTTAAAGGGGAACTGAAGAGAGAGGTATATGGAGGCTGTCATGTTTATTTCCTTTTAATCAATACCAGTTGCCTGGCAGCCCTGCTGGTCTATTTCTCTGCAGTAGTATCTGATTAAAACCAGAAACAAGCATGCAGCTAGTCTTGTCAGATCAGACTTATAAGTCTGAACCACTGAAACACCTGATCTGCTGCATGCTTGTTCAGGGGCTATGGCAAATAGTATTAGAGGCAGAGGATCAGCAGGGCTGCCAGGCAACTGGTATTGTCTAAAAGGAAATAAACATGACAGTCTCCATATACCTCTCTCTTCAGTTCCCCTTTAAAAGCTCCTGTTAATGTTATCCTATGTGTGTGTGCACACTGGAGCGATGTGATGTTGTAAAAATCCCCCATAGCATTGCATTAGCAAGAGCGGTTAAAATCTCTAGCGTTTAAAAAGCTCTTGTGGTGTGCACCAGAGGCAGCACTCAGAGCCCTCTCTGTGGGCACACATGTTCTCTTCCCAGCTAGTGGTGTAGGTATCAGATGATAAGGGGGTCTGCAGCAGACCCCTCTTGCTATCTATACTGGGGGGCACATCTGGCTACTTATACTGGGTGCTTCTCTTGCTACCTATACCAGGGGCTCCTCTGACTACACATATTCTTTACTATACTAGGGCTTCCTAATACTGGTAGTACCTCTGCTTATGTATACTTGAGGACTACCTAATATTTGGGAGTACCTATAGCACATTGTAATCAATAAGTGGTTTTTGGGTTGCAGTTTAGGCACTCGGTCGCTGAAGGGTTCACCATCACTGGCCTAGTCTAATTCCCCCCTCATCTGTGTCTAATCACAAGTTGTAATTTCATCTTACCCTTGTGTCAGCTGACTGCCACAGCAAATAAGCTAATTTAAAAGCACAGGATGCAAACAATATGTCTGCTTCAATGAAAGCAGTAAGTAGAAACACTGCAGATTTATTGTAGGACTTGTATCAGCTGTAACAAAGAAATGTTTTTCTTTAAGGCCTCTTTCACACCAAGACATAGAGTTTTAGGGAACGTTAAGGTCGCATAACGTGCCCCTAACACAACGCATAGTGGTGTTAAAGTTGGATATCAGATTGAGCCGCGTTATGAAGCTCTTGGTGCTATCCTGGGAAGTCCGGATCTTTTCAATGATTCGGATGATTTGAATCGGATCATTGAAAAGATCCGGATCTTTGAACCGAATCTTTGAATCATTTTACTAGGGCAGCAGGAAGCAGGGGTGCAGCAGAGTGAGAGGTGCAGGAGAATGAGGGCACATTGAGAGTGCTAATGGGGAAGGGAGAGATGCAGCAGGAAGATTGTGCTTGTGCACAGAAGCTGCAGTTCCTGTTTCTTCCAGACATCCTCTGTGAACCGAATCCTTCATTGTGATGATTCGGATGATTCGACTCACAAAAAAGATCTGGATCAAAGATCCGAATGGTTCATGATCTGGACAACACTACAGTGCAGTGAATATTAATTAGCCATGTGGCTAGGAACAATAGCGGACTCTCCCCTTACTGAGCATGTGCAGTCTAACGCGGCTAAAATCACATATAACGCACAGCATGCTGCACTTTCTTTGAACGTCCAGCGTTACACTGTAACGCAATGTGGGCACTGTGAACAGCCCATTGATTTTTCATTACTGTGAGTTGGGCTGCGTTACAGGCTGCTCTAACGTGCGCCTGTAACGTCCCACTGTGAAAGCAGCCTCAAGGTTATTATGCTGTTGCGTGTCTTTTAGAGCAGAGAGGAAGTTCCGAGTTCAGGTCGAAATCCTCAACTTCATGTGTGGGGTAAACTTGTCAACAAGCCCACCAATAAAAACGTAATGTTTTCATCCCTCCACAAGGAAACAAAAAGTGTTCTGGGTAACTGTCAGAATCCCTACAATGGGAAATACCTCCCCCTCATCTCACATCCTCTTCTTAGCAATGCCCTTTATACTGCTCTGTGAATCATTAAATAGGCTAATATGTAAATACATTTGTGAATCTGTCTGTTTAAATAGAAGAGAGTGTGCAGAGAGCATCCAATGACCAGAAACAGTCTCCCCTCTTGCATTTAGTTATATATTTTTCAGCTGAGGCATGGAGAACCTACTGAGGTTTCTTTGGGTTATATATCCTGTATTATGTATGTCTGATTCACACACACACACACATATTTTCATGTATAAAAAGTAATGCACAAAGATATAATGGTACTCTTTGATTCCACAGGTGTTAATTCCCAGATCTCTCTGACGCTGTCAGATCCAGGAACTGTGAAGCCAGGAGAGACTCTGCAGCAAACCTGTAAGGTGACCGGTGCCTCTCTCACTGACCGCACTAATGTCTGGTCAGTGCTTTGGATTCGACAGCCAGTCCAAAAAGGGTTAACATTCCTGGGAGGGATATGGCATGATGGTGCTGTACATTATGCACAATCAATGCAGGGACGAGTTACAGCTTCAAGGGACACAAACAGAGGAGAGGTTTATTTTAAGCTCACTGGAATGAATCCAGAGGACACAGCTGTATATTATTGTACTAAAGAATCTCACTGTGTCATACTTCTGTTTTATGCAAGCACAAAAACTGTGACTGCCTATGGGGCTTGATTCACAAAGGCGTGCTAAGTGTCAGCACGCCACTGAAAAGCCGCTTATCACGTGCAAACTGCCTCTTCGCGCGCTAATGCACGCGTAAGAGTTTGCGCATGTAAATTTTAGTGCATGTAAAGTTTTGCGCGCACCGCTTCATGTGCAAAATCAGCCGCTTTGTGTGCTAAGTAGCGTGATAAGCATATTTTGCATGTGAAGCACGCGAACAGTAACAGCTTTGCCTGTGCAAACTACTTAGCACCCTAGTTTGCACGTGCAAAGCCTTACCACATGCTAACTGAGTTAGCACTGGTTAGAGAATCGAGCCCCATGTGTATTAACTACATATATGTATATTTCTTCCTAAACAAATTCCTCCTGGTGCTAGAAAAAAACACCCACTCTAAACCCAAACACCTAGATACCTAGCATTCACCCCTTTCTGTAAAATACTATTCCTTCAACCCCTCAGCAGCGATGAGAGTACTATTCTACTAAAATCTGGTATTGTCCCTCTAGTCCTTAACCTCTAGCCAACCACCTCACATTGATGGGCGTGGCTGCGGCGTCAGCCCCAGGACCACCTAACGCCAATCGGCGTAAAGTCCTGGGGCTCTGTTTTGCAGGAGATCGCGCGCATCTCCTGCTCAGTGGGCGGAGCCTTCAGTCACCTAGCGGCTACTGCCGCTCGGGAGACTGTTAGATGGCGTAATCGCCGTCTAATTACAGGTACAACGCTGCGATCATCAGCAGCGCTGTACTGGGGACAGCGGTGTGACACGGCTGTCCCCTCCTGAGCCACAGAGGTGATCGACTGTCATAGGCTGAAGCCTATGACAGCTGATCACGGGGATTGGCCGGCGGGGGGAGGGAGGGAGGGGGTATACAATACATTAAAAAAACACACTTTAAAAAAAACAAAAACATAAATAAACAAAAAAACATCTGGGGGGCGATCAGACCCCACCAACAGAAAGCTCTGTTGGTGGGGAGAAAAGGGGGGAGGAATCACTCATGTGCTGTGTCGTGTGGCCCTGCAGCTTGGCCTTAAAGCTGCAGTGGCCAATTTAATGAGAATGTGCCAGGTCTTTATGAAGGTTTAACACTGCGGTCCTCAAGTGGTTAATAATCCTCCTTTCTATGCCCAGAGGTGAATACTACAACTACCTTTCAAAACCTAAAAGTACCACCTAACAATAGCCCTCCAAAAAATATTAAACTTCAGAAATCATACTATGTAGTCAAACATAGGCTGGAAAGATTCTAAACCAAGAAGACATGAAGATCAAATAATTACACAGTGTAATGAAGTGTCAGCAAGAGCACGAATATCTGATTACGTGGTGATCTGCAGTATCACCACTAATGCAGATATATCTGAAGCAACGTAATCCGTATCTTCCTGATAGTAAATCAGCGGAAGGCTTACTAACACAATCAGTACTTTAATAAGAGTGTGATCACAGGTGATTGATGCACAGTATTCAGAAGTACTCCTATGTGATAGTCCCCTGGCTGTAGGGGCTATCACTAATAGAATAGTCGTACAGGCAAAGTCGGTAAGGATCGGTCAGCAACAGTACAGAATCGTAGGGCTAATCGTAGTCAAAAAGGGAGCTGAGGTCGGTAACGGGTCGGACAGATAAAGTACAGAATCAGGAGGCACAAATCAGAGTCGAAGGTACAGGCAAATGTCGGTAACAGATCAGAAGGGCAAAAGCACAGAATCACAAGGCAAAAGGATAGTCGAGAGATCAGGCAAGGTTCATACACATAAAGACAATAATATCAATTATAATTATAGCTATCTAGCAAATCCTATCTCTGTGTGAAATCCCCTGTTTCCTTCCGGATCAAAGCACACCGGAACTATCTAAGGTCTGAGCGCTAACACGAAGTATTCGCAACAGCAGACAAAGAGCAACTGACAGCTCTCTGCTTTTATGCTGACAGGGACTCCCCGAGCCCTGCCCAACTAGCCAGACCAATCACCGGCGAGAAGCGCTCCCGTGACGTCAGCCGACCCGCAGGTCAGCTGACACGCCTTCGGGAAGCGAAAGGTCCCACCGCTGGGCGCGCGCACGCGTAGCTCTGAGCCTGTGTGCTGGCAAGAGCGGCGGCAGTCACGCTGCTTTCCGTGATCGCCGCTTCCCCGCCGCTCGTTACACACAGTTCAATCTAGTCACGTTTATAATGAAATACAGGCGCTGCTCCAACTCAAAATTCCTCTATGTGTCTTTCACCAGCTGCTCAGGATGACCATATCCATAATAGGTGTCACAAGCTCCAAGTTTATATCCACAGCGCTAGGCGATCACACTGATATCTGCAGTCACACCACAGTATATATTCTCAGACAGTGACCATCACCAAAGATAAAACCATCAACAGGTCACTCACTGTCCTTAAAAGCATTATATTTTAATAAAAATCCAAACAGTAACACACATACAATATCTTACTTTAGGGGTCCTTTTGACAGGGACCCTTAGTAGTAATAAGCATATAGTGTATACCAATACACACAAAAAAAATGCAAATGTACAAGAGATCGTGAGACTTTTTGTGTGTATTGGTATACACTATGTGCTTATTACTACTAAGGGTCCCTGTCAAAAGGACCCCTAAAGTAAGATATTGTATATGTGTTACTGTTTGGATTTTTATTAAAATATAATGCTTTTAAGGACAGTGAGTGACCTGTTGATGGTTTTATCTTTGGTGATGGTCACTGTCTGAGAATATATACTGTGGTGTGACTGCAGATATAAACTTGGATACAGTTAAATCTGTAATCCTGGTTCAGTCCACCTAAGGTTAGCCTCATGTTACTAAACATCCACAGGATTATTTGGCGCTATATAAATAAAAAATAATAATAATAATATTTACAATATGATGCAATTATCTGCACACTCTAGGGAGGGCCTACAGAGGTAAACAATCCTTTAATGCCCTCCGGTAAAGCTGGGATGAGGTGGGCAATCAGAAAATGTCTTTATGTCTGAAGTCAAACCTCTGCTGAATTCAAACCTATGCATGTTGTCATATCAGTGCACTTTAATGTGTCTCTGAATGCCATCTCCACTGACTTCAATGGAGTACAGCTTGGGTATGTGTACAATTAACGTGTGTGCCCAGTTAGCAAGGCACATATAACCAACATTATTGAAGAGGACCTCCAGTTTATATTATACATTCAACAGATCCTCTTCTTATAGCAAGTCATAATAACCTGCTGTGTGTTTTTAGCCCACAAAGCCCTCCTATAGCCCCATCCCCTGTTGAAAAACGACATGGTGTTTTCTCGATCTCAAGCTATGTGCTGACTGTCTTGAGCTACGTGCCAGAAGCTGGCAGAGAAGGGGCTAATGGAGGCATTCAAGGGGGTAAAGACACAGCAGGTAATTATAATTTGCTATATGAAGAGGACCTGTTGAATGTATGATATAAATACACTGGAGGTCAGCTTTAATTATTTCCAGAGCAAAGGCAGACAGTGGGCTTGATTTACTAACCAGTGCTAACTCAGTTAGCACGTGTTAAGGCTTTGCACCTGCAAACTAGGGTGCTAAGTAGTTTGCACGGGCAAAGCTGTTGCTGTTCGTGTGCTATTTTAGCATGCGTACGGCGTTACGCGCTACACTCCATTTGCGTGATAAGCCGTGACTTTGCATGCTATCACGCTTCTTAGCACACGAAGCGGCTGAATTTGCATGCGAAGCAATGCGCGCAACACTTTACGCGCGCATTGCAAGACTTTACATGCGTAAACTCTTACACGCTTATTAGCGTGTGAAGAGCCAGGTTGCACGTGCTAAGTGGCTTTTCACTGGCGTGCTAACACTTAGCACGCTTTTGTAAATCAAGCCCAGTATTTGAAGGGCACAAAAGAACATATATGGAAAGGTAACCTAATACAGTATAGTAGTGGGGCTCCACTGAGTATGTTGTGCAGTGAGCAGTGACCAGAATGGGTTTTGATATCATTTGTGGGTGATGATTATTAGATA
Source organism: Hyperolius riggenbachi (assembly GCF_040937935.1). Classification (NCBI taxonomy): domain Eukaryota; kingdom Metazoa; phylum Chordata; class Amphibia; order Anura; family Hyperoliidae; genus Hyperolius; species Hyperolius riggenbachi. The sequence continues at coordinate 483,674,457 of NC_090646.1, forward strand.
TTTTTTTCATGCAGATTGATGCAGATTGTAAAAAGGCAAATATTTTCAATATGTATGAAAAAAGATCTACTCGCATTAATGATTTGACTGTTTTAAATTTGCATTCATGTAGTTTACATGAAAAAAAATCCCTAAGGGCTCATTCACACCTTGATGATTTTAAAAAACACCCTAAAATCGCTTGTGCAATGATTCCTTATGGTATAGTTCATATCAGCGCGCTTTGTCTGCTTTGTGCTCAGCAAAGCGCTGAGTGTACCATTTTTAGGGCATTTTTGCTACAATGGAAGGTATAGGAAAAGCGCCAAATGCTCACAAAATTGCTTTGTGTGGCTATTGCGTTCGCGCTTTAAAGAATAAATACATAGTATTTATTCTTTTCCGGGTCAAAGAGTTTACTTCCTCACTTGCATCAGGAAGTAAAAAAATAGAATAGTTCTGCAAAATCGCTTTGAAAAGCGCTGTACACAAAATCGTAGCATGCAGGTAAGCTCCGGGAGGAGGGGAAAAAAATCTCTCACAAAATCGCAAAATGATGGCATTTGCAATTTAGATTTTAGATGTGAATAAAGCCTAAGGCCTCATTCACATTGCGTTCCGATCGCGTTGATGTTTGCCATTTTTTTTACTTTTTTTTACCCCCTGATTTTCGGCGATTTCTGTGTGCTTAATTTTTTGTTAAAGTGCTTTTCTAAGCACTTTTGCAGAGCGATTGCGTTTTTTCACTTCCTATGCAAAGCACTTTTACAAGTGGTTTGCGATATCCCTACACCTTCCATTGAGGCAAAATTACCCTGAAAATAGTCCATGCAGGGCTTTCGGAGCGGATCGGAAACGAACCACTCAGATGTGAACTCTCTCATAGAGAATCATTGCACAAGCGTTTTTAGGGAGATTTTGAAAATCCCCTGCACTTAAAAAATCCCCAAAACGCCTCTAGTGTGAACGAGCCCTAATTGTTACCGTAGTTTGTTTTACTTACAACTTGGGGTTCGCTGAGGTCCTTTCCATAAAGATAATAAGGGGTTTAGACACAGAAGAGAATGCTTCAGAAACTTGTGCAATATTTTAAACGCAGGTTCTAACATGGAACAAAAACACAGTAGGTAGTTTACTTGTAACAGTGTATACTGTGCATGGACGTGCCATGTCAATATAACCTTACAATGTAGATAAAAGTTAGTAATGCACATATACTGCATTATTTTGTCAAGGCCCCATTTTACTTGCCTGGCCTGTAAAGGTAATCATACACAATCCTTTTTTTTTTTGTTTTCAACCAGAGAAATCTGATACATTTATCATGCTCGATCAAATAATTTGGAAAACAGAACTAATATACCATAAATGTATATACTATGAAACCAGAGATAATCAAATGTATTTTTTCAATTGGAAAAAAAAGCTTTTGATTTGTTCTTGAAAACAATTAGAAAATCAATAGTTCTTTGATTGTAGCGTGTATTGCAACCTTTAGGGGTGCAAGGAGTCACTGAATCATTAGTAAGCAATATTCCTTGCTTTAAAACCCCCAGAAAAAAATGTTTCTTTTAAAGGACAACTGTAGCAAGAGGGCTAGAGAAGCTGCGATATGTATTTCCTATTAAGCAATACCAGTTGCCTGGTTGTCCTGGTGATCGCCTGCCTCTGATACTTTTAGCTATAGCCCCTGAACAAGCATATGAAGATCAGGTGTAGCTGACATTATTGTCAGAACTGACAAGATTAGCTGTGTGCTTGTTTCTGGTATTATTCAGCCACTACTGTTGTCAAATAGATCAGCAGGGCTGCCAGGCAACTGGTATTGTTTAAAAAGGAAATACATATTGCAGCCTCCATATTCCTCTCAGTTTAATTGTCCTTTAATGAGTCCTTAATTTTACAACTGCCTTTTCAAAATATATAATGATATATATATATATATATATATATATATATATATCATTATATATATATATATATATATATATATATATATATATATATATATATATATATATATATATACATACACACACATACTCTTTTTATGGTTGTGTTTCTATTTCATTTTAGGTCTTTGTGGAAATGTTCAGAGTGTGACAAACATTTAATTGATAAAGGAAACCTTGGCAAACATGAGAGACCTCACACTGGTAAGTAACCGCATTCATTTGCCGAGTGTGGGAAATGTTTTGCTCAGAAAGCCCAGCTTGTCAGACATTAAATATCTCACACTGGTGAGAAGCCCAATTCATGTGCTGAGTGTGGGAAATGTTTTGTTTGAAAATTAAATCTTGTCACACATGAGAGTTCTCACACTGGCAAGAAGCTCTATTCATGTGCTGAGTTTGGCATATGTTTTGCACAGAAATCACAACTTCTCACACATGAGAGATCTCACACTGGTGAAAAGCCATTTTCAGGTGCCGAGTGTGGGAAATGTTTTACACAGAAATCGGAGCTTGTTTCACGTGCAGCTTTCAAAAAAGTCCTATTCATTTTCTGAGTGGGGGAAAGTATTAGGAATGTTCTGAATGTGGGAAATGTTTTCCCTAGAAATCAGACCTTGTCAAACATCAGAGATCACACACTGGTGAGAAGGCCTATCCATGTGCTGAGTGTGGGAAATGTTTTGTTTGAAAATTAAATCTTGTCACACATGAGAGTTCTCACACTGGCAAGAAGCTCTATTCATGTGCAGAGTTTGGCATATGTTTTGCACAGAAATCACAACTTCTCACACATGAGAGATCTCACACTGGTGAAAAGCCATTTTCAGGTGCCGAGTGTGGAAAATGTTTTACACAGAAATCGGAGTTTGTGTCACGTGCAGCTTTCAAAAAAGTCCTATTCATTTTCTGAGTGGGGGAAAGTATTAGGAATGTTCTGAATGTGGGAATTGTTTTCCCCAGAAATCAGACCTTGTCAAACATAAGAGATAACACACTGGTGAAAAGCCCTATCCATGTGCTGAGTGTGGGAAATGTTTCCAGTGTAAGTCATTGCTTATCAGACACTTGTATTTTATGTGGGAAATGTATTGGCTATAAGCATATTTACATTCTGAGGACTCTTTCATTTTACTCAGTGTATTGGTTTGTAAAGTGGTTAAGTCCCTGAACTGAGGTGACCTGATGAGATAAGCATGGGTATATAAAGTACTAAGCCTAGTTAACACTAGTCTGTGATTAGAAATGGTCTACCATTGCAAAACAATTGTTCACAGTAAGCCCCGTTGACTGTAATAGCAGGTGAACTTCTAAAACCTTCAGCGCATCTCTGCAGCTTTGATTTCTTTTAAAAAAGGTGTACAAAATGTCCAAAAACAAAGGCAGTGACATGGAAGAAGGAGATCAATGGCAAAATATTTGCTATAAAATAGGTATTTTACGCAAACGCTTTTTTAGTGTCCGTAACGGACGAGCTCAGCTCGTCCAGTAAAGCCGCGGTGGATTGCTCAGGCCCTGGTGGGCCGATTTGCATAATTTATTTTTAAAAACGCGCAGCTAGCACTTTGCTAGCTGCGTGTTTTCCCGATCGCCGCCACTCGCTGCCGATCAGCCGCTACCCGCCCCAAAAGAGGCCCCCCCGCAGACCCCTTGCGCAGCGTGCCCAATCACCGTCAGGCTGCGCTATGGGGTGGATCGGGACTCCCCCTGACATCATGACGTCAATGACGTCGATGACGTCAGTCCGATCATCGCCATGGCGACGGGGGAAGCCCTACAGGAAATCCCATTCAGAACGGGATTTCCTGCTGGGTATTAACGCCGGCGGCGATCGGAAGGGTGGGAGGGAGGAAGCAGGGAGGGGGGAATCATGTAGCTAGCGCTAGGCTAGCTACATGAAAAAAAATTAGGTAAAAAAAAACCTCCCGCGCCCGTGCGCCGCACGTAATCAAAACGCTAGGGAGGTTAAGAGATGTAAAAGAGATGTAAAACAATAGATACCTTATGGGTAAGGGGTATTTCAGCACTCCTATACTCATTTCACCTGTGGTGGGGGCAGATATCATGGGGTCTCCTTCTTAAATGAGGCTCCCAGATGCCATCATGAACCCACCCAGGAGGAAATGGGGGTGCCGACACCCTGGTGGGGTTCATGGTGGCAGAGTGTCAACTCCCCCACCTCCTCCTGGATATGGGAGGTGGGGACAAGCCCCTTGTCCATAGCTTGGACAAGGGCTCTGGGGGAAAAAAAGAAGCTTGGCCTTCCCTCTCTTCTAGAGCCTTTCCATACCATGGGCCATGCGGTATAGCTCAGGCTGCGGAGCCCCACATGGCCTGCGCTCTTCAATTTGGCAATTCAATTTTCAAAAACTTAAAATATGATGTGGGGTGGCACCTGGGAGTCCCTTTAAGAAGGGGACCCTCAGTTACCTGCCCCCTCCCCAGGTAAAAGGAGTATAGGAGTATGTTACCCATTTCCACAAAAACTTAAAATGAAATAAAAACACAAACATGAAAAAAGTCCTCCACTTAAAGACACGCAGGCATATTAAAATGTCCTGCTAGAGCCTCTTAACGGCTCCAGGTTTTTAAAAGTTAAGCAGCACTGCTGCCGCTGTGTGCGTGCACGTGTGCGCTGCCGCGTGTGCACGTGCTTTCCCGCGCACGTGCATGTGAGAAAAGTAAAACAAAAAACACAACATAGACAAAATACAGCTTTATTTCCAAATAATATATTGTCACTATAATTTGTACTAGGGACATAATTCAAATCTTCTAATAACCAGGACAAATAGGCAGATAAAATGTGTGGGTTTTATATACAGCAGCAGTGTTTATATTAAAACTATAGGGGATTAAATTGGAGAAATTGTGTATTTTTTCATTTTTTTTGTTTGTTTTTCCCTTTAAAATGCATCCTACTAATATAATAAATGGGAAAGTTCGGATGTTTGGATGTTTGGATGTTTGGATATTTGGATGTTTGGATGTTTGTTACTCGATCACGCAAAAACGGCTGAACGGATTTGAATGAAATTTGGCACACACATAGTACATTACCTGGAATAAAGTATAGGATACTTTTTATTCCCATAACCAAAAAGGGGGGTGGAGACAAATACAAATTTCACTGGAAAATGTAAACTGTAGCCATTCTTACACTGTTAATGGTAGGGTTCTCAAACTTTGCACAGTTGGTCGCTGGGTGACTGGGATTATTATTCAGAAAAGTGGGTGGAGCCTATAAAAGCCAATCAAAATTCACCTATTGATTTTCAAGGGGAATATTTACATTTCTGCCATTATTGCACTGTTAATGGCACACGCCTCAAACCTGGTGTAGTTGATCATTGGGTGACTGGGGTTCAATTTCAGAAAGGGGGTGGAGCCACACAAAGCCAATCAGATTTGTTTCATTCCAATGCAAATTATTGTTGCCAAACACCGCAAAGCTCACAAACTTGGTAATTGAGTAATTGATTGTGTGTTAGGATTAGGAAAGTGGGCACAGCTAACACCAGCCAAATACATAAGCGGGCAACGCAGGGTCATAAGTGGGCGGAAAACAAATACAAATTTTACTGTGAAAATGTAAACAGCAGCCATTCTTACACTGTTAATGGTAGGGTTCTCAAACTTTGCACAGTTGGTTACTGGGTGACTGGGATTAATATTCAGAAAAGTGGGTGGAGCCTACAAAAAACAATCAAAAATTACCGATTGATTTTTCAGGGGAATATTTCATTGCTGCCATTCTTGCACTGTTAATGGCACAAGCCTCAAACTTGGTACAGTTGATCATTGCATGACTGGGGTTTAAATTTATATAAGGGGTGGAGCCCCAAACAGCCAATCTGATTTGCTTCATTTTAATGCAGGTTATTGATGCCAAAGACCGCAAAGCTCACAAACTTGGTCATTGAGTAATTGATTTGTGTGTTAGGGTTAGGAAAAGTGGGCACAGCCAACACCAGCCAAATACCTAATCGGGCAATGCTGGGTCATCAGTAGGCGGAGACAAATTCAAATTTCACTGAAAAAAATGTAAACTGCAGCAATTCTTACACTATTAATTGTAGGGTTCTCAAACTTTGCACAGTTGGTCACTGGGTGACTGAGATTAAAATTCAGACAAGTGGGTGGAACCTACAAAAGCCAATCAAAATCCACCTATTAATCTTTAAGGGGAATATTTAATTGATGCCATTCTTGCACTGTTAATGGCACAAGCCTCTTGCACTGTTAATCACCTGTACCTGATACAGTTGGCCATTGGGTGATTGGGGTTCAAATTCAGAAAAGGGGTGGAGCCACATCCAATCAGATTTATTTTATTTCAATGCAAATTATTGATGCCAAAGACCACAAAGCTCACAAACTTGGTCATTAAGTAATTGAGTAATTGTGTGTTAGGGTTAGGAAAAGTGGGCGGAGCCAACACCGGCCAAATACATACCCGGGCAACGCCGGGCGTCCAGCTAGTAGAAAATAAAGTAATTACTGAAAACAAATATCAACCCCAAAAAGCCTAATTAGTGGTGTAAAAAACAAGATATAGATCATTTAATTGTGATTAGTAGTGATTAAGCTATTGGCAAATGAAAGGGATGAGCACTGAGAGGTGAACATCGCTCTTGTCCATTAGGATAAAAACCCCTTTGGGGTGAAGTGGTTAATGTTCTTAGTTAACCATTAATACTTACCTTTTCTTACTCCCATAACAGTATCCTCGGAAGGTCTGATTTCTGGGGAAAACATTTCCCACATTCAGAACATACCCAATACTTTCCCCACACTCAGAAAATGAATAGGGCTTATTTCCAGTGTGAAAGCTGCCATGTGAAACAAGCTCCGATTTCTGTGCAAAACATTTCCCACACTCAGCATATAAAAAGGACTTCTCACCAGTGTGAGATCTCTCAGGCCTGACAAGAAGTGATTTATGAACAAAACATTTCCCACACCCAGCACATAAATAGAGCTTATCAACTACTGTATGTGAGATATATTTCATGTCTGACAAGCTGCGACTTCTGTACATTTCCCACACTCAGCACATGAATGTGGTTACTTACCAGTGTGAGGTCATTCATGTTTGACAAGGTTTCATTTATCTCCGAAATATTTCCAATACTTGGAAGTTGGAACATGTCCACAAAGACTTAAAATGAAATAAAAATACACGCGTAAAAAGTAAAATATTTAAAAAGTAAATTTACCTTAAAGTGAACCTAAAGTCAAGTTAAAAAAATGAGATTAACTCACCTGGGGCTTCCCTCAGCCCCCTGCAGCCGATCGGTGCCCTTGCAGCCCCGCTCCGATGGTCCAGGACCCGCCGGCGAACACTTCCGGTCTGGCCGTCACCGGCCGACAGGCATGGGAACGCGAGTGATTGTTCGCGTTCCCAGCCTGTATATCGCCCCCTATGCTGCTATTGCGGCCTCCTGGCCAAACCGGAAGTGTTCGCCGGCGGGTCCTGGACCATCGGAGCGGGGCTGCGAGGGCACCGATCGGCTGCAGGGGGCTGAGGGAAGCCCCAGGTGAGTTAATCTCATTTTTTTAACTTGACTTTAGGTGCACTTTAAATACTTACCTTTCGTCACTACTATGACAGTATCTTCAGTAATGATCCAGCACTATATCCTCCTGATACCTGACGAACGACGGAGAACGCCGCACGTTTTGATCCCTGCCCCGATGACCAACAAATAGCGCTGCACATGTCGATCTCATTCTCAGTCCTGGATTTGCTATATGAAGTATAGCAAGCCCCAGTGCAATGAGCTTCTGAATTCAGCCGCAGAATGTAATTTTGCTAACTTTAACATACCCTGCAAATTTCGTAATTCTAGCATGTACTTTGCTATTAACCGCTAAATTTGGCGGCCATTGTCTTCAAAGTTAAATGCGAAATCCAATATTTACTGCAAAAATTTGTGGTAAATTGTGAACGGCAAATGGTCGGTAGCATTGTTTATTTTAAAACTATAGTGGATGGAAATGGACAAATAGTGTATTTTCCTAATTTTTTTTAAATGTATAGAAAATAAATTCTAAAAAAAAAAAAATCACCTCCAAAAAGCCTAACAGGAGGTTACTCATGCTATTTCCTTTAGTGAATCAACCCCAATGTTCCCCACAACAGCCTTTGTCAGAAGCTGAGGATGCAGGAACTAGAGGAATATATTAGTTTGAGGAGAGAGATCGGGCTAAGTGACAGAAACAAAGAGTAGTAGTAAATGGATCATACTTAAAAATAAGAAACTTTTAGTAGAGATGGCCCGAACGGTTCCAGGCGAACTTTGGGTGGTTCGCGTTCGCCAGCGAAGGCGAACTTTTACGGAAGTTCGATTCGCCCCCATAATGCTCCATTAGGGTCAACTTTGACCCTCTACATCAAAGTCAGCAGGCACATTGTCACCATTTAGACTACACTCACTCCTGCAGCCCCCCCCCCCCCTTATATAAAGGCAAATTTCTCCAGCCGTTTTAGTCTCTCGTATGCCTACAGTAATTAGTTAAGGGACAGCTGCTGACAGCTGCTAGGGAAACCTTAGTTAGGCTTGTTAGCTTGCTCCTGGCTGATTGTTATTCCTTATATTGCACCCCACAACAGCTCCTTCTCCCTTCTCTCTCTCCCTCCTCCCAGAGGGAGGAGGAGGGTCTTGTCTTCCAGGGAATTGTAGGATTTCAAGAGCCAGCTTACATACATTGGCCGGGAATAGAACCCAGGTCTAGTGCTTGGTAGGCAGCTCTCCTCACCACTATACCACCATCAACACTACATGCTGAAGCCAGCCAAGCATGGACCATTATGATATATCCAAGAGAAAAATGAGCTTGCTTAGGGATTTGTAGGATGTCAAAAGCCAACTCACATACATTGGCCAGGAATCAAACCCAGGCCTACCGCATGGTAGGCTGCTATCCTAACCATTATACCACCAACACAACACACTACAATGCTACATGCTGAAGCAAGCCTAGCATGTACCATTATGATATATCCAAGAGAAAAATGAGCTTGCTTAGGGATTTGTAGGATGTCAAAAACCAACTCACATACATTGGCCAGGAATCGAACCCAGGCCTACCACTTGGTAGGCTGCTATCCTAACTATTATACCACCAACACAACACACTACCATGCTACATGCTAAAGCCAGCCTAGCATGTACCATTGTGATATATCCAAGAGAAAAATTAGCTTGCTTAGGGATTTGTAGGATGTCAAAAGCCAACTCACATACATTGGCCAGGAATCGAACATAGGCCTACCACTTGGCAGGCTGCTATCCTAACCATTATACCACCAACAAAGCACACTACAATGCTACATGCTGAAGCCAGCCAAGCATGTACCATTGTGATTTACATACAGTTTGTAACAATCTGTGTCAGCACACAGAGAGAATCTGATTATTGGTGATCTGCAGTATCACCAAGAATACAGATTATACCTGATTATTGATGATCTGCAGAATCACTGATAATCCAAGTATAACTAACCTCTGGACACCTTTATAGTGTGAGTGTTTGGTGCAACAGTAATGACTTTGAGTAAGACCACCCGAGGAGCAGGTGGTCTTTGGCAGTACGGGCGATACCGCCTTTTGGGAAATACAACAACCTTCCAGCAGCCTGAGACCTCTAAAGGGGCGGAGTCCCAGGGTGAAGGTAGGAGGGGCCTGTGAGTGAGTGACACCTGAAGGTGGATGTCACTAGCAGGTCTGGAGACTATCTCTAAAGGGGAGAGATAGCTCTCGAGGTCGGGCAAGCCAGGTCGGCAACACACAGACAGATAAAGTACAAAGGCAGAAGACTGATTCGGTATCCAAGGCAGGCAGGGTTCGGCAACAGGTAATCAGATATACGTAGGTACCGAATCAGAAAGTAGAGGGATAGTCAGGAATGCAATAGGTCATAACAGATATCAACAATGCCTAGTCTTGGGTGTGAGGTCCGTGGTCTCTACACCCTGGAACTAGTCTGGAGTATAATATGATGGTACAGAGTATTCCTAGACTTGGGTGTGAGGTCCGTGGTCTCGACACCCTGGAACTAGTCTGAAGTATAACAGAATGATAACACAGAGTCCCTAATCTTGGGTGTGAGGTCCGTGGTCTCGACACCCTGGAACTAGTCTGAGGTATAACAGAATGATAACACAAAGTCCCTAATCTTGGGTGTGAGGTCCGTGGTCTCGACACCCTGGAACTAGTCTGAAGTATAACACAATAATACACAGAAGTAATCTGGCTCAGTGTGAATTCTCAGGTCCTCCTGGTTCTAACACACTGTAGGATCTGACTAAGGTCTGAGTGCTTCCACATAAGTGTTCGCAACGGCAGACAACCTGAGACTGGCCAGCAGTGACTATATATAGAGCACCGCTTTCCGGCTCCACCCATCAGCGATCAACCAATAGCCACTTGCTTTGAGGTCAGCTGACCAACCTGGTCAGCTGATCCCTCCCTGCTTGTCATAAAGGCTCTGCCTCTCAGCGCGCGCGCGCGTATTCCTCAACCTGTGTGAACTAACAGACCCAGCCACACCAGACGCACGCTGCTGCGGACAAACCGCCGTGCTGGACGCGGAATCAGCCACCTTGCCGCCAGTACACGCGGCGGCTTTTCCGCGTTCTCTCACAAAGTTACAATAAAACCAAGCACACCATTGTTTTTCTTGTGAAATTCCCAATAAGTTTCATGTGTCACATGACCCTCTTCCTATTGAAAAGACAAAAGTTGGATTCAAAATGGCCGACTTCAAAATGGCCACCATGGTCACCACCCATCTTGAAAAGTTTCCCCCCTCACATATAGTAATGTGCCACAAACAGGAAGTTAATATCACCAACCATTCCCATTTTATTAAGGTGTATCCATATAACTGGTCCACCCTGTATAGTGATATATTAAGGATCTTGTCAACGTGGCTACACGTGATGGTAGATGAAAATGAATGGCAATATGTGAAGGATAGCGGAATAGCCGCCGCGTGCTCTGACGGCGTGGCGGCTGTTTCCGCATCTAGTCCGGCGGTTTACGCGCGGTGACATGTGTCTGATCTGGTTCAGCCTTCCTGTGCACATAGGCTGAGGAATACACGCGCGCGCGCGCGCGGAGAGGCAGAAGCTTTATGGGAAGCAGAGAGGGATCAGCTGACTCCCTTGGTCAGCTGATCCGAGGATGAATGCGGATTGGCTGGAAGGGACTGGGTGGCGCTGATTAGCGCTGCACTATATAACCACTCGTCCCTCAGTCTCACGTTGTCTGCCGTTGCAAATGCTTAATGTGTTAGCACACAGACCTCAGTCAGATCCTACAGTGTGTTAGAGCCAGGACGGACCTGGGAATTCACACTGAGCTAGATTACTCTCGCATGTCTTGTTATGTTATGCTTTAGACTAGTTCCAGGGTGTTGTGACTACGGACCTCACATCCAAGCTTAGGAAACTGTCTCAATGCTATGTTATGCTTTAGACTAGTTCCAGGGTGTTGTTTTAACACGGACCTCACACCCAAGCTTAGGAAACTGTCTCAATGCTATGTTATGCTTTAGACTAGTTCCGGGTGTTATGACTACGGACCTCACACCCAAGCTTAGGAAACTGTCTCAATACTATGATTATGCTATAGACTAGTTCCGGGGTGTTGTGACTACGGACCTCACACCCAAGACTAGGAAACTGTATCAGTGTTATGTATGCTAGTTCCAGAGTGCTGTAACTACTAACCTCACACCCATAACTAGCACTGTGTATCAGTTCTACTTTAGCCCGCCACTAGGGTGTAGAGAGCCAGGATCTCTCATCCAGTAGGGCCAGTTTGTTCAATTAGCAGCAGGGCTTCCTGCAACCTAGCCCAGGCCCCTCTCCTAGGGAGCCTTTGGCTTATAGGGATTCACTCACAGTCTGGGGTGAACTCCCTTTATCTTCCGACCTCCAGTTCCTCTGGTTGGTCTCGCTCAAAGTGGTTAGTTATTCTACACTCACATATCTCAGGTGTCCAGAGGTTAGACATACCTGGATTATTGGTGATTCTGCAGATCATCCATAATCTGGTGTATATCTGCATTACTGGTGATTCTGCAGATTACCAATAATCAGATTCTCTCTGCGTGTTGACACCGATCGTTACAGAACGGCAGACCAAAACAATATGGACACACTTGACAGTCGTCTGCTTGGCTTGCACTCACCACCTCGGTGGAGAATTGCATCAGCGTGCTGGATAGTCATCAGACCCAGATCAATGCCTTGTCTGGGTCTATACAAGCCCTTCAGACGACTGTTAATGCAGTGCGATCCCCTCTTGTTACAGACTTACGCATGCTGGTGCCCGAGAAATTTTCTGGTCATAGATCTGACTTTCGAAACTTTAAAAATCAAGTGTTATCTTACTTTGAGTTGAGACCTAATACTTCAGGTACTGCCGCACAGAGAGTTATCTTTATTAAAACACTGTTGACTGGGGATTCCCAGACTTGGGCATATGGCCTTCAACCCGGGGATGGGGCCCTGACCTCTGTGGAGGAATTCTTTAAAGCGATGGCTATAATTTACGATGATCCAGACTTTGCCTCGACCGCTGAGCGGAAGCTCAAGATGTTGCGGCAAGGCAAAGATTCGGTAGAGACTTACGCAGCGGAGTTCAGGAAGTGGGCGGTGACAGCTAGATGGGGCTCATTTGCATTGTTAGATTGTTTCTTGTCAGGATTATCGGATGCAGTGTCTAATCTGATGCTGGGATATCCTGAGCCAAAAACTATTGATGAAGCCATTTCTCTAGCAATCAGAGTGGACCGTCACCTAAGGTACCAGAGACAAAGTCGGGGTAGGAGTAGTGTGAGATACGTTACCTATGCTTCTTCTCCTCCTACGTCACCCCCTCCTGAACCCATGCAGATTGGACGGTCAAAATTGTCCTGAGTTGAGCAGAGTCGTAGAAAAGCTAAACAGCTTTGCATGTACTATGCAGAGGAGGGTCATAAAGCGCAGAACTGTCCCAAAAAGTCGGGAAACGCTGCCGCCTAGGAGTGGTCAGAGGTAACACCCTAGGCGCGCAGAATTTACCTCTTAAAGACGATCGACTGCTCCTCCCATGCACCATCTCATGGGAGGACCAGACAGTTTCTACTGAGGCTTTTGTCGAGTCTGGCTCGGCCGCCAATTTCATTGACTATGATTTTGCTAGAAACTTGGGAATACCTATTGTCCCATTAAGTCATAAGGTGCTGGTTACTGCGGTGGACGACTCTCCTCTGCAGAGTAAATACCCTCTGTCTCAGACTCCAGAATTGGGGTTCACCATAGGGGTTTTACATAAGGAGAGTCTGCAGTTTTTTGTGTTATGGATGGCAACTTCCACCATTATCCTTGGTCTGCCATGGTTACGACTTCACGCCCCTCAGATTGATTGGGCCTTTGGTCAGCTAACGAGCTGGTCTACCCGCTGTTATCATCATTGTTTGGCAAAGGTAACCATGGGTAACACCAGTATTCAGGTGGAAGGATTGCCGGAACAGTATAAAGATTTTGCTGATGTTTTTTGTCCTAAATCAGCAGACAGACTGCCCCCCCATCGTCCCTTTGATTGTCCAATTGAATTAAGATCTGGTTGTATGCCCCATAGGGGTCACCTTTATAACTTGTCCGGGCCGGAGAAGTTGGCAATGCAGGAGTACATCAAAGAAAATTTAGCTAAGGGTTTCATTCACCCCTCCTGGTCACCTGCGGGCGCTGGGTTCTTTTTTGTAAAAAAAAAAGATGGAGGCCTCCGTCCCTGCATAGACTATAGGGGTTTGAATAAGATCACTGTGAAAAATCGCTACCCGTTGCCTCTGATTGACGATTTATTCTCCCAGATCACCAATGCTAAAATTTGACTTTAGGGGTGCATACAACCTATTGCGCATCAGGGACGGTGACGAGTGGAAGACGGCCTTTAATACACCCGATGGACATTACGAGTACTTAGTGATGCCCTTCGGGTTGTGCAGCGCCCCGGCCGTCTTCCAAGAGCTGATTAACGAAGTTTTCAGACCAATTTTGGGTAAATTTGCATTAGTATATCTTGATGATATACTGGTCTTTTCAGCCACTTTGGCCGAGCATCGGAGACATGTTAAGTACGTGCTGGAAAGACTAAGACAGAATCAATTATATGCCAAACTGGAAAAGTGCATTTTTGAGGTGACCTCTGTGGCGTTTCTGGGGTATGTAATATCTACCTCGGGCCTCTCTATGGACCCTGGGAAAGTCTCTGCGGTACTGGACTGGCCACAGCCTGTAGGTCTGAATGCCCTCCAGAGATTCCTGGGTTTTGCGAATTACTACAGGAGATTTATTAAGGGGTACTCTACGGTGGTTGCGCCCCTCACCAGTCTCACTAAGAAAGGGGCTGATACTCACCACTGGTCCGAGGAAGCTCTCTCGGCTTTTGATACCCTAAAGAAACTGTTCTGTTCTGCCCCTATCCTGAGACATGTCGATGTCACCTTCCCGTTCATAGTAGAGGTTGACGCCTCTGAGGTGGGGGTGGGGGCTGTGCTGTCTCAACGTTCCGGTTTGCAGAGTAAGCTTCATCCTTGCGCTTACTTCTCTCGTAGGTTTTCCCCAGCAGAGAGAAACTACGATATAGGCAACCGTGAACTTCTGGCCATCAAGTTAGCCTTTGAGGAATGGCGACATTGGTTAGAGGGTGCAGAACATGTCATTACAGTTTACACGGATCATAAAAACTTGGAGTACATAGAGAATGCTAAGAGACTCAGTCCTCGACAGGCCCGGTGGTCACTGTTCTTTTCCAGATTCTCCTTTATAATTACGTACACTCCTGGTAGCAAGAACGTTAAGGCCGATGCCTTGTCCAGGTGTTTTGAGCCCGAGACGGCACAGCCCTCGGCACCCGAGACGATTCTGCCTCGGAGGGTGGTGTTGGCAGCCACAAAGACCTGGAAGGATTGGGCTACCACTCTGGCCCCATATCAGCAGGGTGTCCCAGAGGGAAAGCCCGAGGGAGTGTTGTTTGTGCCCCTGCCCTTTCGTCTACAGCTCTTACAGCTGTTTCACTCCCATAAGAATGCTGGTCATCCCGGGGCCACCAGGACACAGGATCTCCTTGCCAGGTGTACATGGTGGCCCTCTTTGGCCACGGATTGTAAGGAGTTTGTGAGGGAGTGTGCTGTGTGTGCTAGGAGCAAGCCTTCCCGACAGGCTCCAGTGGGGACCCTACAGCCTTTGCCGATTCCAAATGAACCGTGGACCCATCTGTCCATGGATTTTGTGGGTGAACTCCCCAGGTCTGAGGGCATGACTGTCATCTGGGTGGTAGTAGACAGATTCAGCAAGATTGCCCATTTTATCCCTCTGAAAGGACTCCCCTCCGCCCAAGAGCTGGCTAATCTCTTCATCCAGCACATTTTCCGGCTGCATGGCATTCCGGAGAATGTAGTGTCAGATTGGGGAGTCCAATTCATTTCTAAGTTCTGGAGGGCATTTTGTCATCTTATGGGCATGGATCTTTCGTTTTCATCAGGCTACCACCCACAGACAAATGGCCAGACCGAGAGGGTAAACCAGTCCATGGAGCAGTTTCTCAGGTGTTATGTGGCTGATGCACAAACCGACTGGGTAAAATTTCTACCTTTTGCGGAGTTTGCGCACAACAACCTGAAAAGTTCTTCCTCTGGGTTTTCCCCTTTTCAGGTAGTGTCGGGAAGGTCTCCTAAGTTTGCTCCTTTGCCCGTGGTATCTACTCCTTTCCCAGCATTAGAGGATTTGGCAGGTGGCTTTAAAACAAATTTGGGCGTTGGTGAAAACAAATTTGGGGAAGGCTTTCAAGTCTCAGAAAAAGCAGGCTGACAAGAGACGTTCTGCTGAATGGGACTTTAAACCAGGAGATTTGGTCTGGGTGTCTACGCGACATCTGGCGCTGAAACAACTGTCACCCAAATTAGGGCCTAAGTTTACTGGGCCGTTTCCAGTCACCAAAAGAATTAATGCTGTCACTTATACTGTTGATCTTCCTACCAGTATGCGCGGTGTAAGATCATTCCACGTGTCATTACTCAAGCCGGCAGTACAGGTGGATTCCACTCCCCCCCCCCCCCCCCATACTGATTGATGATCAAACCGAGTATGAGGTTGAGAAGATTCTGGACTCCCGGCTGGTGCAAAATTCTGTGCAATATTTGGTACACTGGAAAGGTTATGGTGTGGAGGATAGAACTTGGGCACCAGAATGCCGCATGCACGCGGATTGAGGAAAGAGTTCCATGACTTACATCCTGGGAAGCCGGGTGGCAAGTGTCCGGAGTCCACTCCTTGGGGGGAGGGGTACTGTGAAGGATAGTGGAATAGCCGCCACGTGCTCTGACGGCGTGGCGGCTGTTTCCGCGTCTAGTCCGGCGGTTTACGCGCGGCGACATGTGTCTGATCTGGTTCAGCCTTCCTGTGCACATAGGCTGAGGAATACATGCACGCGCGTGGAGAGGCAGAAGCTTTATTGGAAGCAGAGAGGGATCAGCTGACTCCCTTGGTCAGCTGATCCGAGGATGAATGCGGATTGGCTGGAAGGGACTGGGCGGCGCTGATTAGCGCTGCACTATATAACCACTCTTCCCTCAGTCTCACGTTGTCTGCCGTTGCAAATGCTTAATGTGTTAGCACACAGACCTCAGTCAGATCCTACAGTGTGTTAGAGCCAGGACGGACCTGGGAATTCACACTGAGCTAGATTACTCTCGCATGTCTTGTTATGTTATGCTTTAGACTAGTTCCAGGGTGTTGTGACAACAGACCTCACATCCAAGCTTAGGAAACTGTCTCAATGCTATGTTATGCTTTAGACTAGTTCCGGGGTGTTGTGACTACGGACCTCACACCCAAGCTTAGGAAACTGTCTCAATACTATGATTATGCTATAGACTAGTTCCGGGGTGTTGTGACTACGGACCTCACACCCAAGACTAGGAAACTGTATCAGTGTTATGTATGCTAGTTCCAGGGTGCTGTAACTACTAACCTCACACCCATAACTAGCACTGCGTATAAGTTCTACTTTAGCCCGCCACTAGGGTGTAGAGAGCCAGGATCTCTCATTCAGTAGGGCCAGTTTGTTCAATTAGCAGCAGGGCTTCCTGCAACCTAGCACAGGCCTCTCTCCTAGGGAGCCTTTGGCTTATAGGGATTCACTCACAGTCTGGGGTGAACTCCCTTTATCTTCCGACCTCCAGTTCCTCTGGTGGGTCTCGCTCAAAGTGGTTAGTTATTCTACACTCACATATCTCAGGTGTCTAGAGGTTAGACATACCTGGATTATTGGTGATTCTGCAGATCATCCATAATCTGGTGTATATCTGCATTACTGGTGATTCTGCAGATTACCAATAATCAGATTCTCTCTGCGTGTTGACACCGATCGTTACACAATACATGTAAAGCCAAAGAGTATGGGATACAGTTTTTGAGGAACACACTGCAGTAAGGATATTGATGTTTTAGAACGTGTACAGAAATTGATAACAGATACATCAAAGGGAAAGCAGTGGATGGTCTTAATTAATTACCAGGAGAGATTAACCACTTTACCCCCGCCCGTACGAATTTCTCCGTCCCTTTTTCCATCCTTTAACCCCCAGGGACGGAGAAATCCGTACTTTCCGCGCTCCCGCTGCTGCCCGCGCTCCCGCTCGCTCTAGCGCGCACTCCCGCGGGTAAACACGCCGCCCGCCCGGAGATCAATGCACGGGAAAATCCATTCCCGTTCGTTTATCTAAGCCCCGCAATGATCCGCTGCTTTGCCGATAAGCAGCGCGATCATTGTGAAAAAGAAAAACTTACCCAGCCTCCAAGTACTTCCTCCAAGCGTCCGGAAGGACGCTTGGAGGCCGCATTAAACAAAAAGTTACTGTTGCCATCTTGTGGCCAAATAGTAAAACTACACCCCAAAGCATTTTTCACATACAAATTCATTACTTATACACAAAAAATTAACTCATTACCTCCCACACTCCCCATTTTTTTTCTTTTTGTAATTAAAAAAAAAATTAAAACATTTACAATTAAAAAAAATGCATAAACTTAGGGACTGAACTTTTTAAATTTTTATGTCAGGAGGGTACAATACTGTTACTTTATAAACTATGTGCTTGTAATTAGGGATGGACGCAAAACTGAAAAAAATGCACCTTTATTTCCAAATAAAATATTGGCGCCAAACATTGTGATAGGGACATAATTTAAACGGTTTTATAACCGGAACAAATGGGCAAATACGTTTTATGGGTTTTAATTACAGAAGCATGCATTATTTAAAAACTATAATGGCTGAAAACTGAAAAATAATGAATTATTTCCCACATTTTTTCCTATTTTCCCATTAAAACATATTTAGACTAAAATAATTCTTGGCATAATGTCCCACCTAAAGAAAGCCTAATTGGTGGCGGAAAAAACAAGATATAGTTCATTTCATTGCGATAAGTAATAATAAAGTTATAGACGAATGAATGGAAGGAGCGCTGAAAGGTGAAAATTGCTCTGGTGCTACAGGGGTAAAACCCCTCAGTGGTGAAGTGGTTAAATAAACTGTACTTATTTAGCTTGGAACAGAGATGACTTTCAGACAAACAATAAACATGTATCAATACATCCAAGACTAATATAAGGCTAAAATAAAGCTCAGCAAATCTCTAAGGCCTGGTTCACACTGTGACACCAATGCAGCAGGTGCATGAACAGCGTGGCCGCAGATGAGTGGATACACTGGAGTCTGCACCACGCCGTCCCCATACCACCCATTTTGCATCCACTGCATTTGTATTGCCACCTATGCAATTTGTCTGCCATACCATCTGCCACCTTCCAGTGATCATTGTGAAACTGATTGGATAGAACTGTGTTGAAGCAGGATTCTCATTTATTTTTTGCAAATCAATGGGGTGCCACATGCTTCTGGTGGGCTCTGATCTGCTTTGGACTGAAAAGGGGGCAAAGCAGCAGAGCTTTATTTGGTATGAATGGAACACAAATGTAGACAACGTATGCTGAATGTCATTTTGACATCTACACTGTTATGCCTCTTACACACCATGCAGTTTCCTGTCAGATAGACAGGTCGAACTGATTATTTCTGAAAGGTCCAATTTAATATCAGAACATTTTTCTGATTGATTTTTTATAGAATTGATCAGAAAATTGATCAGAAAAGCGATTAGAAATCAGATTGGACCAGTCAGAAATAATCAACTGGACCGGTCTTTCTAAAGGGATATTGCATGGTGTGTACCAGGCATTAGTTCCACGCATGGTCCATGCATTGTAGAATGTGCAGTCGTTGTCCTTGCACTGTATATGGAAATACTGAAGCTTTTCCTGGACAACCTGAACCATAAATGCGACTTAGTCCACCAGATAAGCAAACTTATGCAAATGACTGAATTGGCTGAACCTCTCTTATAAGTCATCATGTGCAGTTATTAAAGCAAAGTTACCGTACTTACATGCATACAATATTACAATGGCATTAGAATTTCTTCTGATCTTTGCAGTCTCATCAGTGCCATGTAAGATTTGTCACAAATATTTTTTCCTCTATTATGATTACTTACAATATTTTTACTGACCTTTACTGTCTTGTTGCTAGGTGTCTTCTCCCAGATCTCACTGTCACTTTCAGTACCGGCTGTGCTGAAGCCCTCTGAAGCCATGCGACTGACCTGTAAGGTGACTGGTGTAGTAATCACAGATGGAAGTAAGATGCATTCAGTGGATTTTGTGAGGCAACTTTCTGGAGGCAGTTTGGAATTTCTGGCTCATCTTAATTATGGACAGGGCACAGCTTATAATCCTGTATTGCAAAGCCGAATCACTTTATCCAGAGACGTGCCTAAGAATGAAGTGTATCTAGACGTTAGAGATCTGAGGAAAGATGACTCAGCGATATATTACTGTTCTGCACAACGTACCACAGTGGGTGAGGGAAGGCAGAAGGCTGTACAAATTCTTCACAGTCACCTTGTTAAAATGAATGTAGCATTAAAGGTACTGTGTGAGACGCGGATGTTGTATTCCTGTCATTTCTATGGAACAGACTTAATACACAAATGTTAATTCTGCATGATTTCTTTTCAGGTGATTTGGTGGTTTTTGAGATGATTTCTTACGCAAGCTGAAATGCTTATCTTTCAGTTGGCTTTTACTGCAAATTATACATGTGTGTAATATTGCCCAATAAAACCTAAGCCCAACTCCAGGCTCAAATAGTTACCTAGTCTAGGATAAAGGGGACCTGGAATCAGAACTTCCTTTCTGCTCTAAAAGATACACAACAGCATAATAACCTTTAAAGAAAGAAATGATTTGTTATAGCTGATACAAATCCTGCAATAAATCTGCAGTCAGTCTACTTCTTGCTTTCATGGAAGCAGACATAGGGTAAACATCTTGTGTTTACAAATTATCTATTCAGAGGCGGCAGCGAGCTGAGAGTTCAAATTACAACTTGGGATTAGTCACAGATGAGGGGGAAATAGACAGGCTAAACTCTCTAAATGCATAAAGGATGCATTTCTCTGTTTTACTTCTGTCCCGTGCAAGAGTTCAGGTCCACTTTAGGCATTCAGTAGTATAGCAGTGTTTATCAGTGTAAACGTTTTTTGATCAGCTTTCATCAGATAAAGATAAGTCTCTATTAATATCGGTAGTAGCTTGTTGGGGCCCTTCTGCACCATTTCTTGCAGAGTAGACTTCCAATTCTAGGCTGTCATCTTCTGATGTAGTTCAGTCTCTGCCGCACCCCACTGAATTCTACTCAGCAGACCCCTGCAGCAGCAGACCCCTGCACACAGTCTGATGTTAGCCCATTCAGCTTTGTAGTTGTAGGCTATGTGGCCAAAATTGTGAACAGGATTTTACATTTCCAAACTCTTCTCCTTCTCCTCTGGCACAGGAGACCTGGGTTCAAACCTCGACTCTGCCTGTTCAGTAAGCCTGCACCTATTCAGTAGGAGACCTTGGGCAAGTCTTCCTAACACTGCTACTGCCTATAGAGTGCGTCCTTTTGGCTGCAGGAGAAAAGCGTGATATAAATGTTCTGTGTTTTGTTTGTTTCTTCTTACAGAAAATATTACATTACATTAATCTATTCTGATAACTAAACTACATTATGATGCATTTG
The DNA here is from genome assembly GCF_040937935.1 of Hyperolius riggenbachi. Classification (NCBI taxonomy): domain Eukaryota; kingdom Metazoa; phylum Chordata; class Amphibia; order Anura; family Hyperoliidae; genus Hyperolius; species Hyperolius riggenbachi. The sequence goes on from NC_090646.1 coordinate 483,695,572, forward strand.
GAAGTCTGTCTCAAGATGTGCTTTAACCACTTCACATCCAGACCTTGTTTCCCACTTATGGAGCAGAGTAGTTTTGTCATTTTAACTATGTCCCTATTTAAAGAGCAATAACTTTATCCCTACTCATGACACCTAAATGAAATATATATTGTTTTTTTTTCAAGACAAACTGGCTTTTATTGTATGCCATTTTTTAATCTGAACAATTTTGTTTTCTATGCATATTAATGGCAAGGAAAAAATGTGAATAAACCCAGTTTCACCAATTCCATTTAAAAAATAAAAAGCGCTATTGTAGATAAAAAAAAACTATTTCTACCATTTATCACAAAACTGGTGAGTATATTTAATTCTGAAATAATGCTACAGAGTGTATTTTTCACTATTAATTGATAAAAACAGCATTTTTAAAAATCAATCTTGTTGGCTCAAGGAACATATATTGGGCTTGATTCACAAAAGTGCGCTAAGTATTAGCACCCTAGTGAAAAGCCCCTAAGTGGACGCTAAGTTCATTTTCGCACACTAATTTGCACGCAAAGTTAGCAAAAATAGCGGTAGTGAAAAGCCCCTTAGTGCACGCTAAGTTCGTTTTCACGCACTAATTCGCACGTAAACGTTAGCAAAAATAGCGGTAGTGCTTTCTGCTGCAGCTCATCGCAAGGGACATGCAAGTCTATGGAGACTTGCACAGTTCACACAATGTGGCACGGCGAGCCTGAAGTACCCAAATCGTCGCGATGCAGATGTATAGGCTGCAGCACGTTACCGCATGATCTGTTTCTACTGCACGGATTATGCAGTAACTAGTGACCTAAGCCTGTGTAGAAATGGGCTCTAGGTCTGTCACCGCCCGCACCCGCCAACCACGCACCCGCCTATCTGCCGCGTGCACCCTGGTCCGTCCTGCGCCCTGTCCCAACGTCTGTCAGTGCAGTAGCACAAAAGCACTGACACAGGGACAGGACGCAGGGACACTTGCCTTTTAATAGGTAATATGCAAGTCAATGGGAGTAAAAGTAAGTTTATACGATGGGGGTGCAGTGCAATGTGGCACACATGCGTGGACCGACGGGAATCCCAGTGAAGTACTTCCTGCCGAACAGGGAGTATGTCACTGAGCAGAGGGGTTGGCGTTATGCATATGACCTTATTGCCGCAGTGTGGTCATATGAAGGCTGATTTATGCGGTGCTTGCACCACTTTGCAATGCTACTATTAGGCGAGCATTCTGCGACTCCCAGAAATAACACTATACTAAATGTCAGTATATTTTTTCATTTATTTTTTTCTTAAGAAAGGTAATCAGTCAAATTAAAATACTTGTCTTGACACATGATCCCTAACTCGAGTAATCTTAGCAAAGTGTATGAGCCATGCATTGATCTTCTCCTTACTCAGGCCTGGAACCCATTACAAAACGCTATCGCTAACAGCAATCGCAAGCGTTTTGTATGAGCCATTTGTAAGCGATTTCATGAGCGTTTTAGGGAGCAATTTTAAAAAGTGTAATCAATTTGCCAGCTGTTGTGTAGGGATTAGTGATAAGCGTTTTAAGTCTGATTGGTCCTTTTAACTTTGTCACAGTGTACAGTAACTTTAAAACACAAGCAAAATCGCTCCGTGCAAGTTCTGATGAGCGATTACGCCAGTGATTATATACTTTACATTGAAGCGCAAATGCTAACAAAATGCTGCATGTCCTGCGTTTGCGATTTTGCTAATCGCAATCGCTTCTGTGATATTTGCACCATCCATTTACATTGGCAGAGCATTTAGGGAAATCGCTAGCGATTTATCACGCTCCCTAAACACTCAAAAAAACACTCTAGTGGGTTCCAGCCCTAATCCGGTACTTCAACATCGAAATCATGCAAAGTGGTTGAACTAGCATTAAAGAAGATATCAGTATTCAGTACTATTTAAATACAAAATAATAGTAATACATAGTTGCAGATACCTGCTGGTAGCAACTATGCTCAGAATACAAAAAGATCTTTAGCTAAATCCAGTTATGCATATTGTGCATTAATTAAAATGAACAAACAATAAAAAGTAAAATGTATGATGGTTTATGTCTCTATATCAATAACTAATCAATAACTAATTCAACATTAATCAATCTTCTGTGTGTCACCTCAATTTCTGCTAAATTGATTGACCAACTTTATTATTACAAGCTGATTACTGTTACTTGCTGCCAGGAACCCAACACACAAAGAACCTTTCCATTGTACAAAGTATTACCATTTATCATAGATATTATATTCATGAACCAGAATGTCTAATTAGCAAAGATAAATATAGTCAAAGGGCTCGTTCACACTGCAGGCGTTTCTTACTTTTTTCACCTGCGTGTGCTTTTTAAAAATGCCCCCTGAACGCTTGTGCAGTGAATGTCTATTAAAAGGTTGATATAAGTGTGGGTCGTGCGCGGTGCGTGGACCATTTTCAGGGTGATTCCGCCTCAATAGAAGGTATAGGAAAAACGCAAAATGCTCACAAAATCGCTTTGTGTAGCGATTGCGTTCGCGTTTTTAAGAATAAATACATTGAATTTATTATTTTTTGGGTCAAAGAGTTCACTTCCTCTACTTGCGTCAGGGAGTAAATAAAAAAACGCTCGGGAAAAGCACTTAGAAAAGCTCTTTTAACAAAAACGCATCGCCCACCCAATAACAAAAACATTGCCTCAAAAAAAGGCCAAGGCGGACGGACACGCGATCGGAACGCAATGTGAACGAGGCCTCAAGGGGTATGTATTAAACAAAATGCCAATTGAGAGGTAAATAATTCAAACCAGTCTTCTTGTATATAAAAACACTCCCCATCACATGTAGACTGCCAATTGCAAGGGATTCACTTCAAGTTAACATTCTACGGAACTGGGTGACACAAGCCTCTGGGGTATGTGCCCACCCTCTGGGGTATGTGCCCACCCCTTGCATTTAAATAATAATTAAAAAAAATAGTTTCAGAAAATCTACATTTGCTGGCCACAAAAAATTCCACAGGAAACCCCATTTCAAAGTATAACATAAATCTTTCTTTATTAAAGATAAAAAAAAATGGTACAAGTGGCACGTACGCTTGAGCAGAGCAATTAAGCATGGCAGTTGGGCTGTAGGCAGGGGCGTAGCAATAGCCATGGCAGCTGCTATGGGGCCCTGGAGCATGGGGAGCCCAGGGGGTAGTTTATGTATTAACCATTAACTTTCATGTGTTTCTCCACCCTCTGACTTTGTCTCAGTGCCCATGTACTGTGTGCAGTGCTAATTGCATAAGAATGGGAATTGCCCAATTACCTTATATCCATAGGGTGGGGGCAGGTGGCATTGCTTAAGAGTGCCTCCATCCAGAGCAGGGACAAAATCCTCCAGCACCCAAGGCTGGGACACCAAAGTGTGCCCCTCCACCCCTTCCACCCCAGCTGTCACTCACTGATTGCTGTTAGACTAAGAGGGCCACAGGGCCTACAACCTCCCTAACACCTTAATATCTAGCTTGCAGTCACTGCTATGTATCCCCTTTCCTTATTTTTTTCTGCTTCATACACAATTAAGAATGACAGCTGAATGAATTGTGCGCCCCCTCCTACACTACGCCCTGAGGCTGGAGCCTCTCCAGCCTATGCCTCGGCCTGGCCCTGCCTCCATCTGAGGGCACCATTAAAGTTTTGCTATGGGGCCCCTTTATCTCTAGCTACGCCACTGGCTGTGGGTTCCACCTCCCAGGCATAGCGTGCTTCTGTCCCGTCACCACTGTTCGCTCCCTACTCCTCCATGCTAAAAGCTAATGGCGCACACTAATAATCCATTATGTGATTACATTCGGGGCTTGATTCACAAAAGGGTGCTAACATAATTAGCACGCCTAAAAGCTTTGGACATGCAAACTAGGGTGCTAAGTAGTTTGCAAGTCCAAAGCTGTTACTGATCACGCAAAACGTTGCACCGTCCGTGTGTAAAATAGCTTATCAAGCTATTTTTCATGCGGATGGTGCGACGTTCCGTGCGCATCAGTGTGCCGTTTCTCTAATAGTGCATAACCACGCCCACCTCTAGCACAGTTAGCCATATAAATGAGCGGAGCTCATAGTTCAGGCAGTAGTTAGTACAAGGTGAGGTGTTTTTAATTCCCTTTCTCCCATTTAGTTGACCATTGGGCTTTTGGCATGGTTCCCACTAGAACACTGATAAAAAAAAACCAGCATTTTTGCCTGGTTAGAGTAGGACTCACCAGATTGGGGACATTTTGGCGCAGTTGGTGAGCTTAAACGCATTAAAACATAACCAAGAGCCCCTGTCACTGCTTTCCTGTGGTGTGCTGCATCCCCTCTGTATTTATATATTTCCTATGGAGACTGGGGATCTCCAGTCCTAGGTGCATTCTTTGCATAGTATTGCATATAATTTGGTTTGTGCTGCTCATCCCCTGGTATATGTATATATAACCATGTGAGGTCCTGCCTTCAGATAGTGTGGAATTGGGTAGCCATATGAGGCCCTCAGGAGATAATAATAATATTAAAGATCGCCTAAGGTGAAATACACAATACAAAACACCATATAAAGTAAATTGGATACAACTGGGAATATCAGATAACAAGAAGGACTTGGGAATGCTGGGTGGTTGATAAGAAGTAAATCAACTGAATTCAAAGCCAAGCTGCAGCAGATAAAGCACATACATCTTATGCTATGTCCTCCCCCCGCCGTGCAGGGAGATGGATCCAGTGACGTCCCCCTGACAATGGGCTTGATTCACTAAACCATGATAACTCCTATCACGGCGCACTAGCGTTTTTGCAATCGCAAATTTTCACACAAAAATTCATGATTGCGCACGAAAAACGCAATGAGTGCACAAAACCGCTAGCGTGGCCGTGATATGAGTTATCACGGTTTAGTGAATCAAGCCCAATGAGCGCTCCACTGATCCATCTTTCTCCATCTTCCTGCCAGCGGGTATACGCGATGTTACACAACGGGCGTAAAGGAAACTTCAAGCAATCACGTTATTTTGCGCTGGAGTCATCGGGGATCTACCCAATCCATCATTTAATGATACATGATCGCCGCGGGGGACAACATCGTTTAACATGCTTATGGGAAACGATGTTGCCCATCGTCTGGTAACATCGCCGCAAGTATGGCCTGGTGGGTACTTGCCTTTAGATGCAGCAGAAGACGATCAGGCTATTTTATGGCAGCAGCATTGGGAACATATGAAGTGGAGCCAAGAAGGAAAGAAGATGTATGGCAGCTAACTATGCATTTTGTAATGTAAGCATTCCCCCCTTCAGCACCAGTGTTTTATTTGGTATAAGAACTAGTGATGGCTCAAACCTCCGATTTTAGGTTTGCGAACTTTGCGAACCCCAATAGACTTCAACGTGGGATACACGCCAAAAATCCCGGGGGAAAAAATCTGGATTTGATGCACAGCAGCGTTTTAAAGGCAGAAATCACATTGCATGCTAAATTGGAGGCATAAAGTGCTTTAAAACATCTTGCATGTGTATACATCAATCAAGCAGTGTAATTAGTGTACTGCTTCACACTGACAGACCAAACTAACTGTGTAATGCACTGCACACAGCTGTTTGTGTAGTGACGGCCGTGCTGGACTGGTGCGTACCATGGCGAAAGTGCACGCTATGTCGGTTTTCTACCCCATATGGTCACCGGGTTGAGGTAGCTCGATGATAGAACAACAGTGACTGTCCAGCTGATCGAATTTGGTCTGTCCACAATGAAGCAAAGACCATATTATCTTGGGTGTGCCCCCCAATACACTCATATAGCCGGCGGTCATTGCTTCATTGTGATATGGAAGCCCCTTCACCGCGGCAAGGTAACGATCATGAAGGGGAATTGACACATGTACATGCCTTTTGTTTTGTTGTTGCAAGTACAGTGCAGCCAGAAAAATTAGGCATGTACACGCACCAGAAAAAATTATTATTGTTTTTGTTAGCGGCCGCTGCTAAAAAATTCAGGAGTCCACCTGGAGTACAGGACCCTGTTGGTGGTGGCGGAGAAGGCAGTCAAGTGGCCTGCAGGCAGAAATGCCGTGTGGGGACCGACTTAGTGGGGCAGGCAGGCACACGGCATGCAGGCAGAGATGCTGTGTGTGGGAACTGACTTAGTCTTCGGGCAGGCCTGACCATGCTTTGCAGACCAGGCATCCGTGGTCAGATGGATCCTTGACCAATGCTGTGTGCCAGAGATGACACCACTTGCCTTTCAACACCACGGTACAGTTTGGGTATTGCCTTTTTTGAGAAATAATTGCGGCCTGGTATCTTCCACTGCGGTATGTGGCTTTGCTTTTGTGTGCTGCTTTTTCTCAGGTGGTCATCCCATTGCAGTGTGTGCTTTGTCATCATGTGCCTTCGTAAAGAAGTTTTCCCTACACGGGTCTTGGTCTTTCCACGGCTCAATTTTTGGTGACAGAGAGTACAGATGGCATTGCTCTCATCTGAGGCAGACACACAAAAAAATTCCCACACCGCTGAGCCCTTGGATGATGGCACTTTGGTGGTGGCGGCCGATTGAGTGTTAAGCGGGGTGCCAGAATCAGAGCAGGAGGAGGAAGATATGTCACGGATCCGTGCGGAAGCTGAGGAAGAAGAGGTGTTCTGTGTTAAATAGTCAACTACATCCTGACAATCTTGGGGGTTGATGGCACGTGCCTTCTGGACACTACTTTGGTCCAGAGCCGCACAAAATCACAACAGCACGACCTCGAACAGGCCTGCCTCACACACACAGGTGCAGTGAACAGGTATGCATAGACTGGTATCAATAGTACAATGTGCAGCTGTCACACACACAGGTGCAGTGAACAAGTATGCATGGACTGGTATTACAAATGTGCAGCTGTCACACACAGGTACCGTGAACAGGTATGCAGTGACTGGTATATAAAACTGTGTGCTGTCATGCAGGTGCAGTGAACAGGTGTGCACGGACTGGTATTACAAATGTGCAGCTGTCACACACACAGGTACCGTGAACAGGTATGCAGTGACTGGAATATAAAACTGCTTGCTGTCACACAGGTGCAGTGAACATAAACAGGTATGCAGACTAGTATTACAAATGTGCAGCTGTCACACACACAGGTAGGCACTGAATGTGCTGAGCCTGGCACAGTATAGCAATTAGCAAGGGCCAGCTGCGACATATTGGGCTGTATATGCAAGTGTCAGTGGGCCACACAAAAAACAACACATCACTAGAACATTTGCTCTCAAAAGAGCTGTTTTGGGGTGCTTTTTAGCAACAAATATCAGCAAGGAGCAAGCTAGCAGACCTCCTAATTATCGCTTTCCCTATCTCTCCAATGTCTCTCCCTTCTCTCACTAATACTGCAGCACATAGAGTGAGAACATGGCCAACGCTGCTGCCTTATATAAGGGGGGGGGCTCCAGGCGGGAGTGCAGCCTGATTGGCTACCATGTGTCTGCTGACTGTGATGTAGAGGGTCAAAGTTTAGCCCGATGATGTAGTATAGGGGACGGGTCGAACTCACATAAAGTTTGCGTTCGAACGCGAACCAGTGATGTTCGCGCTAATAAGTTCGCATGCGAACTGTTCGGGCCATCTCTAATAAGAACACAAATGTAAACAATGCATGCTAATTTCCACTTTTACACCTACACTGTTAGACCCACACTTTGGGCTTGATTCACAAAGCCGTGCTGACACTTAGCATGGCAGTGAAAAGCTGCTTTGCACGTGCTAAGATGCGAGTAAAGGTTTGCGCGCAAGCGCTTTGCATGCAAAGTTTCATGATCTGCAGTGACTTCACGTGATGATACTTAGCACGCAAAGTCACTGCGGATCATGCGAGTGGAATGTATCCTGAATTATTATTGTATATATTTCATTATGCAACGCGCGTAAGCCTTTGCGCGCGCCGCGTTACAGTACGGCACATGGTAATGTAAGCACCATTCATAATTTCATTAACAAACTCTATCTACTGAGCGGGCGAAGCACCATTGATTTCAATGACATACCGCAATTAGTGCGCGACACGTAATGCCGTTCGCACGCTAAAACTTAGCACACAAACAGCATAAACTTTCCACGTGTTTTAACGGTTTAGTGAATCAAGCCCTTTGTCTACTTATTGCACTAAGTGCAGCATTTGTACTTGCACTGTAAGTGGAGGTACTGAAGATTTCCCTGGACAGCCTGAACTATAAATGCGACCTTGTCCACAGGATAAGCAAACCTATGCAAATGACTGAACTTGCTGAACCTCTTATAAACCATGTGTAGTTAAGTACACTGCTTATAGTGCATCCACATAATACCACAATGGTGATACAATTTCTTCTCATCTTTGTAGTCTCATCAGTGCCATGTAAGGTTAAGCACAATTATTTTTTCCCTATTTTGATGACTTACGATGTTGCCACTGATCTTTACTATCTGTTGCTAGGTGTCTTCTCCCAGATCTCACTGTCACTTTTGGTACCATCTGTACAGAAGCCCTCTGAAGCCATGCGGCTGACCTGCAAGGTGACTGGTGTAGTAATCACAGATGGAAGCAAGATGCATGCAGTGGATTTTGTGAGGCAACTTTCTGGAGGCAGTATGGAATTTCTGGCTCATCTTAATTATAAACAGGGCACAGCTTACAACCCTTTATTGCAAAGCCGAATCACTTTATCCAGAGACGTGCCCAAGAATGAAGTGTATCTAGACGTTAGAGATCTGAGGAAAGATGACTCAGCAATATATTACTGTTCTGCAGAGACGCCCACAGTTTGTGAGGGGAGGCGGAAGGCTGTACAAATTCTCCTGAATCACCTTGTTCAGTCAGTCAGTACTTGAAGCTAGTGTAAATTGGAAAAAAAAAACCAAAAAGATAATTACCTAAGGAGAGGGAATGATCTGGCGAAGCAGGTTATTTTGGCACCCGGCGTTCAGCTATACTGTGCCCCGTGTAAGGCCAGAAACCCACTAGGAGCGATTTCTAATCACTAGTGATTTGAAAAAGCTCTTGCTAATGCAATGCTATGGGGGATTTTTATAAAATCATATCGCTCAAGTGGGATCACACCCATAACATTACACTAGCAAGAGCTTTCAAATCGCAAAACGCTCAGAAAATCGCTCCTAGTGGGTTTCTGGCCTTAGGGTAATTTCAGGGATCTGGTGATCACCAGACCCTGAATCACACCTCCCTCCGAGTTGCAGCAAGGGAATAGTATTTAGTGCGGGCGGTGTATTGAGCGGCAGCAGGGTGAGCTGTCATTTGGCTCACTCTGTGCCCAGATCACCGGCACCACGAACATACATACGCAGGCTGTGGGTCCTATAGAGCCTTCTTGTTCCTCTCATGGTCCCCTCGATCGAGCGCCATCACCACTGTTCCGATCCGCCATAACAGGAGGCTTCGGAAGTCCGAGTACTCCCGAAGACAGGTAGCTCGGTACTGCGCATGCATGAGAACATGACAGATTGCACTAGTGCATGAGCTGTAAGGAGCTGCCCGTCTTCAGGAGCACTCAGGCTCCCAAAGACTTCTGAAGCCTCCAGTGGCGGTGTAGCCTGTGTAAATATACATATTCTCCTTGTCAGCAGCTTTAATTAGCTGCTGCTGACTCAGGAGTGTGGGTAGACTGGCAGGCAGTTTTTTTTTTTTCTCTGCTGTGCGTGCTGTGGGGAAAGGGTAGTGCACGCGACCTATTGGTCCCATGCACTCTTAGTGGTTGCTACGGCAACCAAGACGCATGTCGGCGGGGCGGGATAACAGCACTTGAGCAGCGGCACGAGGAGAGCCGTTGAGAAGACCTGTTCGCCGGGTCTTCTGTGGCGCTGTTGTGGCGGCGTGAGGCAAAGGGGAAGGACACTGCAGGAGCTGCAGGGACCGTTCTGAAGAGACAGATGCGGAAGCGATCGGGCAATTGACCGGAGTTCCATGTTATTACCCTACAGCAATCAGCAGCTATTTGACAGAGACAGAAAAAGGGTATACAGAGAGAGGCATTACTGTTTAAAGGAGTCACAAGAAAGAATAGCAGTCAAAGAATCCACAATGAAGATTTTGGAGTTGATGATGAGTATAATCTATATGTGTATCAGGCCAATTTATAAAGAAGGGGAGAAAGACAGTTTATTATATTATTAAACAGACTCTGTTAGTAATAACACTCGGGTTTTGAGGAGATTAGAAGAAGAAACTGAGATTCTCTCACTGCCTGCCTGTCATTAGTCATTGATTTTTCATTATTAAAGGGGAAGTGAGTGAGCAAATGCTATTGCAGAGATAAGGGTCACCTTCCTGAACAGTTTTTTTACTATTTCGTATAGCAGATACTGTTTAACTCTTCATAACAACACTTTGCCTGATATGGTTTCTACAAATAAGTATACGGACTGTAATAACAGCCTGCTAATTCAAACCCAGTTTATCACCTGGAGATAATGTCTCTAAACCTGTGTCCTAATCCCCACATAGACTGTTACGGACTCCGCCGCCTACTATATACATACATGCTGAGATGGGCCATTTAAATGAACGGTTTATTTATAAGTGACTATCTATCTATTGACTATATTTATTTCTTTTATCTATTTATTTAATTTATTTTATCCAATATCCGAAATCTGGAATAAGGACTGATAATCCAGTACCCAGAGTTTACCCACAAGGATTGTATTGAGAGTTTGGGTAATCCCTTTAAATGGGAGTAAAATAAGGTTTTGCTGATCAGCAAAATTAGAGTCTTGAATAAGTGACACTGTTTTAGAAATGTTTTTTTTTTTTTGCACTAAAGATATGACTTATCTTCATGAACTGCATATGAGAAACTGATAAACTCAAAGCGAAGATACAAGTATTTCTTATGTACTTCATAGTAAGAAGTCAGCAGTAAATCGAGTTAGATACTTACCGTGTAAATGTTCTGTGATTGTATTGCATGTTTCTTCTTAGCTCCAAGAAGTTTTGCTTAGATTGGAGGACGAAGATTTCAAGAAGACTGAAGTGTTCTAGATTATACTTTGTAATAATTTTCATTGGTTGAGAGAAGTTGAACTTGGACCTATTGTTTTCTTTTTCTTTTTGGTCCTAATAAAATTCTTGTTAAAATTTATTCTGCGTCAGTGTCTGGTGGATTTCTCCCAAGTTGGCAAACAAATACTGGTTACAGCGGCACAGAGCAGTATTTGACCTATTGGCCAGATACTGCTACCAGGCATGACAGTGCTGGAACGCGGGGACCGTGAGAGGTGCGGCAAGGCTCTGTAGGACCTCCAGCCTTCCCCCTCTATAGGTAAGTATCTGTTTGTTTGTTTTTTCGGTTTACATTCACTTTAATGGTTTATTAAAAACCACATTAAATGCAGCATTGTATGTACTTTAAGTCACAAATGTTGTACTTCTGTCATTTTGGCCAAATAGATTTAGGACGCAAATGTTAACTGTCCATAAGTTTCAGGCAGGGAACACACTTGACTGTTTTCGTGCGCGTTTTCTGCACAGAACTCATGTTAATCAATGTGCTAGTACACACTTACTGTGTTGGTCGCGCGCAAAAAAAAACCTGACATTCTGCATCCTGATTCTGAACATTTTGGCAGTTTTCTGTATCAATTACATCAGCTGCTGTGAAAAAAATGCACGCCTTTTCCTGCATGGAAACACACTTAGTGTGCAGAAAAAGTATGCAGAAAAACGTGCGCGGAAAACTGAAAGTCAAGTGTGTTCCCTGCCACAGGGCATTGCCAGGTTTTAGAGATCAATCCTTATGTACACGCAGGCTGAATAGATAATCATCAAAAGCCTTATTTTTCATTCTGCTTTTACTGCAAATTATACGTTTTTGTGTAATATTGCCCTTTAAAAGCGGACCTGAGCATAGAACTTCCTCTCTGGTCTAGAAGATATGCAACAGAATAACCTTTAAAGAAAAACATTTCTTTGTTACAGCTTATACAAATCCTACAATAAATCTGCAGTGTTTCTACTTCCTGCTTTTATGGAAGCCGACATATTGTTAACATCCTGTGGCAGTCAGCTGACACAGGGGAGTGATCAAATTACAACTTGTCATTAGACACAGATGTGGCTAAACTCTCTTAATACATACAGGGTGTATTTCTTTATGTTTTCCTTTTGTCCTGTGCAAGAGTTCTGGTCCATTTTAAGTCCAAGTTCAAATAATTTTGTGGTCTTGGTTGAAATCTACCAGGGGCAAAAAAAAATAATTAAAAATGGAATGGTATGGATACCTCTTTATTATTTATGTCATCAGACGCTTGGTGATGAGGCAGGTAATTCTGGCCCACACCTCACGCTAGGTAATTTTCAATTAGCAGCTACAAACTTAGGGGTAGGAGGTGGGTGGTTAGTGTAAGGCACAGGTGTCAAACTCCAGGCCCGTGTTTCGAATGGACTGAGAAAGAGAGGAATGTGTTCTACCTGATGGACCACACCTTTCCTGATTCAGGCCCATCAATTCATTTGAGCTGTGTCAAAAATGTGTGAGGACCTCGGCCCTTGAAGAACCAGTTTGACATCACTGGTATAAGGCATACTTAGCATGGGTGGGGTTAGGCATTGGTAGGGAGGTTTGTGTTAGGCGTAGATGGGGGGTAATGTTAGGCATTGGTTTGGGGGGGATTCTTAGTGTTAGGCAGGGGTGTTTCTAGGACACAAAGAAATCCAGGAACTCCTGCAGTCCCGCAAAATGGGCGTGGACATGCAGTAGAATGTAGGCATGGTCATGGGTGGGGCCAAATGTACATAAACTTAGCAGCGGTGTAAGTAACCCTGCCCAGCAAATGTTGGATGAAGCCTCCTCTTCTGTCTTGCGATATGTGTGGTATCAAAAAATGGCTGAATAAATAGGACCACAGCACGCAGAGATATGAAATGTCAATAAATAGTACTGTGGTCTGCCACAGTTCTAACTCACATATAAGCATTGCAATAAGTAGAAAACGTCAAGGGTTATGTAAAACACAATAAATGAATTGCAAGTTATTACTAGAAAACAGTGACACAATGGCCTTGATTCATTAAGCTGTGCTGCTAAAGCAGCACAACTTAAATTGAGTAGCGCAAAGTAAAAATGGCCAAGCGCACGCTACACAGTCAAAAACCTGTCAGTTCTGTTATATTTCTACTAACTACTGTACGTGACAGCAACGTAGGAGAAAAGTAATTTATATCTCATTTTAATCTTGAATGAACATACTTCTTATTTGTATGTATGTAACTGTATTTAAAATTTTAAAAATTTTCGCAATAGTGGTCCTTTAAAGTGTTTTAGGCAAGTTTTGCAGTTCAAATATGCATTTGTGGTGTGTTGCGCCCCAGCTGTATTGCACCACAAAAAAACCACAAACATATGACCCTGCGGCAAAGTGTGCCGACAAGTCATATGCATAGTGCTACTTCCCCGCATGCCTGTCACCCAGTGATGAAATCCCAGCTGGACAGGAAGTACATCACCGGGATTCCCAGGTTTCCCTGTCGTGTTCCTCTCGTTCCACGCATGCGCACGGCACTGCTGCGACCAACATTTTTAAAATGTATGCGTTGCCCATTGACTTACATGGAAAGGCAATTTTAATAACATTAAATTACTAAATAGTTTGAGTTTATTTGCAACACGCAACATCATTTTACTTTTAGTAAAAGTAAATTTACATTTTTAACTCAAGTCAAGCATTAATAGTGCCCTATAGACTAAACCAGGTGCTCTCAAAATTAGTCCCAACCCTCATCAATTTATCCATATATTTTGAATGCCGCGATTGACATGAAATGCACACTAGATGTCAGTAACAACCTAAGTATTCCATACATGCAAATAAATCAAAACAAATAATTTCATAAATTAAGTTATATGGAGTAAAGAGGAATGATACGGAATAAGTATTGAACACATGAAGAAATAAGGTCCACTGGTTTAGTCCCAATCGGTGGTCCATAAAAAAGCATGGCCGGTTCTAGACGTTTCCCCACAAAATTGTGAGGATGCCCCTCCCCCCCCCCCCGTTAGCCTGAAGTGGGTAGCAGCCAGGAAGTGGAGTAGCGGGCACAGCAGTGGGGAGGGGGGTTGGACCTTCCCTCCCTCACCTGGGTCCCCCTATGCGCTCTCCCTCCAGCTCGGCGGCCCCCCCTCCAACTGATAGGCGGGCACCGGCCCCACTTCCGCCGCCTGAGCAACCTGCCTCACCCTGCCTCAAGGGCGGCCTGGGAGTGATAAAAAGACTTCTCATTACTAAGATATCAAAACCTTAGCGTCTTATAATGGGCAAAATATCTCTCAAGATCTATGGTGTAGCTGAGGAGCTTGGGGCCCCAGTGTGAGTATTACATGGGTCCTAAGCTCTCTATTGATATGAATCCCAAAACCTACCAAATATAGCTGCAGTGTCAGGGATTTGTAATCAGAGTAAGGAAACACACAATTTCATGCCCATTTAAAGAGACACTGATGCGAAAAAAAAATGATATAATAAATTGGTTGTGTACCATGAATAATTACTAGAAGATTAGCAGCAAAGAAAATATTCTCATATTTTTATTTTCAGGTATATAGGGCCTGATTCACAAAGCGGTGCTAACAGTTAGCACGCTGGCGAAAAGCCCTTTATCACGCCTAAACTCAGTTTAGGCATGATAAGTTTAAGTGTGATAAGTTTAGGTGTGATAAGTTTAGGCATGATAAGTTTAGGAATGATAAGTTTTTAGGCGTGATAAGTTTAAGCACCAACTGGGTTAGCACCGCAGTGCACAGCTGATCAAAAGTTTTGTGCTAGCAAAGTTTGGTGCACTTTGCATAGAGTTTAATGGCGCTGCTTTGCATGCGGGACTTTGCCCGCGATCTAAACTTATCTAAACTTATCATGCCTAAACCTATCATGCCTAAACTTATCATGCCTAAACTGAGTTTAGGCATGATAAAAATGGTTATCACGCCTAAAGTCTTTAACTGGGTTATCACCGCTTTGTGAATCGAACCCATAGTGTTTTTTCTAACATTGCATCATTCTCTAATATGTGCAGATTACATAACACTCAGCATTCAAAATGATTCTTTCAGAGCAGTCTGTGAACTAATGACCTCTCCTCTGGCAGAGAAAAAGAAATTTGTTCACTAACAGTTGAGATAATAAAAGTCAGAAGACAGCCTTCTCCAGGACTTTGAAAGTCGTAGAGCTTAATGGCTTTTTTGCATAGAGATAACAACTGGAGTTTCTTAACTCTTCCTGTACTGGAAACAATTAGACTGATGTATCTGATCTTAATGTTTTATTTCTTAGCTGTACTACACATACATATCATAATATCATATTTTTTTTTTCGCTTCAGTGTCTCTTTAACTATTTGACATTCCTGGACGTGAAACTCACGTCCAGGAAGCCATGTGCGCTCCTGCGCGTCCACGCGGCCGATCGCGCGCGTGCACGCGCGCTCCCGGCCGGCGGTTTGTTAGCCAGTGAATCAGTGAATCGGGCAACGGTGCCCGATCACGGATTCCTCTCCCCCGCAGAAAAAGCGACAGCTTCTCTCGGAAGCTACGCTTTTTCTGCTTCCTATGTCGCTCTAAGCGTACGTGGTACGCTTAGAGTGACGTCACTGTAAACAACTCATGGCTGCCATCTTGTGGCCAAAAAGTAAACTACACCTAAATGTTAAATAAAAATAAAAATACACATATTTACAAAAAAAATTATATTTCAATCCCACCCTCCCAAAAATACCCACATAAAATGTTTAATTAAAAAAAACAAAAAAACATTACAATAAAAAAAAAAAAACACAAATATTTACCTAAGGGTCTAAACTTTTTAAATATCTATGTAAAGATGAAATATTTCTTTTTTATTATTATTATAAGCTTGTAAATAGTGATGAATGCAAAACGGAAAAAATGCACTTTTATTTCCAAATAAAATATTGTCGCCATACATTGTGATAGGGACATAATTTAAATGGTGTAATAACCGGGACAAATGGGCATATACAATACGTGGGTTTTAATTATGGAGGCATGTATTATTTTAAAACTATAATTGCCGAAAAGTGAGAAATAATGATTTGTTTCCGTTTTTTTCTTATTCTTCCTTTTAAAATGCATTTACAGTAAAGTGGCTCTTAGTAAAATGTACCCCCCAAAGAAAGCCTAATTGGTGGCGGAAAAAACAAGATATAGATTAGTTCATTGTGATAAGTAGTAATAAAGTTATAGGCTAATGAATGGGAGGTGAACATTGTTCGGATGCATGAAGCGAAAAACGACTGAATGCGAACTGGTTAACCATTTTAGGATCCTTGGTACGCATATCCACGCCCCTTTAAACTTCACTTGCGGATCAGGGGCGTAGATATGCGTACTGCTGCCTTACCATCGCATTCACGATCCCCCACTGTTTTCCGCCGATCCACCGTCGCAGCCCCCTCCATCTGTGATCAGGATGTGAGAATCTTTTCATTCTCAATCCCGATCACCGTTCCCGTGTCTTCGCAGAGCTTTTTAACGTCGCATAAGCTCTGAGACCCGACACTTCCGTGTTCAGCTGTGTTCTTTTAATAGAAACACGGTCTCAGTAGCACCATCTTGTGGCCAAAAAGTAAAATACACCTATTTTTTCCACTATACTGTTTTCCATAGCAAGTTTATTATTATTATTTTTTTTATCACTTTTAACCCCTTCCATTCCTGCCCCACAGTTACAGAAATAAAACACTTGTTAAATTTTTTTTTTTTAAATTACATTATTTAATTTTTTTTACATAAATAGTTACCTTAGGGACTTTTGTAATACGGATGTCATGAGTATATTTTTTCAAAAAAAGTTCTTGTAATAAGTGAAAAAGTATTAAAAATCCCTAAATGGAAAAATGCTCCTTCATTTCCAGTTAAAATATTATCACCATACATTGTACTAGGGACACAATTTAAACGTTGTAATAAACCGGACAAATGGGCAAATAAGATGTGTGGGTTTTATGTACCAAAGCACATTTTATTTTAAAACTATAATGGCTGAAAACAGAGAAATAATCATTTTTTTTCTTTTTTCCTTATTATTCCCTTTACAATGCATATAAAATAAAATAATTCAGAGCAAAAACTACCACCCAAAGAAAGCATAATTTGTGGCGAAAAAAAACAATATATAGATCATTTCAGTGTGATAAGTAACAATAAAGTTATCGCTGAATGAATGGGAGGAGCGCTGAAATGTGAAAGTTGTTTTGGTTTTTAAGGGGAAAAACCTGTGATCCTGAAGTGGTTAAAGGTGTTCATTTTTAGCATAGCACCAATAACAAGAATAACAAGTTAGTAAGATGAATGATGGAGCACCTCTAATGAGCCCCTCTGGTCCAGGGGCCTCAATGTGGTCACAAGATCTGCATCCCCTATTGCTAGGCCACAGCTCAAGTCCTTCACAACATCTTGTTACAAAACATAGTGAAAGCAATGGTGACAGATGTAAGCTTCTGAATGTTCCAGTGACCACCATTGGGGCCATACTCCAGAAATATAATTTCACCATAAACTGGATATGACCAGGTGCTTCTTGCGAGATTTCTGACAGAAAAGTTAAAAGAGTAATCAGAAGATATCAAAGAGCAAAGGAACACTCACGGAGAGTTTAAGAAAAACCTGTTTTAGCAGGTAGACCAGTTTCAAAGAAAACAATAAGTCATTAATTCAACCAGCAAGGCCTTTATACACACCCACCATGCAAGACTCCATTGGACAGGCCAATTACATTTTGAGAGAATATAGTCTGGGTACATGAAGCTAAATGTGCATTCTTTAGATGTCCTCATTTCACACTCTGTGTATTTGAGGGGGAGAGGGGGGAATGGGGGGGATGGTGAAATATGATACCAACGGTGACGTTTGGAGGTGGTAGCATCATGGTACGGGGCTGTTTTTCAGCAAATAGCACAGGTTGACTTTATTTAATTGTAGGATAGATGAAAGGGGAAATTTTGTACTAGTACGTCCTAGATAAGAAACTGCTGCTATAGACCGGAATGATGAATATGTAATGAGGGTGGACATTTTTAGCAAGACAACGATCCAAAACACACAGCCAAGGAAACTCTTAAAGGACAACTGAAGAGAGAGGGATATGGAGGCTGCCATATTTATTTCCATCTAAGCAATGCCAGTTGCCAGGCCCTCCTGCTGATCCTCTGCCTCTAATACTATTAGCCATAGCCCCTGAACAAGCATGCAGCAGATCAGGCATTTCTGACATTAATGTCAGATCTGACAAGAGTAGCTGCATGCTTGTTTCTGGTGTTATTTAGATACTTCTGCAGAGAAATAGACCAGCAGGGCTGCCAGGCAACTGGTATTGATTAAAAGGAAATAAATATGGCAGCCTCCGTATACCTCTTACTTCAGTCCTCCAGTCCAGTGAATCACATGACTTAAAGGGAAGGTTCAGGGAGGGTGGGTAAAAAATCAAAATCAATTTCCACTTACCTGGGGCTTCCTCCAGCCCGTGGCAGGCAGGAGGTGCCCTCGCCGCCGCTCCGCAGGCTCCCGGTGGTCTCCGGTGGCGCGCCCGACCTGGCCAGGCCGGCTGCCAGGTCGGGCTCTTCTGCGCTCCAAGTCCTGGTACTTCTGCGTCCCACGCCGGCGCTCTGACGTCATCGGACGTCCTCCGGGCTCTACTGCGCATGCGCAGTAGTTCTGCGCATGCGCAATAGAGCCCGGAGGACGTCCGATGACGTCAGAGCGCCGGCGTGGTTAGGTTAGCCATCACTGTCATAGAGTATTCCTGGACCTCTCTCTCTCCGTTCCCTTGGTCCACTATTGGCCCCCAATGAAATTCTGTGTTTTCATGGGTCCTTAGAAGGCTGGGCATGCGTGAGTGCACATGAGCAGTATGAAGCCACCTCTTGAAAGTGCTCAAGGACATAACTGCTTCTGAAGCCCTCTGAGGACTCCCAGAAGCATCTTGAACCAGTTGGTTGCATAACTTCAATGGGGGGACACAACAGTGGGCCGAGGGCATGGAGTTAGAACTGGGAAGGCTCTATGAGATTCAAAGCCTTCCCTCTCCATGGACAAGTATGTAACTTTTTTCTTTTAGGTCACTTCACTTTTACTTTAAATAAGGCATCTTAACAAATAAACTTGTGAAGGCGTGCATGAAAAAAAGGTGCCAAGAAATCTGAGGCAGCAGGAAATCTGGGCACCCAATTTCAGCAAAAAGCACATTTTTATTGCAAAATACCTTCATAATACATGCTGTTGGGCTGCCAAGTGGTGCGGACCATAACTTTTTATTTCTGAAAAATGGGTGCCTGCAGCACCCGCCAAATATAAAAAATAGGGCCCATATGCAATTAACTTTTTCTCATGAGTTTTCTCCTAGCAGATGGTTTTTCAACTTTAAGAAAAAAAACACACAACTTTTCAGCACTACTGAGTACCAAAAAGTAGGTGAAAAGTACTATCAAAATTATTTAGTGTATTTTCTCGCTTGCCGATGGTTTAAAAGGCATTTTATTGATAAGGTGTGAAAATATCTCAGGAAAAAAAAATAATAGCATATGGACCCAGGTGTTGTTCCTGCTCACTTCAGAACACACAACAAACATTCCACAGTGGTGCTCCTTGCCAGCAGTAAAGATATTGCAATGTGATGATGAACTTAAAAATGTAAGCCAGGGTGTGGAATGAATTCCCAGTGGACAAACACTGACTAAATAACTTATAAAGTAATTTTGTTAAAAAAATAGTATTCACTAAGCTCCTCTTTAAGAAAGTACAAATACAAGCAGGGTACCTAGTCTAGGATTCTATGGTATAGGATATTTAACAATGCAATAGCATCATTAGGGTAATGAAACATCTTCTGGTACATAAACATGTGTCTAGTTTAAGCTACCTCATTATTTTATTTAGACATTCTCTGAAGATTTGTTCCTAACATATTATGCTCTCTAGAGACGTCATGTCTCCCCATGAATGGTCAGCTTTAGGAGATGGTGATAGAGGAGACAGTCAGAGGCTTTGCCTACACAGTAAACCTCCCATTTATTAGACACTCGCTGACCAATGTCTGGCAGTGGGCACTAGTCCAGGGATGCTCGGGTAGTGCTTTTCATTACCCGTCCGGATCCGGATCCAGGTACCCAGATATCCGGATCCGATTCAGATATCCGGATCCGACCTTGCGGATATATCCGGATCGGATCCGGATATCCAACCAAATTACCCGACCTATTTGGGTATCCGGATAGAAAAACCGGAAGTGCCCTTTAAATAGCTTTTAAAGGGGTTTTTAGGGTAAATGATGCATGTAGCATCATGTTTTTTTAAAGGGAAACACTAATTCATTATTTGGTGGACCTAAAATTAAAAAAAAAAAAAAAAAAAAAAAAGCTGTCAATTAACATCAGGACTAGGTTCCAGACAGCGATCGTGCAGCCCACATTGTGTCCAAAGTCCAATCGCTCAACTGGGACATGACAGTTTTCAGCCCAGACAACTCCAAAAAAATGACAGCGCAATTGTGTTTTGGGTTGAATATAGGTGGCGGTATCAGCAGCAGTGGCCTGTGGCCCCGTGGCGGCCAGATTGGGGAGGTGAAGATTCCCCTGCGGCCTGAATGGGATGCTGCGGCTTTTCTCCCTGTGGCGGTTGGGGGTTGAGTGGTGCGGCTGGTGGTAGTGGTAGAAGGATGTGGTGGGTCCCGCATTCCATGGCCACTGTCTGCAATGCTGATCCTCCATGCCAAACCTACCGACGCATCCTCCTCCTCAGAGTCAGAGCTGACATCCCCATCCTGCGGATGGTAGCCACGGTCCTTCATCCCTTCATCAACATCATACCCCTCCCTCCTCAAAACCCAGAACATCCTCCTCAAACTCCTTTCGGCTAACAGCCCTGAGTTCAATCGCGGTGCCTGGAGCGAAAAGCTCGCTGACTGAGGGTAGGCTGCCCGCTGTGGTCGACACTGACATGGGACATGGCAGATCTTCTGAGGGTGGCCGTAATGTTGTTTCCTGTCCTCTTGCCCTTGTGGCCCCTCCCCCAGCTGCCGGTGCTAGCAGACATAGTACAACTTATACGTGATGATGTCACCAGATGATGTGGGGTACTTTTACTTTAATAAAATCGGGGTTGGACTTTACATCAAATCAGCACGGAGTAACAGACCGCAGAGTAGAGGACAGACAGCGCACACTGTGTTATGGTGGTCCGATTTGTGTTTCGATGGATCGTTAGGTTGATTTGCATGTAAAGTATGCCAAATCGACCTAACGATCCATCGAAACGCAAATCGGACATTTCAGAAATAATCGAGTCGACGGGAATCGAGCAGAAAATCGAGTGCGGGAACGCACAGTGTGTACCCACCACCATAACAACTAACTGCAGTACTAACTACAATACAATAACACAGTAATCCTCCTATTCCCTATATTGTCCTGCTGGCCTGCACAGACACAGACAGGACCTAACTGAGTGAATGAAAGCAAACAATTACAAGCTAGCTAGCTAAAAAAAACAATAGAACAATAGTGTAGTGAAGGTGTTTAGCACTCAAAGCTTTAGGTATATCACTGTATACAGCACTTGCTAAGCCAGCACTGGAGCAAGTCTGTCAGTGACCAGCCAGCCACACAAGCAAGGACGATCTGTCTCATCATGCCAGACCTCCTTACTGTACAGGGGGGCTGGCCAGGGTTTCCTTCTGTGATTGGGTGCCAGGGCTTAGGCTGGGAGGCCTCTGATTGGCTCAATGAGGTCAGGTGGGGCTGGCCAGGGTTCCCCTCTGTGATTGGTTGCTAGGGCTTCTGCTGGGAGCCCTCTGATTGGCTCAATGACATCATCTCCTTAGTTACACTATCCGGATCCAGATATCTGGATGGATATCCGCGGGTACCCGGATTATGCGGCCAGATATCCAGATAGAATCCGGATAGCGCTATCCGGATAGTGGCCCAGGTATCCGGATTCGGATCCGATCCGGATACCGTAAAAATGGTCGGATACCCGGGTTTACCCGGGTACCCGGGATCCGGATGAGCATCCCTGCACTAGTCGCATGAATGAATATCCAACCAGTACCTGTTCACATCACTTTCTAAAACTGTGACATTTTCACACCTACTAATAGTGTGTGCTTTGCTTCTGAAATAATAGGAAATTTGAAATTACAGCACGGGCCCACATTCGTAAAATTCCAAAACACTAGAGACTAGACCCATACTGCATATATAGTAAAAGTGCTCTACACCATTAGGTCTTCCCACAATAGTATGGAATATGCAAATATATTTACATGACTTCCTGTTTAAATGAAGCACATTCTCAAGGAAACATTTGTTGAAAGAATCACCGCTGTCAGAAAGAGAACATCACCCCAGACATGGAGAGTCTTTTTTGGTTACTTTGTGCTGTGTCCTCTGTTCAATGTAGGTTGATTTTTATAACATTTATCTATATAGTTGTGCATGTCCAGTGAAATAATGCCTGAGAAGTTTAAGAAGATATAAAGATATTTTGTTTTTTTCCAGATGTCGCATCACAAATCACGTTAGTGGAATCTGGTCCACTATTAACTGTGAAGCCAGCAGAGACCCTGCAGATGACTTGTAAGGTGACCGGAGCCTCCCTCACTGACAGCAATAACATGTATGGTGTCAGCTGGATCCTGCAAACAGCACAAAGTAAGTTGCTGTGGCTGGGAGCAAACTGGTATGATGACACCAAAAGCTACGCCAGTTCTCTTCAGGGGCGACTGACTCAAGAGTCAAGAGATGTAAGTAAAGGAGAAGTTTATCTAAAAATCACTGGGATGAAACCAGAAGAGTCTGGCAAATATTACTGTGTAAGAACGAGCACAGTGCAACAAACACACTGGCAGCCCGTACATAAACTGATAATAATGTGTTATAAGCCTGATCAAATCATGACTAACGAAGGAAGTCAGTAACTGTGAATGATAACAATAGCACACATGATTCTCCCATGTATTGGCTTAATGGGGCCCATATTTGCAGGAAATGTTGATAATTTTGTTTTTAATAAAGTAAGCTTCATCTCTCATATTGCTGTGAAACAAAACATAATAATTAAAATATTTTTTTTTCCATTTTTTTTCTCAAAAACAGATAAAAGTGTACATTATATCAACCAGAAAAGATGATGAAAGTGAATTATCCCCGTTTCAGTCGACATGATAAAATAATCACATGGCTACAAAATCAAACAATTACATTGCCACAAATGTGGGCACCATTAGAATTGCTAAATCATCTTTCTATTTAAATAACAGTAATCCAAACATTTGTATAGCACTTTTCTCCTGTTGGACTCAAAGCGCTCAAAAGCTGCTAAAGGCCGAAGTGCTACCTGCAGTGTTAGGGAGTCTTGCCCAAGGACTCCTTACTGAATAGATACTGACCCTAGCTAAATAACATAATTGCATGAACTATGGTTTGTCACAACTTTCACATTTCAACTGAAAATGCTTGCAGAGTGAGGCCCCTTTCACACTGGCGCAATGCGATGCGCTGGAAGTGGCTGATTTACAACAAGAGCAACAGCGTGTTGTTAGGCAACTTGCGTGGTGACATGCCGTGATCGGAAGCCATGTAAGTCTATGGGAATGCAGGGTTTTTAAAAATTTTCGTTGTTCGCGTTGAGGTGCACATGCAGGGAAGTGTATTTTTTCAATACACTTGCGCAATTCAAATTTCATCCACAGGAAGTTATAGCTAGAGAACCTCACTTCCTGGCCTGCAGCCAGAAGCGTATTGCCGTGGTAATCCACGAAGGTTATTTTTAGTGTAGCGTTGCAATGTGCTCATCTCACCGCAACACTACTACAACGCCGGTTTCCAGTGTGAAACTGGCTTTAGTGTCTGTTTTGCTGCATGATCGGGAAGACAGGACAGATTTAGGTGCTCTAATGGGAGGATGAAAGCTTGGTACTCTACTTTTCCCACTGAAAACATGGTAATATAACATAAAAACAAAATAATAATAATTATTGACTAGGCTGTGATGTAAGGTTGTGATGCATACATATTTATATGCATTTGTTATACTGACATCTTGTGGCATTTTGGGCCACAACAATTTAACACTGTTTTAATATTAGTTTCATTCTTCTGCACAGAAATGCAGGCATCAAACCAACAAACATTAATTCCGGTGATACCTTTAATGAGTAACTGTACATGGTTTATTGCAAGCTTTCCAAACATTAAGTTTCTTCTTCAGGCATTATACAGAACTGTGAAAAGGTACAGAAACAAGTTCTCTCAAGCCTCATTAGTTGAAAAGGGATATACTGCTTTATTGTGGATAGCATCCAAGTACAAAAAAGCACAACACAGTTAAAAACACTAAAAACACATGAAGGGCCTCGTAATCTCAGGGGTATGTCCCCACTCACACATACGCCACACTGCATGCATCAATCTACCATTCATCCCGTAGGAACTACAGCTGTATAAATTGCATATGTAGTACAATGTTCCACAGTAGTTGGACCATTTTGTCCAAGAAATCCAGATACAAGCTCTGTTAAAGATTACTGCTGAATATGGAAAACTAGCAGGCCTGCTATATATATAATCCAACTGATCAATAGGTGTAAGATGAAAACTGATAGCTCATAAATACGCGTACGTACGAAAAGGGCGTCGGGAAAAAAGGGCGCGTGGTATAAACGATAAATGGAAAATATCGTTTATAGAAATATTGTGTAGAATTTCGTTTATAAATAGTGTTTTAAGAATTTATAAATCACTAAATAATGTGTATGAGATCGGCAATTCTTAAAACGTTAATCTTCCCTATTTGTAAAGTGAAACTTATACTTACGTTTATTAAAAACCCTCCCTGTACCTATCCCTAACCCCTAGACCCCCTGTTGGTGCCTAAACCTAAGACCCCCCTGTTGGTGCCTAAACCTAAGACCCCCCAGTTGGTGCCTAAATCTAAGACCCCCCAGTTGGTGCCTAAACCTAAGACCCCCCTGTTGGTGCCTAAACCTAAGACCCCCCTGTTGGTGCCTAAACCTAAGACCCCCCTGTTGGTGCCTAAACCTAAGACCCCCCAGTTGGTGCCTAAACCTAAGACCCCCCAGTTGGTGCCTAAACCTAAGACCCCCCTGTTGGTGCCTAAACCTAAGACCCCCCAGTTGGTGCCTAAACCTAAGACCCCCCTGTTGGTGCCTAAACCTAAAACCCCCTATGGATAATAATGTTTTACAGACATTAATAAATAAAAAATGTAAAGAAAAAAATGTAAATTATTTTTTTGGGTGGATAATAATGTTTTAGAAATGTTTTAGAAATAGTGATTTAGTATCTTCATAAACGTTATTCGTCACGGGCTCATTTTGTAAACTTAAATCATCACAAACATAGTTATAAATCCTTAAAAATCTCCGGGCGCCGTTATAAATCCTTAAAAATCTCCGGCGCCTTTTTTTCCCTGTTCAGCGCCCATTAAACGATATTTATAATGGAAGTGAATGGGGCGCCCTTTTTGTCCACTTGTCTCATGCGCCCAAATCTACTGCTTCCCATAAATACATCCACAGCATTTATACAGGACAGTTCAGTCTCTATATCACAAGGCACATGCGCATGATTTGCAAATAATATCAGCGTAGACACTTGTGTGAGGAAATGTTGCCTGAAACTTCTAGTTAGCTTGGCACGATAAGGGAGCAGGTATATGCGTGAACCAGTCCACTCGGGAATGCAGAGCCCTGAAGCTGCATTCCTCCCGCTGGTGATATGATTCCACAGTTCATGTGAGTACTCGTGGGACCACCTAGGCAGCGCTTCATAAAGCGGCAGCGGCGTCTCTCCCCCGGATCTACCAGCGCTTGCAATCCTGTCAGCATAGCCACAGGGATCGACAAGGGTTAGTGTGCATCAAGAGCGGAGGGCGAGACCGACCTCACAAATCTCCTCCCACCAACATGTTTCGGCGAATAGCAACAAGGGGAAGTGCTTGGCTTTCCTTTTTATCCTCAGGCGACGAGTCACCTGATATAACTTCAGTTGCCATCTTGGATCCTGAAAATTTAGCCCACACTGCCATAGTAGATACTCTGGACTCCATCCGTTTGACATAGGATTCATAGATAGAGATAAGTGGCTTGTGCGCTCCTCTAACTAACACCTTACTACTGACACAACTTAAGCGACGGTATCGTATATTTCTACCTTAAATAAGTTCCTCAAACCATGTGCGATGTGCTGGATCGCTACACCATGGGGGTGTCACCGCCCTAACAAACTGCTTACAAATTGGTGAAGCACTCAACAACACATCCACATATCTATTCAAATCAAAACAATACAGTGGCAATAATCTTCCTGTAAGAGAAAATATATCCCAGCAACCTCTCTTATTCCATACAGTAGCACAGCACTAAATAATATAAATGCACAGCATTCATTAAGAGAAAGTCCACCTATGGAAGGAAACAGATATAAAAATGCATAGCATTAACCTTTCAAAGTCCACCTAAACCAGGGGGAAAAATTGCCTGAATGGTATTATATATTCCTTGCACTCTGTCTACGAAAGAGTCCAAAGACACCATAAGGTCCACAATAGATCTGCTTGACTCTTGATCCCACTTTTTAGTTCCACAACTCTAATAAATCAGATGAAATACTCTTACCAGCAGATATGGCTGATAGTGATGGGCCGAACCTCTGATTTTAGGTTCGCGAACCGGGTTCGCGAACTTCCACGAAGGTTCGGTTCGCGAAAAAGTTCGCGAACCGCAATAGACTTCAATGGGAGGCGAACTTTGAAAAATAGAAAAAGTTATGCTGGCCACAAAAGTGATGGAAAAGATGTTTCAAGGGGTCTAACACCTGGAGGGGGGCATGGCGGAGTGGGATACACGCCAAAAGTCCCAGGGAAAAAATCTGGATGTGACGCAAAACAGCGTTTTAAGGGCAGAAATCACATTGAATGCTAAATTGCAGGCCTAACGTGCTTTAAAACATCTTGCATGTGTATACATCAATCAGGTAGTGTAATTAGAGTACTGCTTCACACTGACGCACCAAACTAACTGTGTAACGCACCGCAAGTTACCAGCTGTTTGTGTAGTGACGGCCATGCTGGACTACTGCGCAACATGGCGAGATTGCTCTTCCTCACTCAGTGATGTCAGGTAATGTGTGACTTCCTTATCAACTTTCCATGGCATTGTTAAAAAGCTTACGTTTTTGTAACGAACGGTGGAGCACAGAGAGAATCTGATTACCGGTGATCTGCAGTATCACTGGGAATACAGATGTATACCAGATTATAAGTGATCTGCAGTATCACCGATAATCCGATATACCAGCTAACCTCTGTACTAGAGTAGAGTGTAGTGTTTGGTGTAACAGTAACACTTAGAGGACTGAGCCTCGGTGCAGTGGGGAATACTACACGGCTTCCTTCCGAAGACCTGAACTCTCCAAGGCGGGAGGAGTCAGACTGCGATTAGGAAGGTTAGTCTGAGAGTGACACTCAGGAGAAAGTGTCACTAACAGGACGGGGAACCGCCTCCAATAGGGAGGTTGGTTCTCGAGGTCAGACAAGCCAGATCGTAACACACGGACAGATAAAGTACAGATTCAGAAGGCAGAGGCGGAGTCTAGGTACAGGCAGGGTTCAGCAACAGGGTATCAGAAATATCGAGGTACAAGATCAAAAGGCAGAAGCAGAGTCTAAGGACGAGCCGGGGTTCGGCAACAGAGTATCAGAATGGCAAGGTACAAGATCAGAATACAAGAGGATGGTCAGGCAGGCAGAAGGTCATAACAGATAATCAGAATCAAACTAGTACTTTATGCTATCAACAGAATCTAGCTAAGTGTAGGATTACAGCTCCAGCTGGTCCCGGCACACTTAAGGATCTGACTACGGGTCTGAGTGCTCCCACGTATGTGTTCGCAACGCCAGACAAAGAGCAAGTGAACAGCCAGCAGTATATATACACAAAGACCTCTCCAGGACCTCCCTAATTGCTGGACCAATGAGGGTAGTGGAAAATGTCAGCTGACCCGCCTGGTCAGCTGACTCCCTTCTGGCTGTTATTTAAGCTCTGCCTCTGTGCGCGCGCGCGTGTCACTCTGAATCTAGGTGGACTATCAGTCCCAGCCACACCAGTACTGTTATGCAATGTATCCAGTGAACCGAGTGCGGGAGCCACCTCCAATGCGGATTCCGCCGTTACCAATGCGGATTCCGCCGTTACCAATGCGGATTCCGCCGCTCTGCCTATGCGGCGTTTTTTCCGCGTTGTGATGCCATGCTGGCCGCGGAAACAGCCGCCTCACCTTGAGAGGCAGCGGCTTTTCCGCGTTTCATTACAGTTTTGTTTTTAAATTACATTTTCTACTTGCTGTGTACTTGTTCAGTACCGCTACAATGAGAATCCTATGGAGGCGGGCAAGTCTGCCATTGTGACCCCGGGTAATGGCCGGGGAATGAGGATTTGAATCCGGTGTGGAGCCTAAGCAACAGCTACCACTACACATCCAAGGAAGGCAGCAGGCAGGAATGCACGCCCGCCCCGAGGTAGTGACCAAAAATAACAATACAGGAGGAGGACTTTCGAGGCCCTGCTGTGTATTTGAAATGAATGTACTTTAAATTCTTTAACGAGAACCAGTTATGGTGGGCAAAGATGACACCACATTCCTTTCACGAGAATCATATGGAGGCGGGCAAGTCTGCCATTTGTGACCCCAGGTAATGGCCGGGGAATGAGGGATGGAATCTGGTGTGGAGCCTGAGCAACGCTACACATCCAAGGAGGGCAGCAGGCAGGCATGCACGCCCGCCCCGAGGTAGTGACCAAAAATAACAATACAGGAGGAGGACTTTCGAGGCCCTGCTGTGTATTTGAAATGAATGTACTTTAAATCCTTTAACGAGAACCAGTTATGGCGGGCAAAGATGACACCACATTCCTTTCACGAGAATCATATGGAGGCGGGCAAGTCTGCCATTTGTGACCCCGGGTAATGGCCGGGGAATGAAGGATGGAATCCGCTGTGGAGCCTGAGCAACGGCTACCACTGCACATCCAAGGAGGGCAGCAGGCAGGCATGCACGCCCGCCCCGAGGTAGTGACCAAAAATAACAATACAGGAGGCGGACTTTCGAGGCCCTGCTGTGTATTTGAAATGAATGTACTTTAAATCCTTTAACGAGAATCAGTTATGGCGGGCAAAGATGACAGCACATTCCTTTCACGAGAATCATATGGAGGCGGGCAAGTCTGCCATTTGTGACCCCGGGTAATGGCCGGGGAATGAGGGATGGAATCCGGTGTGGAGCCTGAGCAAGCCTACGGATCGCAATACGTTATTGGATTTCCGTAGTTTCCATCCTAAGAAACTCCGTGAATCGCTTCCTAATTCCCAGCTTATGCGAGTTAAACGGATTGTAAGTGATTCCAATACGTCACATTGTCGTTTGGAAACTATGTCCAGGAAATTTATTGATAAAGGATATCCCTCTAATTTGGTGTATCGTTTGAGGAATGAGGTGGCAGGGATGAGCCGTAGCTCCCTTTTGTCCCCTAGAACAGGCCACCCCAAAAGAAATGGAGACAGGATCGTTCTGGCCACATCTTTTAATACATTGTCTAATCAGATTGCCGATTTGGTAAAGAAACATTGGTATGTTTTGTCATCTTTGAGTAAAGATATTCCTGCTTTTAGCCAACCACCGATGATGGCTTATAAGAGAGCTAGATCGATCAGAGACATAGTTGTTAAAGCAGATGTGGGGCCATCAGTAGTTAAATCACAGGGTAGGTTGACTCCATTGCGGGTAGGCACCTTTCCTTGCCTCCATTGTGTCAATTGTCAACTTGTTATTAAAGGCAAAGAAATTAATCACCCTATGAGGGGGACACTCATCAAGTTACGCCACTATGCAACATGTGATTCAAGCTTTGTGGTTTATGGGTTAAAATGCCCATGTGGTAAATTTTATGTGGGTGAAACCACTCGTCCTGTTAAGGAACGTATTAGTAAACATCGTTCAACTATCAAGGTTGCCTTTGAACGTGGTGGAGCTCAATCTGCCCTTGTATCCCCAGTGGCCCAACATTTTTGGGAGGCTAAACACTCTGCAGGCCAGCTTCGATTTTTGATTTTGGAGGTAGTTGAAAGATCTAGACGTGGTGGTGATCGACAGGCGTATCTCTTGAAGAGAGAAGCCTTTTGGATAAAATTTTTGAACACGTTGGCTCCCCATGGCATGAACCTCGAATATCTTCCATAATTCCCCTTTTCCCTGTTGTTATGCAATTTTGCTTGTATTCCTTATAATTGTTTTTTGCTACTTTAAATATTTAAATATGATATAGTTATCTTTTTTCTTTTTTTTCTTTTTTCCAGCCTTTCAAGCTATCTGGTGTGGAGAGTTTCTCTATCACCTTCTGGTAATGAGTACTGGAGATGGGTGTTCTACTTTCTTACCTGTTTTCTTTATTATATCTTTCATTACATTATTGGCAGTGCATAGAGTAGATATGTTTTCTTTCTTTTTCCGCGTTAGATGCGGACGTTATTTCGTATGTCCCTATAGTATCTCTATATAGCCTTTCGCATTTGGTATAGAAGTTGCGGATTCCAGTCAGGATTAGGTCAGACGCATGTTATTAGATAACTTTCCGCGTTGTTGCGGAGTTTACGTATGTCCCTGTAGTATCCCTATGTAGCCTTCCGTATTTGGTGTATTGATTGCGGATTTTTGTTGGGATTAGGGCAGACGTATGTTAACAGACAACTTTCTGCGTTGTTTGTGGTGGTTGCGGATGTTTTTCCGCATTGGAGGCGGATGATGGCACGTATGCGTCATTAAGTCTTGGAGTGGTTAGACATAAGGGTTGTGTCATTGGTTGCGATCAATTTTCCGCATATGATGCGGATTACGTGATGCAATTGTTGCCCTTCTCCTGATTGGCTAGACATTAGGGTTGGGGCGTCCATTGCGGCTGTTCCTCCGCGTGTGATGCGGGGGAAGTGACGCATGCGTTCCAGCATGGATCTCTTACCATAATGCATGGTCATTGGTTGGTGTGATTGTTACATCATTTCCCTTTCTCTGTATTAGTTCAGATTAGGTCCAGGTGTGTTCTTAATTGAGCATGCTCAGTTCCATCTTTGCAGGTATTTAAGTCCCATTCATTTTTTGAATAGTCACCACCCTGTTTGGATGTCCGGTTTCCATGCGGCTCTTTGTTTGATCTTGTGGTAATTATCAAATATCTATTTACTGGTGTCATTTGAGGAGATAAATTGACTTTGACTGCTTAGGCTATTTTGTTAGTTTTTTGTTGTTAATGGATTTATCTCTGTTTATTTGGATCCTGCATTGATTTATAGGTGGTCTGCCCTGGCTTTATACTTGACCAGATGAGTTCCTACCTTGTATTCTAATTGTGCAGGTATAGGTTATTTTGTGCAATATTCTACTGTTCTTTACTTCATCTTAAAAATATTTTCCTGAAGTGCACTTTCACCTAGATCATGTTTCACTCTCTCACTTTTTCACGTCAAATGGTGTTCCTCTGTTCACTGTATGCTAGTATGGGTTACTCTAATCTTCACACTTGTTTTTCTTAAAGGGGAAGTGTCCCTCTTTCTTACTCTGAAGGGGAATTGTCTTGTTAGATTGTACTACAGCTCTTTTGATTTTATTACAGTTTTTAACTGTGCTGTTTTTATATTTTTGTAGTTTGTAGAAGTTCACTGTATATTTAAAGGCCTGAAGAAGGGTTACCAACCCGAAACAAATCGATGTTGTTGCCTTTTTCCAAACAATCATATGCACTTTTTTACGTGATTAAAAGATTCTGTAAACATATTTCTGCACCTTTTTGCAAATAAAAAAGAAAAAGTAATTTTTTCAATTTTTGATCTTCCGTGTCTTTGATATATCCCTGATTAATTATTTAGATTTTGAGCTTGGTGTTTGTGGTGCACCTGCAGGGATCCTTTGTATATTTTGCTTCTCCCAAATATACTAACTACGAGCCTGAGCAACCCTGAGCAACGGCTACCACTACACACCCAAGGAGGGCAGCAGGCAGGCATGCACGCCCACCCCGAGGTAGTGACCAAAAATAACAATACAGGACTCAGGAGGACCTTTTGCGGCCCTAATTGTAATGAATCAACTTTAAATCCTTTAACAGGAATCCGTTATGGAGGGCAAGTCTGCCATTGTCACCAGGGGTAATGGGCGGGGAATGAAGGTTGGATTCCGGCCCAAAGTGGGAGCCTGCTGAGACCCATGCTGTAGCTGCCCTGTCTGTGCTTTGCAGACCAGGCATCTGTGGTCAGATGGACCCTTGACCCAGCGGAAGACAAACCAAGTCGAAAGCATTTTCCAAGAATGTTTTACGGAGGGCAATTTTTTTAGCCATTTTTTAAAATTGTTTGAAACTGTAGATGGTTGTATTTTTAAATTGTTTGAAACTGTAGATGGTTGTATTTTTAAATTGTTTGAAACTGTAGATGGTTGTATTGCGTTCCGGAGTTGGAGCCTAAGAAACGGCTACCACCACACATCCAGGCAAGGAGGGCAGCAGGCAGGCATGCCCCCCCTGAGGTAGTGACCAAAAATAACAATACAGGACTCAGGAGGACCTTTTGCGGCCCTAATTGTAATGAATCAACTTTAAATCCTTTAACGGGAATCCGTTATTGGGGCAAGTCTGATGGTGCCTTCACTGCGATTCACCAGGTTGGTCTCCGGCGAGAATCTGTTATGGAGGTCAAGTCTGCCATCGTGACCACTGACCATGGCTATATGCAGTGAGGTAAGTTCACTCAACCCAAAGGTAGTTATATATGCAGTGAGGTGAGTTCACTGAACACAACAGGTAGTTAGATGCAGTGAGGTGAGTTCACTCAACCCAAAGGTAGTTATATATGCAGTGAGGTGAGTTCACTGAACACCAAAGGTAGCTATATGCAGTGAGGTGAGTTCACTGAACACCAAAGGTAGCTATATGCAGTTAGGTGAGTTTACTCAACCCAAAGGTAGTTATATATGCAGTGAGGTGAGTTCACTGAACACAAAAGGTAGTTAGATGCAGTCAGCTGAGTTCACTCAACCCAAAGGTAGTTATATATGCAGTGAGGTGAGTTCACTGAACACCAAAGGTAGCTATATGCAGTGAGGTGAGTTCACTGAACACAAAAGGTAGTTATATATACAGTGAGGTGAGTTCACTGAACACAAAAGGTAGCTAGATGCAGTGAGGTGAGTTCACTCAACCCAAACGTAGGTATATGCAGTGATGAGGTGGGTTAACTAAACACAACAGGTACTAGTAGTAGGTAAATGCAGTACTGGGTGGGTAGTACAATGTGCAGCTCCCTGTCACACACACAGGTAGTCACTGAATGTGCTGCTAATGCTGGTGGGCTGCTGGCAGTTGGACACACACAGTGTGAATTAGCAATGGTGTCTAAGCAACACAAGTGTCTCACACACACAGGTAGTCACTGAATGTGCAGCTGCTGCTGCTGCTGGCAGTGGGACACACAGTATGAATTAGCAATGCTGTCTAGTAAGCAACACAAGTGTCAGTTTCAAACACAGAAAAAAATTTTTATCACACGAGCAGGATGAGCTCTGAAAAGAGCTGTTCTGGGGCGCTATTATAGCAATAAGATTCATCTAGGAGCAAGCTAAGAAGGCAAGAGCCTGACTAATCAGTCCCGAAGGCGAACCACCCGATGTTTGCCTGGAACCGTTCGCCGGCGAACCATTCGGCCCACCTCTAATGGCTGATTGTATCACAGATCAGCAGACAGGGCATGTATGTACAGTATTTGTAGTGCCTTGGACTCAGATCACCTTCTCCCTAAGTGGTGCTCAGAGAAACAGGGACAACATAGCGTAATCCAATTTCAGCAAAATACCATACCACCACAAGTGCTCCCAGCGTGACTCCAATAATGTGCAACACCACAGTGGTATACGGATAAAATGCACGCTCACCGATTAGACTGGCTGATCCTATGTTGACCAGCTGTTAGCGCTTTCTTGTGTACTAAGTCCTCAGAGTATGGCCAGACCTTTAAAACTCAAGAGACAAAGCTCCCATAGTATAATTCCATTTTAATAAGTAAAAAATTACAATATATTGCACTCACATGTGTAATAAAATCAATGCGCATGTAAAAGTTTCAGGAAGTCCTCACGCCCGCCATGCTCATTCAGCGTCTCCACACACCGCGCCTGAGGCCCCGCCCTACCGGTTTTGTCATATGACTCATGACTGATGAGTCATATGACGAAACCGGTAGGGCGGGGCCTCAGGCATTTTTATATCTGTTTCCTTCCATAGGTGGACTTTCTCTTAATTAATGCTGTGCATGTATATTATTTAGTGCTGTGCTACTGTATGGAATAAGAGAGGTTGCTGGGATATATTTTCTCTTACAGGAAGATTATTGCCACTGTATTGTTTTGATTTGAATAGATATGTGGATGTGTTGTTGAGCGCTTCACCTATTTGTAAGCAGTGACATAGGATGTATCAAATACAGCATATCCCCAATAATAGTTAGGGGGAAAAAACTTTATTTTAGGTCCATTAGAGAGAGAAATCAGCAGCATAATATCTTAACTATTGCACTTTATCCAAGCACACAAAGTGAAAGCATCCAACCACTTATTACCATCCAGAGATATCAGAATCACAGCGCATGTTCATGTAGCAATCTACAACACAGCGTGTTATTTACGCCACTGAGTTTTATCCCCCATACATATACATGCAATCTGCTAATGTGCATGGATGAGCATGTATATGGAGTAGGCACTAAGGATCAGGTAAACACCGCACCGGCGCTCCTCACTGGCAGATATATAAATGCGCGGCGCATGCAAGGCAAGTATAAAAATTAAATCCACAGATCGGTAACATCTGGACACTATGATCTAAGGCTAGTCAGCCATACAGCTGTTCTCATACCTTGTCCCAGCATGCAACCACACATAGCCCATCTTATGTGCAACCACGAATAGTCAGCCATGAATGCACCGCTGCATCTGAATCCCCGTCTCTAATATGCCACCCCAAAACTTTTCTAGGTACACCGAGTTAAGCCCATCCGGTGCTAATGTTCCCAATTTGTAAAATCCACATGGTTTCCATGCGATATAGTTCCCTCTCTATATTAACTTTCCTTGGTCCTTTTCTTATAGATAACAAAACTTTAACCAGGCTGCCTTTAAAGCTTCCATTATGAAACTGATTATTGTGTTCTCTCAGGGGGCCAGTATTCTTGTCATTTTCACTTTTTACATTAGACTTGTGTCCCAGTATCCTTGTTTTGAATGCACGGGTTGTCATACCAATATAGTGAAGTGTATCAGTAACGTTTGGAAAGCTTGCAATAAACTATGTGCAGTTAGTCATTAAAGGTATTACTGGAATTAATGTTTGTTGGTTTGATTCCTGCATTTCTGCTCCTCAGCTAACACTGGACCACACTTCACATTCTTCTGTGCACTATTTTTTAAATATTTTTCTAATAAATTGATATTTTATTAACATGTATTTGTACTTGTGTATCAGAGTTGTTGTCTTTTCCCCTCCTCGGGAGATATCCAGATATCTACTCAGTGTAGGGAAAACAAACTAGGTTTAAATTGAGTCTTCTATATTCCCAATTTTTTTGTAGTAATATGAACACTCGAGATAAGATATTCTAAACACAAATGTTCAAAGCTTAGAAATCTAAGCAATGATGTAGAGTGATATGTGGGGAATTCTCACTGCTCAGCTGGTCTAGAGGTGAATAATACCTTGCATGGGCATAAGAAAAATCAGAGATGGTACTTTGTACATATTACGAGTTGGCTGAATAAAGTTGAGGACAAGGAAGAGGAGCAGAAGTCTTTTCCTTTTTCCCTGATTGCTTATGAAAATTTTGGAGACACTTTGGGCTTGATTCACAAAAGGGTGCTAAGTGTTAGCACGCCAGTGAAAAGCCACTTTGCATGTGCTAACATGCTTTGCACGTGCTAACTAGGTTGCTAAGTAGTTAGCACATGCAAACTACTTAGCACCGTAGTTAGCATATGCAAACTACTTAGCACCCTAGTTAGCACATGCAAACTACTTAGCACCCTAGTTAGCATGTGCAAACTACTTAGCACACTAGTTAGCACGGTGCTAAGAAGTAGTTTGCATGTGCTAACTACGGAGCTAAGTAGTATACACGTGCTAACTACGGTGCTAAGGTTGCATGTGCTAACTACTTAGCACCCTATGGGCTTGATTCAGTAAATGGTTTTAAGTGTTAGCACGCCTACTTAGCACGCCTCTTCACGCCTAAACCAGCTGTTCGCGCATTAAAACGCCTGCAAAACACATCACGCGCAAAGTCCCGTGCGCAAAGCTTTGCGTGTGCAATGTGCCCTATAACGTCGCATTGGATGTGACCTTAATGTCGCACCCATGCGGCGTTAAAGTTGCATGCATGCAATGTTAAAGTCGCATCCAATGCAACGTTATAGGCCCATCGCGATGCGATGTTTTGCGCGCACCGGACTTTGCGCGCACAGAGTTTTGCGCGCGGGACTTTGCATACGGACTGATTTGGAAAATGGTGCTAACCTAGTTAGCATCCTAGTTAACGCCCAAAGTGTTTAGGCGTGATAACTGGGTTAGCACCGTTTACTGAATCGAGCCCTAAGTAGCACGTCCAAAGCTTTTAGGCATGCTTACTATGTTAGCACCCTTTTGTGAATCAAGCCCACCCTATGACATATAATAGCAGTTGTGTCCCTTTTTCCCTCTAGGCTCATCAGTAGAGATGGCCCAAAACGGTTTGCCGGTGAAGGGTTCCCGGCGAACTTCCGTGGTTCGCGTTCGCTGAGAACCGCAAACTTTTCCGGAAGTTTGATCCGCCCCTATAGTGCATCATTAGGGTCAACTTTGACCCTCTACATCATAGTCAGCAGGCACATTCATTCAGCCAATCAGGCTACACTCCCTTCTAGAGCCCCACCCCACCCCCTCATAAAAGGCAGGCAGCGTCAGGCATTGGACTCACGCATGTGCCTGCAGTAATTAGAGAAGGGAGAGCTGCTGCAGACTCTCATAGGGAAAGCTTAGTTAGGCTTGCTCCTTGCTGATTCTTATTGCAAAAAAAGCACCCCTCAACAGCTCTTTTGAAAGCTAATCTTGTTCTTGTGATCTATTTTTTTTTTTGTGTGGCCCACTTGCATTATATACAGCCCTGTCAGTCAGTCGCAGCTGGCCTTTGGCCCCTTGGTGGTAATTACTACTGTGCCAGGTGCAGATTTGTAATACCCATCACTGCATATAACTACCTGTTGTTTACAGTGCACCCACCTACCTACGTGAGCGCATGCAGTGTCACTGTGCCTGTCCAGTACCTGTCTGTGTGTGACAGGTGCACATTGTAATACCCATCACTGCATATACCTACCTGTCGTTCACTTAAGTGCACTCACCTACCTACGTGAGTGCACGCAGTGTCACTGTGCCTGTCCGGTACCTGTCTGTGTGTGACAGGTGAACATTATAATACCCATCACTGCATATACCTACCTGTTGTTCACAGTGCACCCACCTACCTACGTGAGCGCCCGCAGCGTCACTGTGCCTTTCCGGTACCTGTCTGTGTGTGACAGGTGCACATTTGTAATACCAGTCATTGCATAATTGTTCACAGTACCTGTGTGACTGCACGCTGTGTAATATACCACTCCGAGCATACCTGTTAACTGCACCTGTGTGACAGCTGCACATTGTATTGTAATACCAGTCACTGCATACCTTTCACTGCATCTGTGACTGCACATTGTATTATACCTGGCAATCAGTGCATACCTTTCACTTGAATGGATGGCAGACTTGCCCTCCATAATAGATTCTAGTTAAAGTATTTAAAATTGATTCGTCTCATATACAGCAGGGCCTTAAAAGTTTTCCTGTATTGTTATTTTTTGTCACTACCTCGGGACTTGCATGTAATGCCTGCTCCCTTCCTTGGATGTGTGGTGGTAGCCGTTTCTCAGGCTCCAACTCCAGACCGGAATCGAACCCTGACTCCCCGGCCGTACGCTTTCTTTAACAATGGTAGAGAAAGAACCATCGACAGTATGAGCAGCGATGGACTACTGGGTGTGCAGGCTTGACCTGTGGACAGAGCTGTCACAATTTGCCATCCAACTTCTGTCTTGCCCTGCCCAAAGCGTCCTGTCAGAAAGGACCTTCAGCACAGCTGGAGGCATTGTCACTAAGAAGAGAAGTCGCCTAAGTCACAAAAGTGTTCAGTACCTCACCTTTATCAAAATGAATGAGGTATGGATCCCGGAGGGCCACTGCCCACCCGAAGACTAAGTCAGTCCCCACACACAGCATCTCTGCCTGCACGCCGTGTGACTGCCTACCCCAAGACTAAGTCGGTGCCCACACATCATTTCTGCCTGCAGGCCACTTGACTGCCTTCTCCGCTACCACCAACAGGGTCCAGGACTCCAGACGGATTCCTGAATTTTTAAGGCTGCTGCTACTGCTAGCAGCGGCTGCTATAATAATTTTTCTGTTGCGTGTACATGCCTGCCTAATTTTTCTGGCTGCACTGCAGCTGCAACAACAAAACAAAAGGCATGCACATGTGCCAATTCCCCTTTGTGATCGTTACCTTCGTGTGGTGAAGGGGCTTGCGTATCACAATGAAACAATGACCACCGGCTATATGAGTGTCTCGGGGGGGGGGGGGGCACACCCAAGATAATAAGGTCGTTGCTTCATTGTGGACAGACCAAATTCGATCAGCTAAATAGTCACTGTTGTTCTATCATTGAGCTACCACAACCCAGCGACCATATGGGCTTGAAAACCACCACGGCCTGTTTGCGGTGCGTTACACAGTGAGTTTGGTGTGTCAGTGTGAAGCAGTACTCTAATTACACTCCCTGATTGATGTATACACATGCAAGATGTTTTAAAGCACTTTAGGCCTCCAATTTAGCATGCAATGGCCTTGATTCACAAAGCCATGCTAACTGTTTAGCACGGGCGTGGTAAACAGTTAGCACGTGAAGTGTCGCACGCGGATTTTTGCGCGCGCAAATGTCCGCGATCGCAGCACTTTGCGCGTGCAAAAGACCGCGCGCGGCACTTCACGTGCTAACTGTTTAGCACGGCTTTGTGAATCAAGGCCAATGTGATTTCTGCCCTTAAAACGCTGCTTTGCGTCAAATCCAGATTTTTCCCCGGGACTTTTGGCGTGTATCCCACTCATCCATGCAAAAACTCAGATGTTAGACCCCTTGACACATCTTTTTCATCACTTTTGTGGCCAGCATAAATGTTTCTAGTTTTCAAAGTTCGCCTCCCCATTGACGTCTATTGCGGTTCACAAAAGTTCGCAAGTTCGCGAACGTTTGCGGAGGCTCGCAAACCCGGTTCGCGAACCTAAAATCGGAGGTACGGGCCATCTCTACGCATCAGTGCCCAGCACCCACTGCCAACACATCCACATTGTTATGTTCCCTTCTTAATGCAATTCTGTTTGCAAGGTGCATGTTTATCCAGTAACACTCCTGCTAATAAAAAATCATCTGCAGTGCCAGATGCATCTCCTCTCCATTACAAAAACTACTCTGTTTACTATTTGCCCAGAGCATGTGGATGGTTGTTTATGTGGATGTTGCTTGCACAGGGTCTATCCTTCACCCGATATGACAGATATAGCCCAGCACTTTCTTTTTTCTATGGACTTACATTTCACTTTCTGCCTCTGCTGATAAACTGGCTAAACATAAAAATCTGGCTACTGATTCATCCTCGGCATGACAGATACACTGGTAAAGTGTAGTCCATTAGCCTTATTTTCTGGGTAATAACACCTGTGCAATCTTGAAGCAAGTTGCATGTTGAACTGCTGCCTTGATCTATCGCTAGGAGTTACAGACGTGCCTCTCTGCCTTGACTACCTCATGTCCTTTTATCCTCTCTGTCTGCTTTACTGCTGCTCTGCTTCTAAAGCATCAAAATGAGAGGTAGTACAGTTATAAACTTGTGGTTGCACCCAAGTTCAGACTCAGATTCAGACCTCAAATAATTATACATGGCACCTGCTGGATTAGATGACCCATGTCCAAAGCTTCACACATGCCCTTGCTGGGCATCAGAGGGATTTATACAGAGGGAGTGGTATACTAGCATCTTGTGATTTTATTTACTGTGTTTTTTACCTCAAAATTGACTTTGCATTTGCTTCTTCTATGTGACATTGAATATAGTTGCAGTATCTCAACGTACTATCATCAGTATTCCCAAGTCTTCCTTCTGAGTCTGATTTTAGCCACCTCCTTACTTTGAATGCTAGTTCCACCCCCTCTACCATTCTTATAATTTTCCAGTCTCCAGCATTATTACTATTTTCTCCCACAGCTAATCTTGTCAGCAGGGCCGGTTTAAGCAACAATGGGGCCCCAGGGCAAAATAAACCTGGGCCCCCCCCCCCCCCCCCCCAACAGATACCCTGGAACAAAAATCAGCATTAAGGGACCTTTTTTGCAGCTGGTATAGTCAGGGTGTGAAGCCCCAATCGGTCGGAGCTCCACATTCTGGCTACCCCAGCATGCATGGGGGACAAGGGGTTAAAAAGTTTCAGGAGCAGGGACCCCACATAATTTTTTTTTAAATTCCCACACTCTAAACATAAAAAAAATTGGGAAAATAGGAAAAAATGCCAGGGATCTTCATACAGCCATATTGCGGCTGTATAGTGATCCCTGGCCAAAGTGCTGCGGCTGCGTATGGCCCACTGGAAACCCCGTCAGGAAATGTATTGCTCTTTCTTTTGATGCATGTAAAATTACACTACCGTTGGGTGTGCTACTAAAAGTGACATTTACCGCATTTAAAAGTATACTTTTTTCCTTCGATCACCAGGACAGTCAGGCAACTGGTATTGCTTACAAAGAAATAAATATGGCAGCCTCCATATACTTCTCACTTCAGTTGTC
Organism: Hyperolius riggenbachi; assembly: GCF_040937935.1. Taxonomy (NCBI): domain Eukaryota; kingdom Metazoa; phylum Chordata; class Amphibia; order Anura; family Hyperoliidae; genus Hyperolius; species Hyperolius riggenbachi. Next base: position 483,736,631 of record NC_090646.1, read on the forward strand.
CTTTAACTCCCTAGACTCCTGCTGACTTTCATGTGAAGTACGTAGCATTCACAGTGTTTCTGTTAGCACCACCTTGGTGGTCCTTCCTTTGAGTTTATTTCCTAATTCCCTGAAGTCATTTTTTTAGGATCTTACATCCCAGTAACGTTGTCATTTTATCTATGTGTACCATGACAGCTGGGTCCTCTCTAGTAGGGATGAGAGAATTTGTCAAAAACATTTTTCATGAAACAACTGCATTTTTTACATTGAGGTAAGTGACACTTTCATAATTAATTACAAAGCTACCTCACATGTTAACAACACCAGATTTGCAATGTATGTTAAGGGAAATTATCTCCCCGTGCAGATTGAGCTAGACTGCATGGGGCTCTACCCCTCAAGCAAGCAGTCATCTTTAAAGTTTATTTAAATAAAAAGAAAATGTACCCATTGCTACAGACTGAGCTATGAATAAGCGCAGGAGTGTGGAACAGTAGTAAGTTGGGTCAGTGACCGGGTGCCCACTAGCTTTTCTACTTCTTGACGCTCCCCCGCACCTGTAATCTATTATATGTGCCTGCAGTGCCTTTTTCTTTTTGTACCCTTAAATAAGAAAACTCATCTGACATTGTGTTGCCATCTTCTTCTGAACACTTCTTTCTTCTTCACACTTCTTTTTCCTTCTTTCTGCTTCTTTTCTTCAGGCTTCTTGCTATGTTTTTGAAGAGTCATCACCAGCTGCTGATCCCTGTCAGGACTGCTACTGACCCCACATCGTCTCTGAAAGGCACCCCTATAAGAGCTGCTACCCACTGCTGCACGGCCAACACTTTCAGACACTACTGCTGCATCAAACTAGGACTCCACTGCAATACAGTAATGGAGCCCAGGTAAAAGCATCTTTAAAGGGACCCCGAGCAGTAATTAAAATCAAAACTTTCACTTACCTGGGGCTTCCTCCAGCCCACCTTAGCCCGCAAGGTCCCCCGCCATCCTCCTAGCTCTTATGCTGGCGGCTCCATTGCTGACCGACACTTCCTGATTTTGAATCCTTGCCGCCCACTTCGCATCATCGCATTGACCGCTCAGCATCATCACGGCGGCCGGCGTGACAGCACTGCGCGGTTTTCTACCTCTGAACCGCGCATGCGCAATACTGTCACGTCGGCCGCCGTGATGACGCTGAGTGGCCGGCGCGATGACGCAAAGCGGGTGCCAAGGATTCAAAATCAGGAAGTGGCTAGGTGTCGCTGGCAATGGAGCCGCCAGCAGGACCCGCAGAAGAGCCAGGAGGATGGCGGGGGACCTTGTGGCCTACGGTGGGCTGGAGGAAGCCCTAGGTAAGTGAAAGATTTTGATTTTAATTATTGCTTGGGGTCCCTTTAAATCTCCTGCTTGGTCTCCCTTTTTGTGCACTGATTGGACCAATGAGGATCGTGCCTGAGAAGGACCTTTTATTAATGATTGTCTTCGATTTATAAATAATACAATAATTCTTAGCAAAAAGTAGCAAAGAAAGCCTAATTTGTGGCAATTAAAACAAGATATCGATCATTTTAATGTGATAAGTAACGATAAAGTTATTGGTGAATGAATGGGAAGAACGTGATGTGAAAATCGCTCGTTTTTTAAGGGGGCAAAAAAACTGTAATTGGGAAGTGGTTAATGCACGGATGTCAAACCAGTCCTTCAAGGCCCGAGGTCCTCACACATTTGTGGCACAGCTCAAATTAATTGATGGGTCTGAATCAGGAAAGGCGTGGTCCATCAGGTAGAACACATTCCTTTCTTTCTCGGTCCATCCTAAACACTGGCATGGATCTGGCCTTCCGGGCCTGGTGTTCGACACATCTGCTGAAAAGCTTTATGGAGATGAAGATTTCATTTTTCAGCACGACCTGGCACCTGCTCATAGTGCCAAAACCACTGGTAAATGGTTTACTGACCATGGTATTACTGTGCTCAATTGGCCTGCCAACTCTTCTGACCTGAACCCCATAGAGAATCTGTGGGATATTGTGAAGAGAAAGTTGAGAGACGCAAGACCCAACACTCTTGATGAGCTTGAGGCCGCTATCGAAGCATCCTGGGCCTCCATAACACCTGAGCAGTGCCACAGGCTGATTGTCTCCATGCCACACCGCATTAAAGCAGTCATTTCTGCAAAAGGATTCCCAACCAAGTATTGAGTGCATAACTGAACATAATTATTTGAAGGTTGACTTTTTTGTTTTAAAAACACTTTTCTTTTATTGGTCGGATGAAATATGCTAATTTTTTGAGATAGGAAATTTGGGTTTTCATGAGCTGTATGCCAAAATCATCAATATTAAAACAATAAAAGGCTTGAACTACTTCAGTTGTGTGTAATGAATCTAAAATATATGAAAGTCATGTTTATCAGTACATTACAGAATTTAATGAACTTTATCACAATATGCTAATTTTTTAGAAGATCCTGTATATAGTTATCTATCTATATACAGTATCTACTAGCATGTCTATATATGTTGCTGAGTGCTTAAAAATTATTTTAAACATAAGATGAAAAATGATTTCCTTGGAGAGAACTTAGGCCTGAGACTATCTGACGAGCGCTTTGCTGACTGTCAGCTCTGCATTTGTGTTTTTAAACAAAAGCTCCCATTGACTTGTAAAAAATACCAGTAAAATCGGCACAATCACGATTCTTCAAAAGATCATGATTGCAACGATTTTTACCACAATTTTTATGCAAGTCAATGGGAACCTTTTTTTAAAAAAAATTCAGCGCTGATCATCAGCAAAGCGCTCCGCAGTGTCTCTCAGGCGTCAGGAGAAAACGTGAATTTGAATAAGGGTCGGGGAGCTTCAAGAAAAAGACATCAGATGAACTCACCTAATGATTTCAGTTTATGCAAATAATGTCACATAGGTTTCTTTTAAAACTGTGTAGCCTGCAGGAAACTCACTGAGTCAGCACAACTTTACTCTGAGATCACCTGCAGACATGAAGATCACTCTGTGGTTACTTTTTCTGGTGTCTCTTACTCAAGGCACGTTGTATTCTTTTAGTAATCTGGATGTTGCTTTTTTATCTATTTATTAAAATATGAAAATGAATGGTAACTAAATACCCCTTGTTTGTTTGCAGATGTCCTGTCACAAATCACATTAGTGGAATCTGGTCCAGGAACTGTGAAGCCAGCAGAGACTCTGCAGATGACCTGTAAAGTGACTGGAGCCTCCCTCACTGACAGCACCAACATGTACTGTGTGGACTGGATCCGTCAGGTTGAGAGAGAACGGCTGGAGTGGCTGGGGATAATATGTTATAATGCCAACACAGGTTATTCCAGCACTCTGCAAGGAAGACTGACTCTCTCCAGAGACACAGGCAAGGGGGAAGTTCATCTTAAACTCATTGGGGTGAAACTTGAAGAATCTGGCACATATTATTGTGCAAGAAGAGCACAGTATAACAAATGAACTGGAAACCTGTACACAAACTGCTTTACAGTAAAAGGAAGAAGAATTGGAAGTTCTGATCAAAAATAGAAAACCAATGACAGTAAACTGTGTGAAATGAAATGTAATAAATACATCCATGATGTGAATGCTGAAAATCTGTCAAATGAAGCAAAAACAGCAATCAGCATCAGCAATACCTATAGTATACTGACATTTTGTTTGACCGGATTTCATAAAACTGTCTGCTTTCAGGTGGATAAATTTGTGTTTTAAATGAACAGATACCTAAAAACCATCCACATCTGACACATCTGGTAATAATATATAATCAAAAAATACCTCAGTTAATAGGATGGTGATCAATTGGGATAGAAATTATCAAATTAAGAGGCATATCAGTCAATATTTCTCATGCATCATACCAACATACCAGTTAAATGCATTATCAAGAAAAAGAGAATTGGCTGCATGAGAAATTGCAAAAAATTGCTTTTATTAATAAATATATTATAGAAAAAGATGACAAATAGCATATCAACAAACCCACAAAAATAATACACAAACAAAAACGAAAACAAAAAATCCCAACCAGAAAGCCCCCCTAAAAAACACTAAAAGGTCTCCAAACGGCAACAAGCAGCATGAAGTGGTGGGGCTGCAGTCCCCATCCACCAATAGATAAAGTCCTACTCTGGAACTGAATGAAATCGTGATCCCTGGCAGGGGATATTCATGGAATAGAACAGCAATAAAATGGGTAACTATTGGTCAAAGGTCACAGAAATCCAGCTTGAGGGTTAGCAAAGCAAGCAGTAATGACTTGTTATGTGCATTCCTGTTGGTGAACCTATGATGCGGTCCTGGTGGGTGTAATGGTTCCCCGGTTAATCAGCATGATGTCAAAGTGAAAAAGCAGTATTTGCAGGGAATAATCAGCAGGCCCTAAATCAGCCGTGTCGCTGTAAGATGAATGACATGTATAGTCCCCCAATCGCAGGGTGATGATAGCCAGCCTGTCAATCACACAGCAGGTTGAGATAGATTATTGAACAAGCACGATGAGTATCAAGGACAACAGTTCATTTGAGCTCATATATATGTAGCAGGTAAATACCCAAATCCTGAAACCTGTACCTGGGGGATTGGGAACGTCACCTGTTCGGGGATGACGCTCTTGTCATGTACCTGTGCCACATTGTGTCGTGGCACAGGTACATAGACGGCGTGGTCATGTTCTGGACAGGTGGCAGAGATTTATTGGACGCATTTTTGAACATCTTAAATCAAAATGACCACAACCTCAAATTCACTATGGATTGTAACTCGCGATCCATATCCTTTTTGGATTTGTTGATCAATATCAGTGACGAGGGACTCTTGCCCACCCAGCTATTCCATAAATCTACAGCATCTAATGCTTATTTACATGCCAATAGTCCTCATCCAGGACATACGATCCGTGGTATACCGACCGGGCAATACTTGAGGCTGCGTCGCAATTGCACTGATGACTCTACTTTTGAAAAAGAAGCGAAATCTTTACTCTCCTGTTTTAGGGAGAGAGGTTATAAAGATCGTTGGCTTAAGAAAGCCTACAAATGTGCGAAAGCGGTGAACCGCCCGGATCTACTTATAAAGAAAGCTAAGGAAGTGAATAAGAGTACTACATCTCTTCTCATTACATGATATAGTGATCAGAGTGGTGAGGTGGAGAGGATACTCTGTCGTCACTGGCATATATTATCTAATGATAAAATTGTAAGGGAATTTATACCTCCAACCCCGCAAATAACTTATAGACGCAGTAGAACTTTGAGGGACATATTAACATCAAGCCATTTTTGGGGGAAGGGGGGACCCCGTAAACATTGTACAGTAACAGGTACATATACCTGTGGTGGTTGCACATATTGTCGCTATCTTGAGGTGGGCAGGTCTGTGATGTTACCCAATGGTCATAGATGGTGGTTGCAACATTTTGTTAATTGCAACACAGCAGGAGTTGTATATTTACTATACTGTAAATGTGGATGTTTTTATATTGGAAAAACATCACATGTGTTTAAAGAGAAAATTAAAGACCATGTGAGTGACATCACGACCTGAAACTTCAAATCCCCCAGTTCCAGACATGTACATCTTGAGCATAGGGGTGATTCCAGTTTTATTAGATTCACAGGCCTTGATAGGATACATCAACAATCCAGGGGTGGAGATATAGATAAACCCCTGCTACAACTTGAGTCTAGATGGATTTTTAACCTCACAGCAACAGAGCCCAAGGGTCTCAATGACAGCATAAATTACCGTGTGGTTCTACCAGTGTAGGTGACATTGGGCTTGATTCACTAACTGGTGCTAAGCCGGTTAGTGTGCCTTATCTGAGGTTAGAGTGCCTTAACTGAGTTAGTGTGCCTTATCTGAGGTTAGTGTGCCTTATCTGAGTTAGTGTGCCTTATCTGAGTTAGTGTGCCTTATCTGAGGTTAGTGTGCCTTATCTGAACTTAGTGCCCCTTAAGTAGCTTTGCGCACACTAAAAGATGCACAAAGCTACATCGCGCACTGCATAACATCGCACAATAACATCGCACCCGCTATACTGTACATGATGTGACCTTAAAGTCACATAGGATGCGACCTAAACGGCGCATCAGTGCACAGTTGTCGTTCCATCCTATGCGACCTTATGGTCGCATCATATACAGTATAGCGGGTGCAACGTTATCGTCGCACTGCACGAAAAGATTGGCGCATTACGCTGTGCGCACTGTGCGCGGTGCAGTGCGCGATGTAGCTTTGTGCATCTTTTAGTGTGCACAAAACTACTTAAGGGGCACTAAGTTCAGGTCAGGCACACTAACCTCAGATAAGGCACACTAACCTCAGATAAGGTTAGCGTTGTAGTTTGTGCCCACTAAGTGATAAGGCACACTAACCGGCTTAGTGCCGGTTAGTGAATCAAGGCCATTGTTTTTTTGTGTGCTGCATATACAGTACCTTTCACCCCTGCCCTCTCCTTTGGGGCAGATTACCACCAGGGGCCCTGGACTGTAGGGTTTCCTCCCTCTCCTGCTGTGCAAACCTTCTTCATCCTCCTGTGGCATACACATTTTTGAGCCAATAATACTGGTCTACTGGGTTTTTTTTATTCCTTCCAGTTTTCACTCATTTGAGTTTGCTTGTCTCACCTCACTAAGTGCAGGAGTGTGGAACAGCAGTTAGTTGGGTCAGTGCCCGGGTGCCCACTAGCTTTTCTACTTCTTGACGCTCCACCGCACCTGTAATCAATTCTGTGCCTGCAGTGCCTTTCTCTTTTTGTACCGTTAAATAAGAAAACTCATCTGACATTGTGTTGCCATCTTCTTCTGAATACTTCTTTCTTCTTCACACTTCATTTTTCTTCTTTCTGCTTCTTTTCTTCAGGCTTCTTACTATGTTTTTGAAGAGTCATCACCAGCTGCTGATCCCTGTCAAGACTGCTGACCCCACATCGTCTCTGAAAGGCACCCCTATAGTAGCTGCTACCCACTGCTGCACCGCCAACACTGTCAGACACTACTGCTGCATCAAACTGGGACTCCACTGCAATACAGTAATGGAGCCCAGGTAAAAGCATCTTTAAAGGGACCCCGAGCAGTAATTAAAATCAAAACTTTTACTTACCTGGGGCTTCCTCCAGCCCACCGTAGGCCGCAAGGTCCCCCGCCGTCCTCCTAGCTCTTCTGCGGGTCCCGCTGGTGGCTCTGTTGCCGGCGACACCTGGGCCGAAACTTCCTGAATTTTGAATCCTTGGCGCCTGCTTCGCGTCATTGCGCTGGCCGCTCAGCGCCATCACGGCGGCCAGCGTGACAATACTGTGCATGCGCGGTTTTCTGCCTCTGGGCCGCGTACGCGCAGTACTGTCCCGCCGGCTGCTCAGCATCATCACGGCGGCCGGCGTGACAGTACTGCGCATGCGCGGTTCAGAGGTAGAAAACCGCAATGACGTGAAGCGGGTGCCAAGGATTCAAAATCAGGAAGTGTCGGCCAGACACCCGGCCCGGGTGTTGCCGGCAACGGAGCCACCAGCAGGACCCGCAGAAGAGCCAGGAGGACGGCGGGGGATCTCGTGGCCTACGGTGGGCTGGAGGAAGCCCCAGGTAAGTGAAAGTTTTGATTTTATTTACTGTTTAGGGTCCCTTTAAATCTCCTGCTTGGCCTCCCCTTTTGTGCACTGATTGGACCAATGAGGATCGTGCCTGAGAAGGACCTTTTATTAATGATTGTCTTAGATTTATAAATAATACACTAATTCTTAGCAAAAAGTAGCAAAGAAAGCCTAATTTGTGGCAATTAAAACAAGATATAGATCATTTTAATGTGATAAGTAACGGTAAAGTTATTGGTGAATGAATGGGAAGAGCGTGATGTGAAAATCACTCTGTTTTTTAAGGGGAAAAAAAACTGTAATTGGGAAGTGGTTAATGCATAAGCTATAAAGAGTACCTTAAGTAAAATAGCACTCATAGACAACAAAACAATTGTGAATCCTGTGGATCCATAAAATGTCCCAAAACATTACCATAGTTATCTATACGTGTTATTTTGAGATCTTACTCATTGTAACATACACTTTATTAAAGGTAAAATCTTGCAGTGTACATATGATGCCAATACCACAAATGCTAAAGCTTTCATGTATCATCACTATATATATAGATATCTGTATAGAGTGCTTTAAAATTATTTTAAGCATGAGATGAAAAATGATTTCCTTGGAGAGAACTTAGGCCTGAGACTAACTGCCAAGCGCTTTGCTGACTGTCAGCACTGCATTTGTGTTTTTAAACAAACGCTCCCATTGACTTGTATAAAATACCAATAAAATCGGTACAATCACGATTCTTCGAAAGATCACGATTGCAACAATTTTACCACAATTTTTATGGGAATCTTTTTTGAAAAATTCAGCACTAATGGTCAGCAAAGCGCTCCGCAGTGTCTCTCAGGCGTCAGGAGAAAACGTGAATTTGAATAAAGGTCTGGGAGCTTCAAGAAAAAGACATCAGATGAACTCACCTAATGATTTCAATTTATGCAAATAATGTCACATAGGTTTCTTTTAAAACTGTGTAGCCTGCAGGAAACTGACTGAGTCAGCACAACTTTACTTTGAGATCATCATCAGACATGAAGATCACTCTGTGGTTACTTTTTCTGGTGTCTCTTACTCAAGGCACGTTGTATTCTTGTAGTAATCTGGATGTTGCTTTTGAAGTATTTCTTAACATATGAAGATGAAATGGTAACTAAATACCCCTTGTTTGTTTGCAGATGTCCTGTCACAGATCACATTAGTGGAATCTGGTCCAGGAACTGTGAAGCCAGCAGAGACTCTGCAGATGACCTGTAAAGTGACTGGAGCCTCCCTCACTGACAGCACCAACATGTACTGTGTGGACTGGATCCGTCAGGTTGAGAGAGAACGGCTGGAGTGGCTGGGGGTAATATGTTATGATGCCAACACAGCTTATTCCAGCACTCTGCAAGGAAGACTGACTCTCTCCAGAGACACAGGCAAGGGGGAAGTTCATCTTAAACTGACTGGGGTGAAACTTGAAGAATCTGGCACATATTATTGTGCAAGAAGAGCACAGTATAACAAATGAACTGGAAACCTGTACACAAACTGCTTTACAGTAAAAGGAAGAAGAATTGGAAGTTCTGATCAAAAATAGAAGACCAATGACAGTAATGTGTGAAATGAAATGTAATAAATACATCCATGATGTGAATGCTGAAAATCTGTCCAGAAAAAACAGCAATCAGCATCAGCAATCACTACACTGACATTTTGTTTGACTGGATTTTGTAAAACTGTCTGCTTTCAGGTGGATAAATGAGTGTTTTAAAAGAACAGATATATACAAACTATCCACATCTGACATCTTGGTAATAACATATCGCAGGAAAAGAGCTAAAGATTTTTTAATGATTTTGCACATAGTATTCTGAAAGAGTCCTCCTGCAAAATTACACATGGAAATTCATCACTTAACAGTACATTCACGTTCTCCTAAACAGGGATACCGATAGAGATTCTCACAGTTCAAGGCAGTCTCTTCTATACGATACACTAATGGGTGGTCTGGTTGGATGCTTTAAAGTACACCTGAAGTGAAAATAAACTAATGTGTAATGATCGGTGTTAGTAAGCAGAGAGAATCTGATTATTAGTGATCTGCAGTATCACCAATAATGCAGATGTCACCTGATTATTGATGATCTGCAGAATCACCAATAATGCAAGTGCAACTAACCTCTGGATACTGTAGCAGAAAGAATAACCATCAACAAAGTACAATATACAAGACTGTGGAAATATCCACCACACGGTGATTCCTCAGAGGTGTGGTTACCTCTGAATGGGAACCCCGTGTGTGAGATCCTCGGCCCAGGTGAAGATTGGGATCTCAGCCCCTGGCAGTAATCGTCTGCTAGGGCAGGCGTATCGGAGAGGCAAGCCTCAGAGATATCCCACCAGTGGGAGACAATCCACTGGGGAAAAGAGAAAGGTCAGACAGGCAGAGGTTCGGCAACAGAGAGACGGTAACAGTACAAGAACAGAAGGCTGATTCAGAGTCCATTTAACAGGCAGGGTCTCCAACTAAGAATCAGATAGGCAAAGGTACAAAATCGAGAAAAGGAGAGAGTAGTCAGGGATAGCCAAAGTCAAGACACAGATAAATGCAATACAATCCTAAACTGAGGTGTGATGTCCTTGATATCAACACCCGGGAACTGAGCTAAGGTCTGAGCGTTTACACCTAAGTATTCACGACAGCAGACAGTGAGCAAATGACATCTGTGGGCTTGAATGCAGAAACCCAGTTCCACCAGCCCGCCCAGGGAGCTGGACCTGAAGTCAGCATGTGATTGGCTGGCTAAGGTCAGCTGATCATCGGATCAGCTGACCTGTCTTTTCAAAGAATATATATCCTGCCGCCTCGCGCGCGTGCGCATGACCCTCTGCTTTTGAATCTCAGAAAGGCCAGGTCCCCGGTCAGCGCACGCCCGCACACGGAAGTCCGCTGGCTGAGTAGCGGGACCCGCCGCCATCTCATCAGCCGCGGCGGTGGCTGCCCTGCTCTGCGCCGGCGGCTCCGTGTGGGATTCGGAAACCGCCGGCTGGGAAGCGGAGGCCGCCGCCATGCTGCCCTGCGCGGCGGCTGCTCCGCTAGTTTTCACATAATGAGGTAAAGATGCATCTGTAGTCCTACTTCAAAATAGGACTTTTCTGGAAACCCACAGTCTTACCTTGTATCCAGAGGTTAAAATCTACCTGTAAACTTTTGGTTGTCTCATGTGAAGGGCAACCATGTTTTAATGCTTTTTAGCACCCACAATAACAAATCTTGAACTGCTGAACTTTATTTGTTCCCTACATGCAGAAGTGTTCATTTTTTAACCACACAGAGTTTTATCAGCTCTTAATAGTTATCAGTGAACATTATGCTACAGTTTGACTGCAGAGCAGAGAAACTGTGATATACAGCTCTGAATTATTAACCCTTACAAGAAGGAAAAACAAAACAGGAACACAGATTAGTTCTGTGTAGGATTGGGACTGCACATACACATCTTTATCACATGATGTCAAATGTTACTTCAGGTACCCTTTACTAAAACCCTAAGGGGAATGCTAAGAAGGCCTTGGTCAGACCGCAAATTCTTGCCATTTTAGTTGTTAAATAGGAAACATACCACAGACCTTTTAGATATATCAAGGAACCTTAGGGAACAGAGCCCACTCCTCACTAAATGGATGTGGAAGCTCATTTAAATTTGCCTACTGATGTTCTCTCAGCTCGTGCAATGGACTAGACGATTTTATTAGAACAAAGAGTTCACAGATAAAAAAGGAAGATGATGAAAGAAATATACAGAACAAGATGATGTTCCAAGAATACAGAAGAAAAATGACAGTAGATACCGGATATAGACCAAATCTATTTCAAAAATGTTATTTGCCACCAGGGGCATATTTGAATTTTTCCTCCAATTTTCCCTTAGTCCATTCTGCAATGAAAAATTCCCACCACTTGATCTGATCACTTTAGGAGCAGTCTGTGGTGGGCATAGTAAACAGGCGGAGACAGAAAAATGTAGAAACCTGAATATCAAAGATGGAAGAAGTTTACAGATGAAAGTGACAAATGAAGATAGACATATACAGAAAAAGAAGATACCAGAGGCGAAGGAGAAGATATATTTAAAATAGGATAGTAACGAGATGAATTACAAGTACACAGATCAAAAGAGTTACCTCCTAGGAGAGAATGTTCATCTTTTCTTCAAACTAACTTTTACAAATGAAGATAAACATATAAACTAACTTTTACAAATGAAGATAGACATATACAGAAAAAGAAGATACCAGAGGAGAAGGAGAAAATACATTTAAAATAGGATAGTAACGAGATGAAATAAAATTACACAGATCCAAAGAGTTACCTCCTAGGAGATAATGTTCATCTTCTCTTTATTAAACTAACTTTTACAAGCATTTTACAATTGAAAAAGGCCCAAAATGTACATAAAAAAGTACCATCAAATTTATTCTGAGTATTCTCTTGCTTGCTGCTGGCTTAAAAGATATTTTATGACAAGTTGTGAAAATATCACTTAGGAGAAAACTCAGGAGAAAAGGTGAATTGCATAGGGGATCTTGGCCCCTATGCAATTAACTTTTTCTCCTGAGTTTTCTCCTTCATGATATTTTCTAATTTGTCAATAAAATACCTTTTTAAATAACCAGCAAGCAAGAAAATACTTACAATAGTTTTGATAGTCCTTCTTTGAATACCTTTTTCAGTTGCAAAGTACTGAAAATGTATTCTAAATAAGAGAAAACACAAAAGAAAAAGTGAATTGCATATGAACCCTTGTCATTAAAATGTCTTTCAAACCACCAACAAGTATGAAAATACTCAAAATAATTTTGAGAGTACTTTTTAACCTACTTTTTAAACTTTTTTGATTACAAAGTGCTGAAAAGTTATTTTAATCAGAAGATGAAAAATTATTTCCTAGGAGAAAACTCAGAAGATCAAGTAAATTGCATATGGTCCATGGTATCCTATATAATAAAACCCCTGTCACCTGTGTCCTTGCATCCCTGGGTCCGTGTCAGGTGCCTGCTGTGCATGGCCGTGGGCAGGGCAGTGGATGGGAAAATGTGCAGCAGTCATGGGCGCACATGCTGAAAGGAAGTTCTCTGGCGCCCATTATGTAAAGGGATTTAGGGCTAGATCATTTAAAAAAATAAAATAATGAACTACATTTTTATTTTAAATAAAGCTACAGTTGAGCCATCATAAATAAATACCAGATCAAATGTTACCCATGACCACCACCTATTTACCTGGTAGGGGGCAAACCTATGGGGGTCCCTTAACAATTAAAGAAGTGTATCATATTTATTGCAAGCCCTCCATCAGAGCATACCTCCTCATGTGGGAGTAGGTACTCCCACTTTCCCTAGCGCGAGGTTGGCATAAGCCCCTAGTCATATAGATTTAAACAAAGACAATTTGTGAAGGAGGGTTGCTATTGCTCGGGGGCTAGAGACCCACATTGGTAGACTCCACAATCCCTAGGTTATACCAGTCGGCATTGGAGACAAGGGGTAATGGGCTTGAGGGGAGGGGTGTTGCATGCTCATATTTTAATTCTTTGACTTAAAATTAAAAAAAGTCTTACTTCTGACACAATTGGCCTCAATTCACTAAGCTTTATTAAACACTTTATCAAACGTTTTAACACTAAGGTGTTAAAGATTTATTGAACGATTTATCAATAAAACATTCGATAAATATATAACATCTTAGTGAATGGACTGGGTGATGGACTGTAATTGTGGGGTTCCTAGCTGTATATACTACCACTTACTGCCCTTGCTCTGGGGCTGCGTACTGCCTGTGTACCGGGTGATGGACTGTATTTCTGGACTGTTTTTTGGGGGTTCGGTGATGGACTGTAATTTGGGGGTTCCTGGCTGTATATAGACTACCACTGCCCATGCTCTGGGGCTGTATACTGCCTGTGTTCAGGGCACCATAATTGCTATACGTGCGCCCCTGCCTCTGGTGAGCCTGGCCTGCCCTGTATAGTAGCACCCTGCATCTGCTGTTAAATGGACTTTCAGTGTCCCTGAGTAGGCAACAGCTGGCATCTAACAAATGGACTGTTACGAGCTGTGGGTCTGTTCCCCGTCCTGTCCCCCAGGGTTACTGCTAGACTAAAACACCACGCTGATATGCTAAGGACTGTTAGGGTACGCCAGTTTGCTCCCGACCTGCCCACGTACTTCCACTAGCACCACCTCCCCTCTACTCCCACCCCCACCAGGCACACGGTGCTGCACCCCATATGCCACCCCAGCGCATCACCTACACCAGATCGCAGCTTCTGAGATGGGAATCACGCAGCACGCTCCCCGAGGGCAGGCTTCTATACAACATCGTCTGGAGCCATGCACAGGAGCTTGCAGGCCCTGCTCGGTCATCCCCCGCGGGTCGGCGGAAGAGGGGCTGCCGGGCAGGTGCTCAGGTCAGACTCAAGAGAAAAGGTCTCAGGTCAGCCATCCCATCGGTCCTGCTGTCAAATGTCTGCTCCCTCCCTAACAAACTAGATGAACTCCGTCTCCTCGTTGAGAAGAAGGAGTTCAGCAGCGGCACCCCTATCCTCTGTTTCACAGAAACGTGGCTGCATGATGACATCCCAGACAATGCCCTTCACCTTCCGGACTTCAGCCTCATCCGGGCTGACCGTGACCCCAACCTCTCGGGTAAAAAGAAGGGTGGTGGCATCTGCTTTTACATCGGCCAGTCATGGTGCCCCAACTCATCAGTACTAGCCAGGAAGTGCTCCCCTGAGATTGAACTTCTAATCGTCAACTGCAGGCCAAAATACTCGCCCAGGGAATTTTCCTCCTACGTTCTTGTTGGCGTGTACATACCTCCTGACGCCGAAGTCAGACATGCCCTGCGTGTCCTCAGTGACACCATTACAAAATGGGAATCAACCCTTCCTGACTCGCTGTTCATTGTATTAGGCGACTTCAATAGGGCTAACCTCCGCCAGGAGCTTCCTCGCTTTCACCAGCATGTGGCCTGCCCCACCAGAAATCAGAACACTCTCGATCACTGCTACACAGTGCTGAAGGATGCCTACAAAGCCATACCAAGGGCAGCGCTAGGCTCTTCGGACCACTCTCTCATTCATCTGATCCCCACCTACAGGAGGCGCCTTGAGTCAGCAAAACCTGTTCTCAAATCCACCAAAGTGTGGTCAAGCGAGGCCAAACTCCAACTTCAGGCATGCTTCGACTGTACTGACTGGAAGGCCATGGAATCTCCAAACCTTGACGAGTGGGCGGATAACATCTCCTCATACATCAGCTTCTGTGAAGACTCTTGCGTACCAACCAAGACCGTCAAAGTCTATCCGAACAATAAACCGTGGTTCTCCAACAAACTACGGAAACTGCGGAGGAGCAAGGAGGTGGCGCACAAGTCCGGCAACCAAGTGGAATACAAGACAGCAAGGAACAACCTGAAGCGAGAACTGGGAGCCGCAAAGAGGGAGTACGCAGAAAGGATAAGATGCAACATGCGATCAAATGATATACGAGCTGTCTGGAAGGGGCTTAAAGCCACCACAAACTATAAGCCTCCCCCACAACACGCAACACCCAGTACTGAGCTAGCCGAGGACCTCAGCAACTTTTACTGCAGGTTTGAGGACCTGGAGGCACCGGGGGAGCCAATAACAGCACTGGCTCACCCCTCTCCTAGCGCAGATTATCTCTCAGTCTCGAGCCTCCCACCTCCAGCCGTGAGTGAGGCCGATGTCCTCTTCCACCTGTCCTCGCTAAACCCCAGGAAAGCCTCTGGCCCAGACGGCGTGTCACCAGCCTGTCTGAAAACCTGCTCACACCAGCTGGCACCCATCCTCACTTCCATATTCTCCAAATCCCTCCAGGTCGGCAAAGTCCCTGCATGCTTCAAAAAGTCTACCATTATCCCTGTCCCCAAAAAGCATGGTAACTCCGACCTCAATAACTTCAGACCAGTGGCCCTGACATCCAACATCATGAAAACCCTTGAGAGAGTCGTCTTGTCACACATCAAGCTTATCACCTCCCCCCAAATGGATCCATACCAGTTTGCATACAGGGCGAACAGATCCACTGATGATGCTGTCAACATCTGCCTTGAGCTCACATACGACCACCTGGACAAACCTAACACATACACCAGGATTCTACTACTGGACTTCAGCTCTGCCTTCAACACCATCTGCCCCCGCATACTGCAGGACAATCTTACAGAGCTGAATGTCCCTCCCACTCTCCGTGGGTGGATTACAGACTTCCTGACAAACAGAACTCAAGTCATTAAGCTTGGGGAGGTCACCTCTCAGCCGCGGACAACGAACACGGGGGCCCCACAAGGCTGCGTCCTGTCACCGATCCTGTTCTCTCTCTACACGAACAACTGCAGATCCAAGGAAAACTCTGTCAAGGTCATCAAATTTGCAGATGACACCACCATCGTTGGACTAGTAACAAACAATGATGAGCAGGCCTACCGCCAGGAGGTTGACAGAGTTTGCCAGTGGTGTAGGGAGAACAGGCTGGTCCTCAACTCATCCAAAACTGTGGAGCTGATTGTGGATTTCAAGAAGCATGCCCCTCCCCCCCACCAATCTCTATCGATGGCACCGAGGTCGAGAGAGTAGCCAGCGTTCGCCTTCTGGGCACCACCATCTCCAAAGACCTGAGCTGGAAGGAAAACACAGCCTTAACCCAGAAGAAAGCACAGCAGAGGCTTTTCTTCCTCCGCCAACTGAAGAAGTTCGGCATGGCTCAAGAGCTACTGACGTGTTTTTACACCGCCACCATCGAGTCCGTCCCCTGCTCCTCCATCCTAGTCTGGTACGATGGCTCCTCCACCAGAGACGGATACAAACTTCAGAGGGTCGTTAGATCGGCGGAGAGAATCATCGGCAGACCTCTACCTTCCCTTGACCTCCTCCACAACTCCAGGCTACGCTCAAGAGCACGGAGGATTGCTGGCGACCCCTCTCACCCTGGCCAGCGGTTCTTCAGCAGACTTCCGTTAGGCCGTAGGTTTCGGGCCATCGCCACCAAAACCTCTAGGCACAGGAACTCTTTCTTCCCCTCAGCTGTCACCCTCCTGAACTCATTAACTCGCTCTGAGCCCAGCACTGGAGCAACATTGTGTTCCAGAACTGCACCCGGTTCATGAACTAATTATGAATCTGGACTTCTGCTTTAGCCGTTTTTGATTTATGTGCTCTTCCTTTTGTTTTTATCTATGAATCTCTGTTACTGTATGCCCTCTGTTATCTATAGTCCTATCCTTTATCCGTGAAATTGTACGTGCCAAATCCAATTCCGAGCACGACCCTGTCGTGCCTGGCGAATAAAAATGATTCTGATTCTGATTCTGATTCTGAATTCAAAATTAGCTTTTACCCATGAGGTAAATTATCAAACGTTTGATAAAGTGTTTGATAAAGCTTACTGAATTGAGGCCTTTGTATCCTCATGAGCAGAAATGGTCAATCAGATGCAAATAAGCCTGACTTGCATGATGCGAATTGATTGAAATGGGGCCAATCATTTTCAGCATAAAGTTGATGTGATTGGTTCAATTTCAAGCTGCATGCAATTAGCATTAAATCTACATGCAAGATGAATTTATTTACACTAACTACTTAACAACCACCCCACGCCAATGGGAGTGGTCGCGGCGGCAGCCCCAGGACCGCCTACCGCCAATTGACGTCAAGTCCTGGGACTGGGATTTGCAGGAGATCGCGGGTACTTTGCACGCGCATCTCCTGCTTGAGGGGCGGAGCTCTGCCCCGACTTCAGTTTCCGAGTGGCGATTGCCACTCGGGAGACTGTTAGATGGCAAAACCGCCGTCTTTACCCATTGTACAGCGCTGCGATCAGCAGCAGCACTGTACTGGGGACAGCCGTGTGACACAGCTGTTCCCTCTGTGACTGCGAGAGTGATCCGCTGTCATAGGCTGAATCCTATGACAGCCGATCACACTAACTGGCTGGCGCGGGGAGGGAGGGAGGGGGGTATATATACATATTTAAAAAAACAGCGATTTTTTTAAATTAAAAAACAAATAAAAAAACATTGGTAAATAAATAAACAAATGTCTGGGGGGCGATCAGACCCCACCAACAGAGAGCTCTGTTGGTGGGGAGAAAAGAGGGGGGGGAATCACTTGTGTGCTGAGATGTACGGGCCTGCAGCTATGCCTTAAAGCTGCAGTGGCCCATTTAGTTAAAATTGCTCTGGTCTTTAGGGGGGTTTTCCACTGCAGTCCTTAAGTGGTTAATATCTCTACACATGTTTTGTCAAAAATGAGTGAGCCATGAAAGAACACCCAGACAGCAAAGTTCCTGTGAAAAACGTATCGTCTGGCTGCAGTTGTTTCAGCATACCTCTGCAAGCAAATGAGGATTAGAGATAGCCTGAACGGTTCGCCCGTGAACGGTTCCAGGCGAACTTTAGGTGGTTCGCATTCGCCAGCGAAGGCGAACTTTTGCGGAAGTTAAATTTGCCCCCATAATGCTCCATTGAGCACAACTTTGAGCCTCTACATCACAGTCAGCAGGCACATTGTCGCCAATCAGACTACACTCACTCCTGGAGGCCCCCCCCCCTTATAAAAGGCAAGGTTCTCCTGACGTTTTACTCACTCGTCTGCCTACAGTAATTTCTTAAGGGACAGCTGCTGAGAGACTCTGCTAGGGAGAGCTTAGTTAGGCTCTTGTCGGCTTGTTCCTAGCTGATTGTTATTCCTTATCTCACTCCCTTCCTCCCCTCCCTCCTGAGGAGGGTCTTGTCTTCCAGGGAATTGTAGGATTTCAAAAGCCAGCTTACATATCTTGGCCGGGAATTGAACCAAGGTCTGAGTGCATGGTAGGTAGCTCTCTTCACCACTATACCACCACCAACACTACATGCTGAAGCTAGCCTAGCATGTACCATTATGATATATGCAAGAGAAAAATGAGCTTGCTTAAGGATTTGTAGTATGTCAAAAGCCAACTCACATTGGCCAGGAATAGAACCCAGGCCTACCGCTCTGTAATCCTAACCATTATACCACCAACACAACACACTACAATGCTACATGCTGAAGCCAGCCTAGCATGTACCATTGTGATATATTCAAGAGAAAAATGATCTTGCTTAGTGAAATGTAGGATTTCAAAAGCCAGCTTACATACATTGGCTGGGAATTGAACCCAGGTCTAGTGCTCGGTAGGCTGCCATCCTAACCATTATACCAGTGGTTCCCAACCTTTTCCGGCCCGGGGGAACACTGCCTGACCAAATTTTTCTCCGGGGAATGGCGCGCGGGGGGGGGGGGGGTCGGGGATGCAGCCCCCGGTTGTTTGCGCGACCCCCAGTTGTTTGCGCTACCTAGTGGACAGTGCCGTGCGCAGCAGGCTATGGGGGGGGAGGGGGCTGGGGTGCGGCTGCATAGCTAGCATAGTTGCCCCAGTGTAGGGAGTTTAGTTGCCTCAGTATAGCCAGTATAGTGCCCCAGTATAGCCAGTATAGTGCCCCAGTATAGCCAGAATAGTGCCCCAGTATAGCTAGTATAGTGCCCCAGTATAGCCAGCATAGTGCCCCAGTATAGCCCCCCAGTATAGCTAGTATAGTGCCCCAGTATAGCCAGTATAGTGCCCCAGTATAGTGCCCCAGTATAGCCAGAATAGTGCCCCAGTATAGCTAGTATAGTGCCCCAGTATAGTGCCCCCGTATAGCCAGCATAGTGCCCCAGTATAGCCCCCCAGTATAGCTAGTATAGTGCCCCAGTATAGTCCCCCAGTATAGCCAGTATAGTGCCCCAGTATAGTGCCCCAGTACAGCCAGAATAGTGCCCCAGTATAGCTAGTATAGTGCCCCAGAATAGTGCCCCAGTATAGCCAGTATAGTGCCCTCCCTCCCGCCCGTCCCCGCGGCCGCCGCTGTTATTACCTTAACAGCTGCCGCTCTGCCCTCTCCGGCGCATGTGTATATTCTAGCAGCGTATCTCCGGCTGCTCTGTGTGATGCGGAAGGAAGCAGGGCAGCGGCTTCCTGTAACGGCGATATGTAACGCCGTTACTATGGTAACCGAGCCCTGCCTCCTTCCGCATCACACAGAGCAGCCGGAGATACGCTGCTAGAATAAACACATGCGCTGGAGAGGGGAGAGCGGCCGCTGCTAAGGTAATAACAGCGGCGGTGTAACGATCGGTGGGCGCAGAGAGTATCTGATTACCGGTGATCTGCAGTATCGCCGGAAATACAGATATATACCAGATTATAAGTGATCTGCAGTCTCACCGATAATCCGATATACAAACTAACCTCTGTTCGCCTGAGTAGAGTGTAGTGTTTTGGTGTAACAGTAACACTAGGAGGCCTAGGCCTCAGTGCAGCAAGGAGAACTGCACGGATTCCTTCCGCAGACCTGAGCTCTCCAAGACGGGAGGAGTCAGACTGACAGTAGGAAGGAAAGTCCGAGAGTGACACTCAGGAAGAAGTGTCACTAACAGGACTGGGAACCGCCTCCAATCGTGAGGTCGGTTCTCGAGGTCAGACAAGCCAGGTCGTATACACACGGACAGATAAAGTACAAATACAGTAGGCAAAGGCGGAGTCAAAGTACAGGCAGGGTTCGGCAACGGGGTATCAGATATATCGGGGTACAAAATCAGGAGGCAGAAACAGAGTCTAGGAACGAGCCGAGGTTCGGCAACAGAGTATCAGAAATATCGAGGTACAAGGTCAGAGTTCAGGAGGATAGTCGAGGCAGGCAAAAGTCATAACAGAAAATCACAATCAAACTAGTACTTTAGCTATCAATAATCTAGCTAAGTGTAGGATTACAGCTCCAGCTGGTCCCGGCACACTTAAGGATCTGACTACGGATCTGGGTGCTCCCACATATGTGATCGCACGCCAGACAAAGAGCAAGTGAACAACCAGCAGTATATATACTCTAGGACCTTTCCAGGACCTCCCTAATTGCTGGTCCAATGAGAGCAGTGGAATTTGTCAGCTGACCCAGCTGGTCAGCCGACACCCTTCTAACTGCTATTTAAACTCTGCCTCTCTGCTCGCGCGCGTGTAAGTCTGAATCTTGGTGGACTATCAGTCCCAGCCACACCAGTACTGTCATGCAATGTATCTAGTGCGGGGGCCGCCTCTGATGCGGATTCCGCCGCACTGCCTATGCGGCATGCAGCGTTTTTTCCGCGTTGTGACGCTATGCTGGACGCGGAAACAGCCGCCTCACCTTGAGAGACGGCGGCACTTCCGCGTTTCCTTACAGTACCCCCCCCCCGAGGAGTGGACTCCGGACAACTCCTTCCAGGCTTTTCTGGATGTACCGTATGAAATTCCCTCACTAACTCATCCGCATGCATGCGGTTCCCAGGTACCCATTGCCTCTCCTCAATGCCGTACCCCTTCCAATGTACGAGATACTGCACCGAGTTCTGTACAGTACGTGAATCTATGATTTTTTCCACCTCATACTCGGGTTGGGCATTGACTAAGACAGGAGGAGGAGGAGTGGGACCCAGCTGGACTGCGGGTTTGAGAAGTGATACATGGAAAGACCTCACTCCCCGCATGCTGGTGGGAAGATCAACGGTATATGTGACATCGTTGATCTTCCTAGTCACAGGGAATGGGCCCACGAACCTGGGACCAAGTTTGTCAGAAGGTTGTTTCAGAGCCAAATGACGTGTAGACACCCAAACCAAGTCTCCAGGTTGGAAGCTCCACTCTACTGAACGTCTCTTATCAGCTTGACCCTTTTGATTAACAAAAGCTTTTCGTAAATTATCTCTCACCGTGTGCCAAATATCTTTAAAAGATCTCTGCCAGGCTTCCAAAGCTGGAAACGGAGAGGAGGCCACTGGCAATGGTGAGAACTTGGGCAATCTTCCAGACACCACCTGGAATGGAGAGAATCCGGTGGAGGAGCTTTTTAAATTGTTTTGTGCGAACTCCGCGAAAGGCAGAAATTTGACCCAGTCGTTCTGTGTTTCTGCAACATAGCACCTCAAGAATTGCTCCAAAGACTGGTTGATTCTCTCCGTTTGCCCATTGGTCTGTGGGTGGTAGCCCGATGAAAATGACAACTTCATGCCCATTTGTTGGCAGAATGCCCTCCAGAATTTAGAAATGAACTGGACTCCCCGATCCGACACTATGTTTTCCGGAATGCCGTGCAGCCGGAACACATGTGTGATAAACAGGTCAGCCAATTCCTGGGCCGAGGGGAGTCCTTTCAAGGGCACGAAATGGGCCATTTTACTGAAGCGGTCGACTACCACCCAAATGACCGACATGCCTTCTGACTTGGGAAGTTCACCTACAAAATCCATGGACAAATGGGTCCATGGCTCACTCGGGGTGGGTAAAGGCTGCAAGGTACCCACAGGTGCCAGCCGGGAGGGTTTACTCTTAGCACAAACCGCACATTCCCTCACGAATTCCTTGCAATCAGCTGCCAAGGAAGGCCACCAAGCACATCTAGCTACCAGATCCTGTGTTCTAGATGCTCCAGGATGCCCAGCATTTTTATGCGTATGGAACATCTCTAGAACCTGGAGACGGAACGGTAGCGGAATGAACAGCACCCCTGCGGGTTTTCCTTCTGGGATGTCTTGTTGGAAGGGAATTAAAGTCCCCTTCCAATCCTCCCAAGTCTCTGTTGCGGCCAGTACCAACCTCTGGGGAACAATAGTCTCTGGAATGGAGGGCTGTGCTGTCCCAGTGCTTGATGAATGTTATCCACCGAAGTGGCAAGCACAGTCAGAGGATCAGTGCGTGATTCCATCGTTTTTGTGGTCTGGCGTTCTGTAACGATCGGTGGGCGCAGAGAGTATCTGATTACCGGTGATCTGCAGTATCGCCGGAAATACAGATATATACCAGATTATAAGTGATCTGCAGTCTCACCGATAATCCGATATACAAACTAACCTCTGTTCGCCTGAGTAGAGTGTAGTGTTTTGGTGTAACAGTAACACTAGGAGGCCTAGGCCTCAGTGCAGCAAGGAGAACTGCACGGATTCCTTCCGCAGACCTGAGCTCCCCAAGACGGGAGGAGTCAGACTGACAGTAGGAAGGAAAGTCCGAGAGTGACACTCAGGAAGAAGTGTCACTAACAGGACTGGGAACCGCCTCCAATCGTGAGGTCGGTTCTCGAGGTCAGACAAGCCAGGTCGTATACACACGGACAGATAAAGTACAAATACAGTAGGCAAAGGCGGAGTCAAAGTACAGGCAGGGTTCGGCAACGGGGTATCAGATATATCGGGGTACAAAATCAGGAGGCAGAAACAGAGTCTAGGAACGAGCCGAGGTTCGGCAACAGAGTATCAGAAATATCGAGGTACAAGGTCAGAGTTCAGGAGGATAGTCGAGGCAGGCAAAAGTCATAACAGAAAATCACAATCAAACTAGTACTTTAGCTATCAATAATCTAGCTAAGTGTAGGATTACAGCTCCAGCTGGTCCCGGCACACTTAAGGATCTGACTACGGATCTGGGTGCTCCCACATATGTGATCGCACGCCAGACAAAGAGCAAGTGAACAACCAGCAGTATATATACTCTAGGACCTTTCCAGGACCTCCCTAATTGCTGGTCCAATGAGAGCAGTGGAATTTGTCAGCTGACCCAGCTGGTCAGCCGACACCCTTCTAACTGCTATTTAAACTCTGCCTCTCTGCTCGCGCGCGTGTAAGTCTGAATCTTGGTGGACTATCAGTCCCAGCCACACCAGTACTGTCATGCAATGTATCTAGTGCGGGGGCCGCCTCTGATGCGGATTCCGCCGCACTGCCTATGCGGCATGCAGCGTTTTTTCCGCGTTGTGACGCCATGCTGGACGCGGAAACAGCCGCCTCACCTTGAGAGACGGCGGCATTTCCGCGTTTCCTTACAGGCGGCCGCGGGGACGGGCGGGATAAGGAGAAGAGACAGGCAACGTTCCGCGGCACACTGGTTGAAAAACACTGCATTAAACCACCAACACATCAAACTACAATGCTACATGCTGAAGCCAGCATAGCATGTAACATTATGATATATCCAAGAGAAAAATGAGCTTGCTTAAGGATTTGTAGTATGTCAAAAGCCAACTCACATTGGCCTGGAATAGAACCCAGGCCTACCGCTCTGTAGGCTGCAATCCAAACCATTATACCACCAACACAACACACTACAATGCTACATGCTGAAGCCAGCCTAGCATGTACCATTATGATATATCCAAGAGAAAAATGAGCTTGCTTAAGGATTTGTAGTATGTCATTCCACACCATTATACCACCAACACTACATGCTGAAATTTCTTGGAGCAGACTTACATCCTCCCTCCAAAAGACACACATACATCCCCATAAAATCATTCTACAGCAACTGTGTGCACAGTCTTTGTGGTACACAGTCTCTGTGGCACAATTGGTTAGTGTGTTTGGCTGTTAACTGAAAGGTTGGTGGTTCAAGCCCACCCAGGCATGGCCTTGCCATTTGTGTTCAACAGTTGCCAGTAGAGAACCCCAGATAGCCATGTAGATTCTTCTCTCTCTCTCTAGTAGGGATGGTCACTGCTTTCCGCAGAATTGTATTTTCCGCAATTTTGGACGGAAATTGGTCATTCCATTCGTGAACAGAATTGCTTTTTCAATCCGGCGGAATTCCGAAATTGCCTGTGAAATTCTGCCGGTATCCGTTGATGGTTTTAAGCTGAAAATTAAATTCAATGGCATCAAGTCCTAGAGAGAGAGAGAGAGCTCATTTTCCTGTTGGGTATATCATAATGGTACATGCTAGGCTGGTTTTAGCATGTAGCATTGTAGGGTGTTGTGTTGGTGGTATAATGGTTAGGATAGCAGCCTACCATGTGGTAGGCCTGGGTTGGACTCCTGGCCAATGTGAGTTGGCTTTTGAAATCCTACAATTCCCCAAGCAAGCTAATTTTTCTCTTGGATATATCATAATGGTACATGCTAGGCTGGCTTCAGCATGTAGCATTGTAGTGTGTTGTGTTGGTGGTATAATGGTTAGGATAGCAGCCTACAGAGCGGTAGGTCTGGGTTCTATTCCTGGACAATGTGAGTTGACTTTTGACATACTACAAATCCTTAAGCAAGCTCATTTTTCTCTTGGATATATCATAATGGTACATGCTAGGCTGGCTTCAGCATGTAGCATTGTAGTGTGTTGTGTTGGTGGCATAATGGTTAGGATAGCAGCCTACAGAGCAGTAGGCCTGGGTTCTGTTCCTGGCCAATGTGAGTTGGCTTTTGACATACTACAAATCCTTAAGCAAGCTAATTTTTCTCTTGGATATATCATAATTGTACATGCTAGGCTGGCTTCAGCATGCAGCATTGTAGTGTGTTGTGTTGGTGGTATAATGGTTAGGATATCAGCCTACTGAGCACTAGACCTGGGTTTGATTCCCAGCCAATGTATGTAAGCTGGCTTTTGAAATCCTACATTTCACTAAGCAAGCTCATTTTTCTCTTGGATATATCACAATGGTACATGCTAGGCTGGCTTCAGCATGCAGCATTGTAGTGTGTTGTGTTGGTGGTATAATGGTTAGGATAGCAGCCTACCGAGCACTAGACCTGGGTTAGATTCCCGGCCAAGGTATATAAGCTGGCTTTTGAAATCATACAATTCCCTAAAAGACGAGACCCTCCTCCCTCCGGGAGGAGGAAGGGATACAGAAGGGAGGAAAAAAAGGACTAAGGGAACAGTTAATAGGGTCTATGGGCTACCATATAGCATAAACAAGGTTGCTTTTGCGATTATTTTAATTTTTCCGCCGGAATCCGGAATTCAGCGGAATTTCGCAAAAATCTGGCGGAATTTTCATAGCGACGGAATTCAGCGCTGGTGGAATCCGCAAATTCCGGCGGAACGAAATTTGCTCTTTCCAATCATCCCTAACCACCACCAGCACTCCGGTCCGCAGCAGGCCTCCACCACCGCTTGAGGTCATGGTCACGGTGAGTGTGACCCCCATTGACTAGCCTGCCCTCACTGAGCTCGCTCATGACCCCAGGGACTGCGAGCGTTTACAGGGATGTTTTGGAGCAGTTTGAGGTGGACATGACAGGGCCATGCAAGGAGGAGGAGGAGTTTGAGGTGGAGGAGTTTGTTGTTGGCGCTGGTGATGAAGAGGGGCGTGATGCAGGGGATGTTGGGGTAGAGGAGTTGGTTGAGGCGGGCTCACAGGGGATGTTTGGGGATGATGATGATGACGTGCTGGATCCTTCCTTTGTGCCACCACCAGTACGACCAGCACAGTTTGTTAAAGGCAGCTCGTCATCGGAGGAGGAGGCGTCTCTGGCGCAGAGGCACGGCACCAGCAAGGCGACCAGCAAAGGGCGTAGAAGGCAGGAGCCACAGCCTGCTGCTTCAGCCGCTACCACCACCCGCAGCAAACCTCCAACCAAACCAAAAAAGGCACAATCCTCCAAGGGCACCAAAAAACCCCAGCCCTCAAGCTCAAAGAGCAAGTTGAAGTCCCCAGTCTGGCGGTACTTCACCAAGTGCACAGTGGACGTGACCCGTGCAATTTGCAACAGTTGCAGTGTCAGTCTCAGCAGGGGTCGCGATGTCCACAAATCGAGTACCTCGTGCCTGCAGACCCACTTACAGAGCAGACATGTTGAGGACTTTAGTGAGTTGGAGAAGCTGATGCAAAGTGGCGCAGGCAGTGGTCAGAGCCAGACAGCCACTGCACAGATTTCAGCAGCAGCAGCAGCATCCCACCCTCCTGCCCATCCAGCAGCAGCAGCAGGAGCAAAGCAGCAGCAACTCACTTCCCCCCCCCCCCCCCCGGGCAGCCAGTCCTCAGCTCTCTCCACAGTCGCCTCCTCATCCTTCCTTGCAGGCAAACGACGCCAGACCCTGCTCAGCGAGTCATTCCTCGGTGTGACCAAGGTGCTGCCTCCCGCCCACAGGCGCAACCGGGTGCTGAACGGGTTGCTTGCCCGGGCCATGTGCTCCCAGCTCCTGCCATATTCCTTTGTGCAGGAGGGGAGTGACATGAGAGCACTGCTGCAGTTTGGGATCCTGGAGTGGCAAGTCCCCAGCCGCCACTACTTCTCCTGCACGGCGATCCCAGCACTGCACCGCTCTGCCATGGCGAACGTGGGCCATGCGCTCGATCACGGCATGAGTGCGCGGATCCACATAACCATGGATTCATGGAGTAGCCGTTTTGGGACAGACCGCTATCTGTCCCTTACGGCCCACTGGGTCAGCCTGGTGGAAAGCGGTGGTGAGGGAGCAGCAGGTCCACCCTCGGGCGCAGCAGCGGCAGCAGCGGCACCAGCCGCCCACTGTGTGGTGCCACCGCGCGGGGTCAGGGGAGAAGCCGCAGCTCCCGCCGCCAAGCGACACCACATCAACAGCAGCGTTAAAGCCCGCCACTGCCAAACGCTGCTGGAGATAAAAAGCCTGGGCAAGAACAGCTTGACGGGAACCAACGTGCTCCGCTACCTGAGGGAGCAGGAGAAGACGTGGCTGACCCCCAGAGGCCTCTGAGTCGGATTGGTGGTGTGTGACAATGCCGCCAACCTGCTGGCTGCCATCAGCAGGGGACACTTGACCCACGTCCTCTGCTTGGCCCACGTCCTCAACCTGGTGGTGCAGAAGTTCATGCGCACCTACCAGGGGATGGAGGAGCTGTTAGAATAGGCGCGGAAAATTGTGCGCACTTTCCGCCGCTCAGCTGCTGCCGCAGCTAACCTAGCAGGGATCCAGAAGTGCGAGGGCCTGCCACGACCTCGCCTTTTCAACGATGTGCAAACTCGCTGGAACTCCACCCTGGCGATGTTGGAGCAGCTGGTTGAGAATAGTGTTGGGCGAACACCTAGATGTTTGGGTTCGCGAACGTTCGCCGAACATCGCCGCGATGTTCGGGTGTTCGCGCCGAACTCCGAACATAATGGAAGTCAATGGGGACCCGAACTTTCGTGCTTTGTAAATCTTACTTACATGCTACATACCCCAAATTTGCAGGGTATGTGCACCTTGGGAGTGGGTACAAGAGGAAAAAAAATGTTTGAAAAAGAGCTTATAGTTTTTGAGAAAATTGATTGTAAAGTTTCAAAGGAAAAACTGTCTTTTAAATGTGGAAAATGTCATGTTTCTTTGCACAGGTAACATGCTTTTTGCCGCCATGCAGTCATAAATGTAATACAGAGAAGAGGTTCCAGGAAAAGGGACCGGTAACGCTAACCCAGCACAAGCAGCAGAACACGTGATGGAACAGGAGCAGGCGCAGGAGGAGAAGGCCACGCTTTTTGAGACACAACATCCCAGGCCTTGCATGAGGACAAATAGCGTGCGGATATAGCAATGCTTTTTGCCGCCATGCAGTCATAAATGTAATAAAGATGAGAGGTTCAATAAACAGGGACCGGCAACGCTAAGCCAGCAGCAGCAGCAGCAGCAGCAGCACACGTGATGGAACAGGAGGAGGCGCAGGAGGAGAAGGCCACGCTTTTTAAAACACAACATCCCAGGCCTTGCATGAGGACAAATAGCGTGCGGATATAGCAATGCTTTTTACCGCCATGCAGTCATAAATGTAATAAAGATGAGAGGTTCAATAAACAGGGACCGGCAACGCTAACCCAGCAGCAGCAGCAGCAGCAGCACACGTGATGGAACAGGAGGAGGCGCAGGAGGAGAAGGCCACGCTTTTTGAGACATAACATCCCAGGCCTTGCATGAGGACAAATAGCGTGCGGATATAGCAATGCTTTTTGCCGCCATGCAGTCATAAATGTAATAAAGATGAGAGCTTCAATAAACAGGGACCGGCAATGCTAACCCAGCAGCAGCAGCAGCAGCACACGTGATGGAACAGGAGGAGGCGCAGGAGGAGAAGGCCACGCTTTTTGAGACACAACATCCCAGGCCTTGCATGAGGACAAATAGCGTGCGGATATAGCAATGCTTTTTGCCGCCATGCAGTCATAAATGTAATAAAGATGAGAGGTTCAATAAACAGGGACCGGCAACGCTAACCCAGCAGCAGCAGCACACGTGATGGAACAGGAGGAGGCGCAGGAGGAGAAGGCCACGCTTTTTGAGACACAACATCCCAGGCCTTGCATGAGGACAAATAGCGTGCGGATATAGCAATGCTTTTTGCCGCCATGCAGTCATAAATGTAATAAAGATGAGAGGTTCAATAAACAGGGACCGGCAACGCTAACCCAGCAGCAGCAGCAGCAGCACATGTGATGGAACAGGAGGAGGCGCAGGAGGAGAAGGCCACGCTTTTTGAGACGCAACCCAGGCCTTGCATGAGGACAAAAAGCGTGCGGATATAGCAATGCTTTTTGCCGCCATGCAGTCATAAATGTAATACAGATGAGAGGTTCAATAAACAGGGACCGGAAACGCTAACCCAGGCCAGCAGCAGCAGCAGCACACGTGATGGAACAGGAGGAGGCGCAGGAGGAGAAGGCCATGCTTTTTGAGACACAACATCCCAGGCCTTGCATGAGGACAAATAGCGTGCGGATATAGCAATGCTTTTTGACGCCATGCAGTCATAAATGTAATAAAGATGAGAGGTTTAATAAACAGGGACCGGAAACGCTAACCCAGGCCAGCAGCAGCAGCAGCACACGTGATGGAACAGGAGGAGGCGCAGGAGGAGAAGGCCACGCTTTTTGAGACACAACATCCCAGGCCTTGCATGAGGACAAATAGCGTGCGGATATAGCAATGCTTTTTGCCGCCATGCAGTCATAAATGTAATACAGATGAGAGGTTCAATAAACAGGGACCGGAAACGCTAACCCAGGCCAGCAGCAGCAGCAGCAGCACATGTGATGGAACAGGAGGAGGCGCAGGAGGAGAAGGCCACACTTTGAGACACAACAACCCAGGCCTTGCATGAGGACAAGAAGCGTGCGGATAGCATGCTTTTTGCCGCCATGCAGTCATAAATGTAATAAAGATGAGAGCTTCAATAAACAGGGACCGGCAACGCTAACCCAGCAGCAGCAGCAGCAGCACACGTGATGGAACAGGAGGAGGCGCAGGAGGAGAAGGCCACGCTTTTTAAAACACAACAACCCAGGCCTTGCATGAGGACAAGAAGCGTGCGGATAGCATGCTTTTTGCCGCCATGCAGTCATAAATGTAATAAAGATGAGAGCTTCAATAAACAGGGACCGGCAACGCTAACCCAGCAGCAGCAGCAGCAGCACACGTGATGGAACAGGAGGAGGCGCAGGAGGAGAAGGCCACGCTTTTTGAGACACAACATCCCAGGCCTTGCATGAGGACAAATAGCGTGCGGATATAGCAATGCTTTTTGCCGCCATACAGTCATAAATGTAATAAAGATGAGAGGTTCAATAAACAGGGACCGGCAACGCTAACCCAGCAGCAGCAGCAGCAGCACACGTGATGGAACAGGAGGAGGCGCAGGAGGAGAAGGCCACGCTTTTTGAGACACAACATCCCAGGCCTTGCATGAGGACAAAAAGCGTGCGGATATAGCAATGCTTTTTGCCGCCATGCAGTCATAAATGTAATAAAGATGAGAGGTTCAATAAACAGGGACCGGCAACGCTAACCCAGCAGCAGCAGCACACGTGATGGAACAGGAGGAGGCGCAGGAGGAGAAGGCCACGCTTTTTGAGACGCAACCCAGGCCTTGCATGAGGACAAAAAGCATGCGGATATAGCAATGCTTTTTGCCGCCATGCAGTCATAAATGTAATAAAGATGAGAGGTTCAATAAACAGGGACCGGAAACGCTAACCCAGGCCAGCAGCAGCAGCAGCACACGTGATGGAACAGGAGGAGGCGCAGGAGGAGAAGGCCATGCTTTTTGAGACACAACATCCCAGGCCTTGCATGAGGACAAATAGCGTGCGGATATAGCAATGCTTTTTGCCGCCATGCAGTCATAAATGTAATACAGATGAGAGGTTCAATAAACAGGGACCGGAAACGCTAACCCAGGCCAGCAGCAGCAGCAGCAGCAGCACACGTGATGGAACAGGAGGAGGCGCAGGAGGAGAAGGCCACACTTTGAGACACAACAACCCAGGCCTTGCATGAGGACAAGAAGCGTGCGGATAGCATGCTTTTTGCCGCCATGCAGTCATAAATGTAATAAAGATGAGAGCTTCAATAAACAGGGACCGGAAACGCTAACCCAGGTGTCATGGTCACTCACCAGTGAGGCCTGGGCGGCTGGTACATGCGGGTGTCTGTGGGCACTCCAGGGCACGCCGTCGTGCCTCCAGATAGGGGGTACTGGTGGTGTGTGTCCGTGCATGTCGTGGGCGGCGCGTTGGTCTGCTGCATCGGAAGGTGTAGGGGGCTGCGAGCTGCGCGCGTTCATGTGCGGAGAGTGTCTTTGTGTACACCTCTCCTCCAGCTGGTTGTTGTGCGTGCGGGCGTGTGGCTTGTGCGCATGCGCGCGCGTTTTCATGCGCGTGCGCGTCTTGTCATGCGCGTGCGTCATTACGCGTGGCACGCGGACGTTATTACGCATGCGCGCGTACGTCATTACGCGTACGTGATGACGTCAAACGGCCTATAAAAGGCCTCAGGGTGCATTGCCTGGTGCTGTGGTATTACAGCAAGTTTGTCCGTGTGACCCGTCCCGTTGAACCTGTTCCTGCCTGATTGATCTTCGTTGCCAACCTCTGCTTGCCCTGACTACCCGCCTTGTTGCCGACCTCTGCTTGTCCTGACTTCCCGCCTTGTTGCCGACCTCTTGCCTGTCTGATTACCTGCTCTGCTGCCAACCTATTTCCGGACGACTACCCGCTCTGCTATTTGACCCGGCTTGGAAGAGGACCTGTCTTGTTGCTGAACCCGGAATTGCTCAAAGGACTTCCTGCTCTAGGTGCTGAGTTATTGCACTACCCTTACTCAGCTCGCGGAGGCGTCTGACAGTCTGCCAGCGCTTCTGCCCCTTGCTCCATAGAGACTCTGTTCCACTTCCAGAGGTTCTGTGTGGTGAGCCGCATAAGTAGCTGTTATCCTCATACTAGACTCCATCCTTCAGGTACGTGAGCCGTTTGTTACAAAATACCACATCCACTCACATGGAGTCTGGGGATACAGCTAGTGTTCTAAACGCCTTATATAAACAGATGGCTACTTTGACGGAAGCTTTTAAGGAGCTACAGGAAGGATATACTCGTTTAGAAGGAAGACTGAACGAAGTAACACAGCAGCCATCAGCGCCTCCCACTGGTGGTGCTTCTGCTCCTCAAGCATTGGCCCAAGGTCCACCACCACCCGATCCTCCTGTCGCAGCTACCATGGTTCCGGCGCCTCGTGTACCTATGCCTGAAAGGTTTTCTGGAGAACGCATTAAATTCCAGGGCCTTCCGCCATGCTTGTGAACTATATTTTACTCTGCAACCTCGTACTTTTTCTTCAGAAGCTACCTAGGTAGGGTTTATTATTTCTTTGCTCACCGGAGAACCACAGTCTTGGGCCCATCACCTTTTGGAAAAAGAAGATCCAGTGTTAGGAGCTATGGCAACGTTTTTTGAGGCAATGGCGGTGTTGTACGATGACCCCCAACGTCAAGCCACCGCAGAGGCGATACTCCTTAACCTCCGACAAGGGCGCAAATCAGTCGAAGAGTACACTTCGGAGTTCCGCCGGTGGTCTGCGGACGTTTCCTGGAACGAACCTGCACTGCTTTGTTGTTTTCGAAAAGGACTATCCGAGAGCCTTAAGGACGAACTGGCCCGGATAGGGGTCCCTGGAACACTAGAAGAGTTAATAAAACTGGCTATTCAACTCGATAGACGTTTCCGAGAACGACAACTGGAAAAGAGCAGCGGTAGTCAGGTATTTTGGAGCCCTGCAACTATGTCTTCGTCTGCTTCTTCAGTTCAATCCCCGGATTTATCCAAACCCATGCAACTAGGCTTACTTCGTTCTCCGCTAACACCAGAGGAACGTCAACACCGCCGAAAGGAGAATCTATGCCTTTACTGTGGTACTGCTGGGCACTTCGTGCGAACATGTCCTGTGAGACCTTCGGGTAAGACAAAGCCCAACACCACTTATCGTCCAGAAGCTCTCTCCAGTTCTATTAATTACTGTCTTGTTTCAATCTCATTTCAGCTCCCAGAAAGAATCCTTAACACCACTGCCATCATAGATTCTGGAGCCTGCAGCTGCTTCCTGGATTCATCCTTTGCATCCAAATTTCAATTTCCCTTACAAAGCCGGAAGGAACCTTTACACATTCACCTGGCCGATGGATCTTCTATCAGCTCTGGATCCGTTACTATGGAAACCTCTCCTATATTGTCTACCATATCATCTTCCCATCAAGAATTCATCCGTTTTGATTTGCTATCATCACCTTTATATCCAGTTATTCTTGGTCTTCCTTGGCTCAAGGCTCATAACCCCTGCATTGATTGGTCCTCTGGCCTAGTCTCATTTCCATCAGCTTACTGCGGGGAACATTGCAACTCAGTGAATACCGTTTCTTCAGGGCCTCTTCTCAACATATCAGTGGATCTGGACAAGATTCCTGCTTGCTATCATCCCTTTCAAGATGTCTTCGACAAAAAGAAAGCTGACCAATTGCCTCCGCATCGGCCATACGATTGCCCGATAGACTTGGTACCTGGGGCTCCAATTCCGTTTGGTCGGATGTTCCCATTGTCTGACCCTGAACAAGAGACTCTTAAACAGTACATTCATGAGAATTTAGGAAAAGGGTTCATTCGTCCTTCCAAATCCCCAGCCGGGGCGGGAATCTTCTTTGTAGCCAAGAAGGATGGCTCTCTGCGACCATGTGTCGATTATCGTGAACTAAATAAAGTTACAATCAAGAATCGCTATCCTTTACCTTTGGTTCCTGAACTATTTCAACGTTTAAGAGAAGCGAGAATCTTCACCAAACTTGATTTAAGTGGGGCATATAATCTGATAAGAATTCGTGCTGGTGACGAATGGAAGACCGCATTTCGTTCCCGCTACGGGCATTACGAGTACCTTGTAATGCCGTTTGGACTATGCAACGCTCCTGCAACATTCCAGCACTTTGTTAATGACATTTTTAAAGATATGATCGATCAGTTTATTATAGTGTATCTTGACGACATCCTGGTCTTTTCAACATCTGAAGAGGAGCATATGCATCAAGTTAAGATGGTACTGAATAGACTAAGGCAACATAAGCTTTACGTGAAGCTGGAGAAGTGCGAATTTCACAGGAAAATGATTCAATTCCTAGGATTGATCATCTCCGCTGAGGGATTTACAATGGACCCCCACAAAATTCAAGCAATTTTAGACTGGCCTGCTCCTGTAGACAGAAAGGGAGTTCAAAGATTTGTGGGGTTTGCAAATTTTTATAGGAGATTTATTAAGGGCTTTTCTGCCATTATACTACC
This sequence comes from Hyperolius riggenbachi, assembly GCF_040937935.1. Taxonomy (NCBI): domain Eukaryota; kingdom Metazoa; phylum Chordata; class Amphibia; order Anura; family Hyperoliidae; genus Hyperolius; species Hyperolius riggenbachi. The sequence continues at coordinate 483,770,612 of NC_090646.1, forward strand.
TCTGACACAACTTACCAAACAACAGAAGAAGTTCTGCTGGAATCAAGAAACTCAAGTTGCTTTTGACCAGTTAAAGAGAATGTTTACGTCAGCTCCAGTTTTGAAGCATGCAGACCCAGCATTGCCATTCATTCTAGAGGTAGATGCCTCTGACTCTGCAATAGGTGCCATTCTCTCTCAGAGACAAGGTCCTAGGATGTTAATGCACCCGGTAGCATTCTTTTCTCGTAAATTATCAGCAGCCGAGAGGAATTACGATGTAGGAGAGAGGGAGCTACTTGCCATTAAGGAGGCATTGGAGGAATGGCGATATCTGTTGGAAGGGGCAACAAATCCTATTTTGATATTCACGGATCACCGGAATTTAGAGTACTTAAAGACGGCAAAGAGGCTGAATCCACGCCAAGCAAGATGGGCACTTTTTTTTTCCCGATTTTCATTTCACATTACGTACAGGCCAGGTTGCAAGAATGGGAAAGTAGATGCGTTATCCCGTATGTTTCCCGAAGAATCTAACCAAGACACACCTGCTACAATTCTATCAAGCCAACATTTTTTGCTACTCCAGTCCAGTTTGATTAAGGAAATACAACAGGAAGAGGCACCCCCACCTGGTAATATTCGACCAAGATTAGTATGTAAGGAAGGACTTTGGTTTCTTGGAGACAAAATATTTATCCCAGAAAGATTCAGGCCGGCAATTCTTAGACTCTGCCATGATCATCAGCTGGCGGGGCATTTCGGTGGCCATAAGACTGCAGAGTTGGTCCAGAGAACGTATTGGTGGCCAGGACTGAAGAAGGACTGCAAGAGAAACGTAGCATCCTGTCATATTTGCAACCGTTGTAAGGGATCTAGGCTGAAACCGTGGGGTCTACTTAAACCTTTACCTGTCCCACCTAGGCCATGGTATTCCATCTCCATGGATTTTATTGTGGAATTTCCAACTTCTGAAGGATTTAATTCAATATTGGTGGTGGTGGACCGTCTTTCAAAAATGGCTCATTTTATTCCAATGAGAGGTACACCTACTGCTAGATCCACGGCGACTGTGTTCATTAAGGAGATCATACGCCTGCATGGTATTCCCCATGATATTGTGTCGGATAGAGGAGTACAGTTTACTTCAAAGTTCTGGACCGCTTTGTGCAAACTACTGAATATTGAATTGTTCTTCTCCTCTGCTTATCATCCGCAATCCAACGGACAGACCGAACGTACGAACCAGACTTTGGAGCAATATTTGAGGTGCTTTACTAATTATTCACAGGATGATTGGGTACAGCTCTTACCTCTAGCTGAATTTGCGTATAACAACACCATACATGTTTCAATAAATCAATCCCCATTCTTTACAAATTATGGGTTTCATCCAACTTTTTCACCAAACATGGAAAACGAAACTTCAGTCCCTGCTGCAGATTCATTGGCGGAATCAATTATCCGGAATAATGAGCTGTTAAGGGAAAATATGGCCAAGGCTCAGGAACGTTTTAAGGAACAGGCCGATTCGCATAGAAGAGGAGAGTTGATACTGAAGGAAGGAGATATGGTATGGCTGTCTACGACCAATCTAAGACTTCCTGGTCCTTCTCGGAAATTGAGTCCTAGATTTATTGGACCTTTCCCAGTCTGCAAGAAAATAAGTACTGTAGCATATAAACTGACTTTACCCGCAACCTATAAGATTCATCCGGTCTTTCATGTGTCTTTGTTGAAGCCTGCAAGTATGGATCCTTTTCCTGGTCAAGTGCCGACTCCTCCACCACCTATCATACTAGAAGAAGAGGAAGAATATGAAGTAGAATCTGTACTGGACTCAAGGAGGCGGGGCAGGCAAGTACAATACCTCATTAAGTGGAAAGGGTATGGGGTCGAAGATAATACATGGGAACCAGCCAGTAATGTTCACGCTGATCGGTTAATAAGGAACTTTCACCGGAGGTATCCTGCTAGGCCCATACCTGAAGGCATCCGGAGGCTGCTCCTTAGGGGGGAGCACTGTCATGGTCACTCACCAGTGAGGCCTGGGCGGCTGGTACATGCGGGTGTCCGTGGGCACTCCAGGGCACGCCGTCGTGCCACCAGATAGGGGGTACTGGCGGTGTGTGTCCGTGCATGTCGTGGGCGGCGCGTTGGTCTGCTGCATCGGAAGGTGTAGGGGGCTGCGAGCTGCGCGTGTTCATGTGCGGAGAGTGTCTTTGTGTACACCTCTCCTCCAGCTGGTTGTTGTGCGTGCGGGCGTGTGGCTTGTGCGCATGCGCGCGCATTTTCGTGCGCGTCTGGTCATGCGCATGCGCGTGCGTCATTACGCGTGGCACGCGGACGTTATTACGAGTGCGCGCGTACGTCATTATGCGTACGTGATGAAGTCAAACGGCCTATAAAAGGCCTCAGAGTGCATTGCCTGGTGCTGTGGTATTACAGCAAGTTTGTCCGTGTGACCCGTCCCGTTGAACCTGTTACTGCCTGATTGATCTTCGTTGCCGACCTCTGCTTGCCCTGACTACCCGCCTTGTTGCCGACCTCTGCTTGTCCTGACTTCCCGCCTTGTTGCCGACCTCTTGCCTGTCTGGTTACCTGCTCTGCTGCCAACCTATTTCCGGACGACTACCCGCTCTGCTATTTGACCCGGCTTGGAAGAGGACCTGTCTTGTTGCTGAACCCGGAATTGCTCAAAGGACTTCCTGCTCTAGGTGCTGAGTTATTGCACTACCCTTACTCAGCTCGCGGAGGCGTCTGACAGTCTGCCAGCGCTTCTGCCCCTTGCTCCATAGAGACTCTGTTCCACTTCCAGAGGTTCTGTGTGGTGAGCCGCATAAGTAGCTGTTATCCTCATACTAGACTCCATCCTTCAGGTACGTGAGCCGGTTGTTACACCAGGCCAGCAGCAGCAGCAGCACACGTGATGGAACAGGAGGAGGCGCAGGAGGAGAAGGCCACGCTTTCAGACACAACAACCCAGGCTTTGCATGAGGACAAGAAGCGTGCGGATAGCATGTTTTTTGCCGCCATGCAGTCATAAATGTAATACAGATAAGAGGTTCAATAAACAGGGACCGGAAACGCTAACCCATCACAGATGGTCATTGTTCATGTTACTTGGTTGGGGTCCAGGAGTGTTGCATAGTCGTTTCCAATCCAGGATTGATTCATTTTAATTTGAGTCAGACGGTCTGCATTTTCTGTGGAGAGGCAGATACGCCGATCTGTGACGATGCCTCCGGCAGCACTGAAACAGCGTTCCGACATAACGCTGGCTGCTGGGCAAGCCAGCACCTCTATTGCGTACATTGCCAGTTCGTGCCAGGTGTCTAGCTTCGATACCCAATAGTTGAAGGGTGCAGATGGATTGTTTAACACAGCTACGCCATCTGACATGTAGTCCTTGACCATCTTCTCCAGGCGATCGGTGTTGGAGGTGGATCTGCACGCTTGCTGTTCTGTGGGTTGCTGCTGCATGGGTGTCAGAAAATGTTCCCACTTCAAGGACACTGCCGATACCATTCCCTTTTGGGCACTAGCTGCGGCTTGTGTTGTTTGCTGCCCTCCTGGTCGTCCTGGGTTTGCGGAAGTCAGTCTGTCGGCGTACAACTGGCTAGAGGAGGGGGAGGATGTCAATCTCCTCTCTAAAGTCTCCACAAGGGCCTGCTGGTATTCTTCCATTTTGACCTGTCTGACTCTTTCTTCAAGCAGTTTTGGAACATTGTGTTTGTACCATGGATCCAGATGGGTATAAACCCAGTAATTGGTGTTGTCCAGAATGCGCACAATGCGTGGGTCACGTTCAATGCAGTCTAGCATGAATTGAGCCAGGTGTGCCAAAGTCCTGCCAGAATCCTCATCATCCTCTTGTGAGCGTTGTGATAGTTGTTGTGATGCATCATAGTCGTCACCTTCTTCCTGGTCTGCTTCTGCTGACCATTTGCGCTGAATTGTGGAAGTCCAACGTACACCGCTCTGGCCCTCGTCAGTGGTGGCAGGAAATTCCTGCTCCAACTCCAGCTGTTACTCCTCCTCTTCTTTGTCATAGCTGCTGGGGCCAGCGTTTCCTGAGGCGGATGGCCTGATGTTGGTATCATCACGCTGATCGTTTTCTCCTTCAGATTCCCCCAGTTGCATCATGACAGCTGTTTCCTTGATTTTCAACATTGACCTCTTCAGTAAACACAGCAGTGGTATGGTAATGCTGACTGAAGAGTTGTCACTGCTCACAAGCAACGTGGATTGCTCAAAATTTTGGAGGACTTGGCAGAGGTCCAACATGTTGGCCCAATCGGATCCACAGAAGCTTGGCAGCTGTCCGGATGCGCCTCGGTACTGTGCCGTCATGTACTGGACCACTGCACTCTTCTGCTCGCAAAAGCGGGCTAGCATGTGCAGCGTAGAATTCCAGCGCGTAGGGACATCACACAGCAAGCGATGGTGGGGAAGATTGAAGCGCTCCTGCATCTTGGCGAGTGCCCCCGAAGCAGTACTGGAATTTCTACAATGTTTGGCCACTCGTCGCACCTTCAACAGAAGATCGGCCACGCCTGGGTATGTCCTCAGGAACCGCTGAACTACTAGGTTCATCACATGCGCCAGGCAAGGGATGTGTGTCAGCTTAGCCAACCTTAAAGCGCGAATGAGATTACTCCCATTATCACACACAACCATGCCCGGTTTCAGGTCCAGCGGTGCCAGCCACAAATCCGTCTGTTCCTTTATTCCCCTCCAAATTTCCTCCCCTGTGTGCTGCTTATCCCCAAGGCAGATCAGCTTCAGCAACGCTTGCTGACGCATGCCAACAGCTGTGCTGCACTGCTTCCACGATCCTACTGCTGCTGGGTTAGCGTTTCCGGATGAGGTACAGCTTTGAGATGCGTTGGAGGAGAAGGAGTCAGAGAGGTAGGTGCTGCTGTTGTTATCCAGTGGGAGGGACGGCAGTGCAGCTGTTTGCGGCGTGGGCAACACCCGCGCCGTAGCAGGTGAGGAATCACTGCCAGGCTCCACAAGGTTCACCCAGTGCGCGGTAAGAGAGATGTATCGACCCTGGCCGAACGCACTCGTCCAGGTGTCAGTGGTAGTGTTGGGCGAACATCTAGATGTTCGGGTTCGGGCCGAACAGGCCGAACATGGCCGCGATGTTCGGGTGTTCGAGCCGAACTCCGAACATAATGGAAGTCAATGGGGACCCGAACTTTCGTGCTTTGTAAAGCCTCCTTACATGCTACATACCCCAAATTTACAGGGTATGTGCACATTGGGAGTGGGTACAAGAGGAAAAAAATTTAGCAAAAAGAGCTTATAGTTTTTGAGAAAATCGATTTTAAAATTTCAAAGGGAAAACTTTTAAAGGCGGGAAATGTCTGTTTTCTTTGCACAGGTAACATGCTTTTTGTCGGCATGCAGTCATAAATGTAATACATATAAGAGGTTACAGGAAAAGGGACCGGTAATGCTAACCCAGCAGCAGCACACGTGATGGAACAGGAGGAGGGTGGCGCAGGAGGAGAAGGCCACGCTTTGAGACACAACAACCCAGGCCTTGCATGAGGACAAGAAGCGTGCGGATAGCAATTTGCATTTTGTCGCCATGCAGTCATAAATGTAATACAGATGAGAGGTTCAATAAACAGGGACCGGAAACGCTAACCCATCACAGATGTTCATTGTTCATGTTACTTGGTTGGGGTCCGGGAGTGTTGCGTAGTCGTTTCCAATCCAGGATTGATTCATTTTAATTTGAGTCAGACGGTCTGCATTTTCTGTGGAGAGGCGGATACGCCGATCTGTGACGATGCCTCTGGCAGCACTGAAACAGCGTTCCGACATAACGCTGGCTGCCGGGCAAGCCAGCACCTCTAGTGTGTAAGAAAATTTGCCACTGCAAAGCAATTGCCCTTTGAAAAGATGTGAGATTTTGGAAAGTGAAATAGGGAGGCAATGAAAGCCTATGGGGGATTTTACCAATTTTGGACCCCTGTAACTCTGGTTTGCAGAGATGTAGGGACCCCATCTTTGGAATCCAAGTCTAACAATATGTCTTCTACCTGCATGAGACATTTCGTGAAATTCAGACGTTGCTAACGGCCATGGCTGAGATTTATGTATGTCAGCATCACTACCATTGAAATTGCCCAAATAAACAGATTTTTGTGACCCTAGGCTATGACCTCTTCGGCCTAGGGGCCTGAAACTCACCAGTCATGTTCCCCCTAAGGGTCCCTACAATGCTAGAAAATTTGCCACTGCTGAGCAATTGCCCTTTGAAAAGATGTGAGATTTTGGAAAGTGAAATAGGGAGGCAATGAAAGCCTATGGGGGATTTTACCAGTTTTGGACCCCTGTAACTCTGGTTTGCAGAGATGTAGGGACCCCATCTTTGGAATCCAAGTCTAACAATATGTCTTCTACCTGCATGAGACATTTCATGAAATTTAGACGTTGCTAACGGCCATGGCTGAGATTTATGTACGTCAGCATCACTACCATTGAAATAGCCCAAATAAACAGGTTTTTGTGACCCTAGGCTATGACCTCTTCGGCCTAGGGGCCTGAAACTCACCAGTCATGTTCCCCCTAAGGGTCCCTACAATGCTAGAAAATTTGCCACTGCTGAGCAATTGCCCTTTGAAAAGATGTGAGATTTTGGAAAGTGAAATAGGGAGGCAATGAAAGCCTATGGGGGATTTTACCAATTTTGGACCCCTGTAACTCTGGTTTGCAGAGATGTAGGGACCCCATCTTTGGAATCCAAGTCTAACAATATGTCTTCTACCTGCATGAGACATTTCGTGAAATTCAGACGTTGCTAACGGCTATGGCTGAGATTTATGTACGTCAGCATCACTACTGAAATTGCCCAAATAAACAGGTTTTTGTGACCCTAGGCTATGACCTCTTCGGCCTAGGACTGCATTGAACGCGACCCACGCATTGTGCGCATTCTGGACAACACCAATTACTGGGTTTATACCCTTCTGGATCCACGGTACAAACACAATGTTCCAAAACTGCTTGAAGAAAGAGTCAGACAGGTCAAAATGGAAGAATACCAGCAGGCCCTTGTGGAGACTTTAGAGAGGAGATTGACATCCTCCCCCTCCTCTAGCCAGTTGTACGCCGACAGACTGACTTCCGCAAACCCAGGACGACCAGGAGGGCAGCAAACAACACAAGCCGCAGCTAGTGCCCAAAAGGGAATGGTATCGGCAGTGTCCTTGGAGTGGGAACATTTTCTGACACCCATGCAGCAGCACACAGAACAGCAAGCGTGCAGATCCACCTCCAACACCGATCGCCTGGAGAAGATGGTCAAGGACTACATGTCAGATGGCATAGCTGTGTTGAACAATCCATCTGCACCCTTCAACTATTGGGTATCGAAGCTAGACACCTGGCACGAACTGGCAATGTACGCAATAGAGGTGCTGGCTTGCCCGGCAGCCAGCGTTATGTCGGAACGCTGTTTCAGTGCTGCCGGAGGCATCATCACAGATCGGCGTATCCGCTTCTCCACAGAAAATGCAGACCGTCTGACTCAAATTAAAATGAATCAATCCTGGATTGGAAACGACTACGCAACACTCCCGGACCCCAACCAAGTAACATGAACAATGAACATCTGTGATGGGTTAGCGTTTCCGGTCCCTGTTTATTGAATCTCTCATCTGTATTACATTTATGACTGCATGGCGACAAAATGCAAATTGCTATCCGCACGCTTCTTGTCCTCATGCAAGGCCTGGGTTGTTGTGTCTCAAAGCGTGGCCTTCTCCTCCTGCGCCGCCCTCCTCCTGTTCCATCACATGTGCTGCTGCTGGGTTAGCGTTACCGGTCCCTTTTCCTGGAACCTCTCATCTGTATTACATTTATGACTGCATGCCGACAAAATGCAAATTGCTATCCGCACGCTTCTTGTCCTCATGCAAGGCCTGGGTTGTTGTGTCTCAAAGCGTGGCCTTCTCCTCCTGCGCCGCCCTCCTCCTGTTCCATCACATGTGCTGCTGCTGGGTTAGCGTTACCGGTCCCTTTTCCTGGAACCTCTCATCTGTATTACATTTATGACTGCATGCCGACAAAATGCAAATTGCTATCCGCACGCTTCTTGTCCTCATGCAAGGCCTGGGTTGTTGTGTCTCAAAGCGTGGCCTTCTCCTCCTGCGCCGCCCTCCTCCTGTTCCATCACGTGTGCTGCTGCTGGGTTAGCGTTACCGGTCCCTTTTCCTGGAACCTCTCATCTGTATTACATTTATGACTGCATGCCGACAAAAAGCATGTTACCTGTGCAAAGAAAACAGACATTTCCCGCATTTAAAAGACAGTTTTCCCTTTGAAATTTTAAAATCGATGTTTTCAAAAACTATAAGCTCTTTTTGCTAAATTTTTTTCCCTCTTGTAACCACTCCCAAGGTGCACATACCCTGTAAATTTGGGGTATGTAGCATGTAAGGAGGCTTTACAAAGCACGAAAGTTCGGGTCCCCATTGACTTCCATTATGTTCGGAGTTCGGCTCGAACAATCGAACATGGCGGCCATGTTCGGCCCGAACCCGAACATCTAGATGTTTGCCCAACACTACACGTGACCCGTTCGGCCAATCACAGCGCTAGCCGAACGTTCGGGTAACGTTCGGCCATGCGCTCTTAGTTCGGCCATATGGCCGAACAGTTTGGCCGAACACCATCAGGTGTTCGGCCGAACTCGAACATCACCCTAACAGGGTGATGTTCTGCAGAACCCGAACAGTGGCGAACACTGTTCGCCCAACACTAGTCAGTGGTGAGGTGAACCTTGCAGGCAACGGCATTCTTCAAGCTTCGGGTTATTTTGCTGACCACGTGCTCATGCAACTCAGGCACTGCAGAGCGCGCAAAGTGGTAGCGGCTGGGAACCACGTAACGTGGGATGGCCACTGACATCATGCCCTTGAAGCTGTTTGTCTCCACCACTCGATATGGCAGCATTTCGCAGGCCAGAAGCTTGGCTATGCTGGCTGTTACTGCCACGGCCCGGGGGTCATTTGCTGGCAATTTCCTATTGCGCTCAAACATGTCCGAGACAGACAACTGAACCGTAGGGCTGCACACTAAAGGGCTGTTGGTTGTTGTGTTTGATGAACACTGGGAGACCTCAAGAGTACTACTCCAGAAAGTGACAGTGTCAGCGTCGTCTGATGTTTGTGAATGTTGTGAACCACGCAATGGCTGGGCTACTGCTGCTGCTGAGGCGGGTCTGGGGGTGAGTCTGGTGACCCCAAGGGAGGCAGTGTTGCTGGTACCCTGTCCTGCTGCGTTTGCCCACAGAGTGGGATGTTTGGATAGCATGTGGCGGCTCATGCTGGTGGTGGAGAGGTTGTTAATACTTTTCCCCCTGCTCAGGCGGGTCTTGCACACCTTGCAAATCGCCATAGTACCATCCTCAGTGCAGTCTTCAAAGAAAGCCCAGACTTTGGAGCACCTGCCTTGCTGGCGATTTCTGTTTGCGCCTCTTTTGCCTCTCACTTGAACTTCCACGCTTGTGGTGCCTGAAATTTCGCGCCGCCTACCTTGTGGCACAAGGCGAACTCGTGCAGCAGTGGGTTCTTCAACAGACTCATCTGTGCTGCTGCTACGACGGCGATGTTCTCGTTCACAAACAAAATCTGGGTCTATGTCCACATTGTCCATACCCTCCTCTTCCATCTCCTCAAACTCGTCATATGTCATTGTGGGGGGCCGCCGCCGTGGAGTAGAGCTCCCCAGAACAACCTCTGCGCAGCTCACTCCAACGTCGTCTTCCAGATCTTGTCGGCCGACCTCCTGCAATTGCAACCCCTCCTGCCCAACTTGCTCTGGGATTTGGGTTTCCGAGTCCTCCTCGGACTCGCCTTGTATTTCAGTGCGCGGTGCATTTCCCACAGTTAATGGTTGTGAATCCGGGCACAACATTTCTGGCTGTTCCTCCATTGACCTTTGAAAGGTGGAAGTTTGTTGGGCTGGGAATAGCTCCTGCGAATACCCCATTGTGTCCTGAGGTAATTCATCGGACTGGTTATCTGGCAGTTGTGTGCGTGGTGTCGCTGCCGGTTGTGTCAGCTTTGTGCCCACTGGCTCCTTGTAACTGGCTGAGGACTCGGACCTCGTGCGTGATGTGCTGGTGCTGCTTAACCCACTGCTGGACGCTTGAGAGGTCATCCAAGTAATTATCTGGTCCTGTTCTTTTGGATTTGTGAGGGTTGTTGTCCTGGACAACATGGGCGGTATTGAGTGGGTTTTCTTGGGTGCTCCCCTGTGGCCTGTACGTGAACCGTCAGGGGAAACACCTCTTCCCTTGCCCCTCCCTCTTTCACCGGATTTCTTCCTCATTTCACTTATCCTTAAAGTACACGCTGACTGGCAGCAGTACAGTGGCAGTACAGAAATGCTATACAGTGGTGGGTGAGCGGTGTACTACTATTCCCAGCAGCGACACAGAGCACAATGCTATACAGTGGTGGGTGAGCGGTGTACTACTATTCCCAGCAGCGACACAGAGCACAATGCTATACAGTGGTGGGTGAGCGGTGTACTACTATTCCCAGCAGCGACACAGAGCACAATGCTATACAGTGGTGGGTGAGCGGTGTACTACTATTCCCAGCAGCGACACAGAGCACAATGCTATACAGTGGTGGGTGAGCGGTGTACTACTGTTCCCAGCAGCGACACAGAGCACAATGCTATACAGTGGTGGGTGAGCGGTGTACTACTATTCCCAGCAGACACAGGGTGGCAGTAAACACAATGCTATATAGTGTGGCTGAGCGAGGTACACAGAGTGGCAGTAAACACAATGCTATATAGTGTGGCTGAGCGAGCAATGTACTACTGTTCCCAGCAGACACAGAGTGGCAGTAAACACAATGCTATATAATGTGGCTGAGCGAGGTACACAGAGTGGCAGTAAGCACAATGCTATATAGTGTGTCTGAGCGAGCAGTGTACTACTGTTCCCAGCAGACACAGAGTGGCAGTAAACACAATGCTATATAGTGTGGCTGGGCGAGGTACACAGAGTGGCAGTAAACACAATGCTATATAGTGTGGCTGAGCGAGCAGTGTACTACTATTCCCAGCAGACACAGAGTGGCAGTAAACACAATGCTATATAGTGTGGCTGAGCGAGGTACACAGAGTGGCAGTAAACACAATGCTATATAGTGTGGCTGAGCGAGCAGTGTACTACTGTTCCCAGCAGACACAGAGTGGCAGTAAACACAATGCTATATAGTGTGGCTGAGCGAGGTACACAGAGTGGCAGTAAACACAATGCTATATAGTGTGGCTGAGCGAGCAGTGTACTACTATTCCCAGCAGACACAGAGTGGCAGTAAACACAATGCTATATAGTGTGGCTGAGCGAGGTAAACAGAGTGGCAGTAAACACAATGCTATATAGTGTGGCTGAGCGAGCAGTGTACTACTGTTCCCAGCAGACACAGAGTGGCAGTAAACACAATGCTATATAGTGTGGCTGAGCGAGGTACACAGAGTGGCAGTAAACACAATGCTATATAGTGTGGCTGAGCGAGCAGTGTACTACTATTCCCAGCAGACACAGAGTGGCAGTAAACACAATGCTATATAGTGTGGCTGAGCGAGGTACACAGAGTGGCAGTAAACACAATGCTATATAGTGTGGCTGAGCGAGCAGTGTACTACTGTTCCCAGCAGACACAGAGTGGCAGTAAACACAATGCTATATAGTGTGGCTGAGCGAGGTACACAGAGTGGCAGTAAACACAATGCTATATAGTGTGGCTGAGCGAGCAGTGTACTACTGTTCCCAGCAGACACAGAGTGGCAGTAAACACAATGCTATATAATGTGGCTGAGCGAGGTACACAGAGTGGCAGTAAACACAATGCTATATAGTGTGTCTGAGCGAGCAGTGTACTACTGTTCCCAGCAGACACAGAGTGGCAGTAAACACAATGCTATATAGTGTGGCTGGGCGAGGTACACAGAGTGGCAGTAAACACAATGCTATATAGTGTGGCTGAGCGAGCAGTGTACTACTATTCCCAGCAGACACAGAGTGGCAGTAAACACAATGCTATATAGTGTGGCTGAGCGAGGTACACAGAGTGGCAGTAAACACAATGCTATATAGTGTGGCTGAGCGAGCAGTGTACTACTGTTCCCAGCAGACACAGAGTGGCAGTAAACACAATGCTATATAGTGTGGCTGAGCGAGGTACACAGAGTGGCAGTAAACACAATGCTATATAGTGTGGCTGAGCGAGCAGTGTACTACTATTCCCAGCAGACACAGAGTGGCAGTAAACACAATGCTATATAGTGTGGCTGAGCGAGGTAAACAGAGTGGCAGTAAACACAATGCTATATAGTGTGGCTGAGCGAGCAGTGTACTACTGTTCCCAGCAGACACAGAGTGGCAGTAAACACAATGCTATATAGTGTGGCTGAGCGAGGTACACAGAGTGGCAGTAAACACAATGCTATATAGTGTGGCTGAGCGAGCAGTGTACTACTATTCCCAGCAGACACAGAGTGGCAGTAAACACAATGCTATATAGTGTGGCTGAGCGAGGTACACAGAGTGGCAGTAAACACAATGCTATATAGTGTGGCTGAGCGAGCAGTGTACTACTGTTCCCAGCAGACACAGAGTGGCAGTAAACACAATGCTATATAGTGTGGCTGAGCGAGGTACACAGAGTGGCAGTAAACACAATGCTATATAGTGTGGCTGAGCGAGCAGTGTACTACTGTTCCCAGCAGACACAGAGTGGCAGTAAACACAATGCTATATAGTGTGGCTGAGCGAGGTACACAGAGTGGCAGTAAACACAATGCTATATAGTGTGGCTGAGCGAGGTACACAGAGTGGCAGTAAACACAATGCTATATAGTGTGGCTGAGCGAGCAGTGTACTACTATCCCCAGCAGACACAGAGTGGCAGTAAACACAATGCTATATAGTGTGGCTGAGCGAGGTACACAGAGTGGCAGTAAACACAATGCTATATAGTGTGGCTGAGCGAGCAGTGTACTACTGTTCCCAGCAGACACAGAGTGGCAGTAAACACAATGCTATATAGTGTGGCTGAGCGAGGTACACAGAGTGGCAGTAAACACAATGCTATATAGTGTGGCTGAGCGAGCGGTGTACTACTGTTCCCAGCAGCGACACAGAGCACAATGCTATACAGTGGTGGGTGAGCGGTGTACTACTATTCCCAGCAGACACAGAGTGGCAGTAAACACAATGCTATATAGTGTGGCTGAGCGAGGTACACAGAGTGGCAGTAAACACAATGCTATATAGTGTGGCTGAGCGAGCAATGTACTACTGTTCCCAGCAGACACAGAGTGGCAGTAAACACAATGCTATATAATGTGGCTGAGCGAGGTACACAGAGTGGCAGTAAACACAATGCTATATAGTGTGTCTGAGCGAGCAGTGTACTACTGTTCCCAGCAGACACAGAGTGGCAGTAAACACAATGCTATATAGTGTGGCTGAGCGAGGTACACAGAGTGGCAGTAAACACAATGCTATATAGTGTGGCTGAGCGAGGTACACAGAGTGGCAGTAAACACAATGCTATATAGTGTGGCTGAGCGAGCAGTGTACTACTATCCCCAGCAGACACAGAGTGGCAGTAAACACAATGCTATATAGTGTGGCTGAGCGAGGTACACAGAGTGGCAGTAAACACAATGCTACATAGTGTGGCTGAGCGAGCAGTGTACTACTATTCCCAGCAGACACAGAGTGGCAGTAAACACAATGCTATATAGTGGTGCTGAGCGAGGTACACAGAGTGGCAGTAAACACAATGCTATATAGTGTGGCTGAGCGAGCAGTGTACTACTGTTCCCAGCAGACACAGAGTGGCAGTAAACACAATGCTATATAGTGTGACTGAGCGAGGTACACAGAGTGGCAGTAAACACAATGCTATATAGTGTGGCTGAGCGAGTGGTGTACTACTATTCCCAGCAGCGACACAATGACCGGGGGACCCTGGCTAGCGTGGCTGGAGCGTGAACTACCCTGCCTGCCTACCCAAAGCTAAACCCACAGACAAATGGCGGAGATATGACGTGGTTCGGGTATTTATTTACCCGAACCACGTGACAGTTCAGCCAATCAGAGCGCGTTCGGGTCCGAACCACGTGACCCGTTCGGCCAATCACAGCGCTAGCCGAACGTTCGGAGAACGTTCGGCCATGCGCTCTTAGTTCGGCCATGTGACCGAACGGTTTGGCCGAACACCATCAGGTGTTCGGCCGAACTACAACATCACCCGGTACAGGGTGATGTTCTGCAGAACCCGAACAGTGGCAAACACTGTTCGCCCAATATAGTTGAGAAGAGGAGGGCTGTCAACTGCCACATCATCTAGGGCACTCTCGCCGGCACCACCAAACTACAGCTCCTCTCCAACGCACAGTGGGTGCAGATGCAGCAGGTCTGCTGGGTGTTGGTTCCTTTCCTGCAGGGAACCAACCTGGTCAGCAAACAACGGGCATTCCTCTGCCAGTGGGTGCCCTTTGTTTGTCTGCTGGACAGGGCACTTGGCGATTTGGTGGATTTGGGAGAGGAGGCCCTGAACCAGCTGGAACAACACCTGCCTGCGCAGTCCACTGCTGCGCAGGTATTTGAGTCCCTGGAGGAGGATGCGGAGGAGGAGTTGGAGGTGCTGGACCTTGCTGCTGAGGGGGAACAGAGGAGCACAGCAGCAGTGGTGCGAGGGTGGAGAGAGGAGGAAGAGGGTCAGGGGCCAGAGGAGGAGGATGAGGAGGAGGATGCTGACCCTGATGTCTCTGTTGGATGGACCACCCTGTTCCCCATGGCAGCGCACATGCTGCGCTGCCTGCACACAGACCCCAGGGTCAAGCAGATGCAAGCGAGGGAGGATGCCTGCATCAGCATTATCCTGGACCCACAGCTGAGCGGGAGGTGGGCTCAGTTTCTGCCAGCTAGAGACCGTGAGCAGCATACAAGGGAGTTGCAGGAGATCCTTGTTCGGCGATTGGAGGAAGCCTTCCCCCAGCCTTCCACCCCCTCTGTCCCTATCCAGCCAGCACAGCGGCTGGTGCCTGCAGCCAGAAGCAGCGTAAGTAGTTCAGGAGACCTGCTGTCTTTGACTAAGGCGCTCTACATGACGGTAGAGCAGCCGAGAGGGGAGGTGCGTGCAGCAGCCACCTCCTCTCAAAGTCACAGCCAGCGCATCACCCGTATGGTGGCCGACTACATGGGGTCCTTCATTGGGCTTGACACTGGCAGCCTGGAGCCTGTGGACCCCATGGAGTACTGGGTGGAGCGCTTGCACATCTGGAGTGAGCTGGAGCAGTATGTCCTGGAAGTTCTGTCTTGCCCCCCCTTCCAGTGTGCTGTCCGAGAGGTGCTTCAGTGCGGCCGGTGGAGTGGTCTCCGAGAAGCACTCTCGTCTGTCCCCAGAGGGTGTGGACAGGCTCACATTACTTAAGATAAACCAGGCCTGGATTGAAGGCACGTTTCAGGCACCTGTTGTCGGTGACAGGAGAACATGAGATGCCTGGGAATTATTCTTTAACATCAACCTTCAGTCCCTGGGTCCTGATAATTTGGCCTGGTTTTTCTTTAGTTGCTGTGGTACTAACGCTAGGTACCATGGCCCGTGACATGCCTGCTACTGCCACACGTCACTCCTCCTTCTGCTGCTGCTGTATTTATTTATTTATGAATTTATGAATTTATCTATGTATTTATTGTATTTATAGTGCGCCAACATATTACGCCGAGCTGATTTTTATTAGAGATGTAGCGAACGGTTCGCCAGCGAACGGTTCCAGGCGAACTTAGGGTGTTCGCGTTCGCCTGCACCAGGCGAACTTTTGCGGAAGTTTGATTCACCCCATAATGCACTATGAGGGTCAACTTTGACCCTCTGCATCACAGTCAGCAGGCACATTGTAGCCATTCAGGCTACACTAAGCCCTGGAGCCCCACCCCCCATTATATAAGGCAGGCTGCGGCGGCCATTAGCCTCACTCGTGTGCCTGCTAGAGACAGAGTAGGGACAGCTGCTGCAGACTTGTTCTTCTAGGGACAGATTAGTTAGGTTCTATGCTGCTTTGCTTACTCCTGGCTGATTGTTATTGCTTTTATAGCACCCCTCAATAGCTCTTTTCAGAGCTCATCCTGTACTTTTTTTTTTCTGTGTGTCAAACTGACACTTTTGTTGCATGCACAGCCTTGCTAATTGATAGTGTGTGTGCCACTGCCAGCAGCCCAGCACATTCAGTGACTACCTGTGTGTGTGACAGGGAGCTGCACATTGTACTACCCAGTACTGCATATACCCCAGTACTAGTGTTGGACGAACAGTGTTCGCCACTGTTCGGGTTCTGCAGAACATCACCCTGTTCGGGTGATGTTCGAGTTCGGCCGAACATCTGATGGTGCTCGGCCAAACCGTTCGGCCGCATGGCCGAACTAAGAGCGCATGGCCGAACGTTCCCCGAACGTTCGGCTAGCGCTGTGATTGGCCGAACGGGTCACGTGGTTCGGACCCGAACGCGCTCTGATTGGCCGAACGGTCACGTGGTTCGGGTAAATAAATACCCGAACCACGTCATATCTCCGCCATTTCTCTGTGGGT
Organism: Hyperolius riggenbachi; assembly: GCF_040937935.1. NCBI lineage: Eukaryota > Metazoa > Chordata > Amphibia > Anura > Hyperoliidae > Hyperolius > Hyperolius riggenbachi. Next base: position 483,787,234 of record NC_090646.1, read on the forward strand.
TTAGCTTTGGGTAGGCAGGCAGGGTAGTTCGCTCTCCAGCCACGCTAGCCAGGGTCCCCCCCAGTCATTGTGTGTCACTGCTGGGAACAGTAGTACACCGCTCGCTCAGCCACACTATATATAGCATTGTTTACTGCCACTGTGTACCTCGCTCAGCCACACTATATATAGCATTGTTTACTGCCACTCTGTGTACAGCGCTCAGCCAGACTATATACCACGTTGTGTACTGCCACTGTGTACCTCGCTCAGCCACGCTATATATAGCATTGTGTTTACTGCCACTCTGTGTACACCGCTCAGCCAGACTATATAGCATTGTGTGTACTGCCACTCTGTGTACACCGCTCAGCCAGACTATATAGCATTGTGTGTACTGCCACTCTGTGTACACGGCTCAGCCAGACTATATAGCATTGTGTGTACTGCCACTCTGTGTACACTGCTCAGCCAGACTATATAGCATTGTGTGTACTGCCACTCTGTGTACACCGCTCAGCCAGACTATATAGCATTGTGTGTACTGCCACTCTGTGTACACCGCTCAGCCAGACTATATAGCATTGTGTTTACTGCCACTCTGTCTACACCGCTCAGCCAGACTATATAGCATTGTGTGTACTGCCACTCTGTGTACACCGCTCAGCCAGACTATATAGCATTGTTTACTGCCACTCTGTGTACACCGCTCAGCCACACTATATAGCATTGTTTACTGCCACTCTGTGTACACCGCTCAGCCACACTATATAGCATTGTTTGCAGGAAACAAAGCAAGCGCTCACCAATATGGGCCGCATCTGAATGACTCACCACCTCATATGCACCGCTTAAATAGCTCAAATACACACTCAGCAATCAGACAGATGCAAAACATATGCAAACTAAACTAAATACTTACCATGCAAAACAGGATAGCACAATGGGTGCTGCTAGCCTGGTAGTTACAGAACTGTGGATACAAAATATAGGTAAAAGGCTGCGCATCCCTGACCCAATACTGTACAATTGAATGGTTAATCGCTGTGGCGCACACCGCCCCCCCTGGACTAAAATGTACGCCCGCATCCAAACAATGCAATACTGGTCTATGGAGAAATTTTAGCTTCCATCATAGTTTTGCATGCAAAAATATAGATATACTGGACATCTGCACCAACGTTGAGGTAAATCTCCAGAGCAGATGTCCTAACACTAAACTGACCTAAGTTAAAAGCAAATGTCTTTTCCCTGGCAGCAGCTACGCTAAAATGTGTAACTTACATTCAATACAGACAGCAGGAAACAAAGCAAGCGCTCACCAATATGGGCCGCATCTGAATGACTCACCACCTCATATGCACCGCTTAAATAGCTCAAATACACACTCAGCAATCAGACAGATGCAAAACATATGCAAACTAAACTAAATACTTACCATGCAAAACAGGATAGCACAATGGGTGCTGCTAGCCTGGTAGTTACAGAACTGTGGATACAAGTTGGATGCGGGCGTACATTTTAGTCCAGGGGGGGCGGTGTGCGCCACAGCGATTAACCATTCAATTGTACAGTATTGGGTCAGGGATGCGCAGCCTTTTACCTATATTTTGTATCCACAGTTCTGTAACTACCAGGCTAGCAGCACCCATTGTGCTATCCTGTTTTGCATGGTAAGTATTTAGTTTAGTTTGCATATGTTTTGCATCTGTCTGATTGCTGAGTGTGTATTTGAGCTATTTAAGCGGTGCATATGAGGTGGTGAGTCATTCAGATGCGGCCCATATTGGTGAGCGCTTGCTTTGTTTCCTGCTGTCTGTATTGAATGTAAGTTACACATTTTAGCGTAGCTGCTGCCAGGGAAAAGACATTTGCTTTTAACTTAGGTCAGTTTAGTGTTAGGACATCTGCTCTGGAGATTTACCTCAACGTTGGTGCAGATGTCCAGTATATCTATATTTTTGCATGCAAAACTATGATGGAAGCTAAAATTTCTCCATAGACCAGTATTGCATTGTTTGGATGCGGGCGTACATTTTAGTCCAGGAGGGGCGGTGTGCGCCACAGCGATTAACCATTCAATTGTACAGTATTGGGTCAGGGATGCGCAGCCTTTTACCTATATTTTGTATCCACAGTTCTGTAACTACCAGGCTAGCAGCACCCATTGTGCTATCCTGTTTTGCATGGTAAGTATATAGCATTGTTTACTGCCACTCTGTGTACACCGCTCAGCCACACTATATAGCATTGTGTGTACTGCCACTCTGTGTACACGGCTCAGCCAGACTATATAGCATTGTGTGTACTGCCACTCTGTGTACACTGCTCAGCCAGACTATATAGCATTGTTTACTGCCACTCTGTGTACACGGCTCAGCCACACTATATAGCATTGTTTACTGCCACTCTGTGTACACCGCTCAGCCAGACTATATAGCATTGTGTGTACTGCCACTCTGTGTACACCGCTCAGCCAGACTATATAGCATTGTTTACTGCCACTCTGTGTACACGGCTCAGCCAGAATATATAGCATTGTTTACTGCCACTCTGTGTACACGGCTCAGCCACACTATATAGCATTGTTTACTGCCACTCTGTGTACACCGCTCAGCCAGACTATATAGCATTGTTTACTGCCACTCTGTGTACACGGCTCAGCCAGACTATATAGCATTGTTTACTGCCACTCTGTGTACACCGCTCAGCCAGACTATATAGCATTGTGTGTACTGCCACTATGTGTACACCGCTCAGCCAGACTATATGGCATTGTTTACTGCCACTCTGTGTACACGGCTCAGCCACACTATATAGCATTGTTTACTGCCACTCTGTGTACACCGCTCAGTCAGACTATATAGCATTGTGTGTACTGCCACTCTGTGTACACCGCTCAGCCAGACTATATAGCATTGTGTGTACTGCCACTCTGTGTACACCGCTCAGCCAGACTATATAGCATTGTGTTTACTGCCACTCTGTGTACACCGCTCAGCCACACTATATAGCATTGTGTTTACTGCCACTCTGTGTCTGCTGGGGACAGTAGTACACCGCTCACCCACCACTGTATAGCATTGTGCTCTGTGTCGCTGCTGGCAATAGTGGTTCACCGCTCACCAACCACTGTATAGCATTTCTGTACTGCCACTGTACTGCTGCCAGTCAGCGTGTACTTTAAGGATAAGTGAAATGAGGAAGAAATCCGGTGAAAGAGGGAGGGGCAAGGGAAGAGGTGTTTCCCCTGACGGTTCACGTACAGGCCACAGGGGAGCACGCAAGAAAACCCACTCAATACCGCCCATGTTGTCCAGGACAACCACCCTCACAGATCCAAAAGAACAGGACCAGATAATCACTTGGATGACCTCTCAAGCGTCCAGCAGTGGGTTAAGCAGCACCAGCACATCACGCACGAGGTCCGAGTCCTCAGCCAGTTACAAGGAGCCAGTGAGCACAAAGCTGACACAACCGGCAGCGACACCACGCACACAACTGCCAGATAACCAGACGACGTTGGAGTGAGCTGCGCAGAGGTTGTTCTGGGGAGCTCTACTCCACGGCGGTGGCCCCCCACAATGACATGTGACGAGTTTGAGGAGATGGAAGAGGAGGGTATGGACAATGTGGACATAGACCCAGATTTTGTTTGTGAACGAGAACATCGCCGTCGTAGCAGCAGCACAGATGAGTCTGTTGAAGAACCCACTGCTGCACGAGTTTGCCTTGTGCCACAAGGTAGGCGGCGCGCAATTTCAGGCACCACAAGCGTGGAAGTTCAAGTGAGAGGCAAAAGAGGCGCAAACAGAAATCGTCAGCAAGGCAGGTGCTCCAAAGTCTGGGCTTTTTTTTGAAGACTGCACTGAGGATGTTACCATGGCGATTTGCAAGGTGTGCAAGACCCGCCTGAGCAGGGGGAAAAGTATTAACAACCTCTCCACCACCAGCATGAGCCGCCACATGCTTTCCAAACATCCCACTCTGTGGGCAAACGCGGCAGGACAGGGTACCACCAGCAACACTGCCTCCCTTGGGTTCACCAGACTCACCACCAGACCCGCCTCAGCAGCAGCAGTAGCCCAGCCATTGCGTGGTTCACAACATTCACAAACATCAGACGATGCTGACACTGTCACTTTCCGGAGTAGTGCTCTTGAGGTCTCCCAATGTTCATCAAACACAACAACCAACAGCCCTTCGGTGTGCAGCCCTACGGTTCAGTTGTCTGTCTTGGAGATGTTTGAGCGCAAGAGGAAATTGCCAGCAAATGACCCCCGGGCCGTGGCAGTAACAGCCAGCATAGCCAAGCTTCTGGCCTGCGAAATGCTGACATATCGAGTGGTGGAGACAAACAGCTTCAAGGGCATGATGTCAGTGGCCATCCCACGTTACGTGGTTCCCAGCCGCTACCACTTTGCGCGCTCTGCAGTGCCTGAGTTGCATGAGCACGTGGTCAGCAAAATAACCCGAAGCTTGAAGAATGCCGTTGCCTGCAAGGTTCACCTCACCACTGACACCTGGACGAGTGCGTTCAGCCAGGGTCGATACATCTCCCTTACCGCGCACTGGGTGAACCTTGTGGAGCCTGGCAGCGATTCCTCACCTGCTACAGCGCGGGTGTTGCCCACGCCACAAACAGCTGCACCGCCGTCCCTTCCACTGGATAACAATAGCAGCACCTACCTCTCTGACTCTTTCTCCTCCAACGCATCTCAAAGCTGTACCTCATCCGGAAACACTAACCCAGCACCAGCAGCAGTAGGATCGTGGAAGCAGTGCAGCACAGCTGTTGGCATGTGTCAGCAAGCGTTGCTGAAGCTGATCTGCCTTGGGGATAAGCAGCACACAGGGGAGGAAATTTGGAGGGGAATAAAGGAACAGACGGATTTGTGGCTGGCACCGCTGGACCTGAAACCGGGCATGAAGCTAGACACCTGGCACGAACTGGCAATGTACGCAATAGAGGTGCTGGCTTGCCCGGCAGCCAGCGTTATGTCGGAACGCTGTTTCAGTGCTGCCGGAGGCATCGTCACAGATCGGCGTATCCGCCTCTCCACAGAAAATGCAGACCGTCTGACTCAAATTAATCCTGGATTGGAAACGACTACGCAACACTCCAGGACCCCAACCAAGTAACATGACCAATGAACATCTGGGATGGTTTAGCGTTTCCGGTCCCTGTTTATTGAACCTCTCATCTGTATTACATTTATGACTGCATGGCGGCAAAAAGCATTGCTGCTATATCCGCACGCTTTTTGTCCTCATGCAAGGCCTGTGTTGTTGTGTCTCAAAAAGCATGGCCTTCTCCTCCTGCGCCTGCTCCTGTTCCATCACGTGTGCTGCTGCTGCTGGGTTAGCGTTGCCGGTACCTGTTTATGGAACCTCTTATCTTTATTACATTTATGACTGCATGGCGGTACAAAGCATGCTATCCGCACGCTTCTTGTCCTCATGCAAGGCCTGGGTTGTTGTGTCTCAAAAAGCGTGGCCTTCTCCTCCTGCGCCTCCTCCTGTTCCATTACGTGTGCTGCTGCTGCTGCTGGGTTAGCGTTGCCGGTCCCTGTTTATGGAACCTCTTATCTTTATTACATTTATGACTGCATGGCGGTACAAAGCATGCTATCCGCACGCTTCTTGTCCTCATGCAAGGCCTGGGTTGTTGTGTCTCAAAAAGCGTGGCCTTCTCCTCCTGCGCCTCCTCCTGCTCCATCACGTCTGCTGCTGCTGGGTTAGAGTTGCCGTCTGGTCCCTGTTTATTGAACCACTTATCTTTATTACATTTATGACTGCATGGCAGTAAAAAGCATGCTATCCGCACGCTTCTTGTCCTCATGCAAGGCCTGGGTTGTTGTGTCTCAAAGCGTGGCCTTCTCCTCCTGCGCCTCCTCCTGTTCCATCACGTCTGCTGCTGCTGGGTTAGCGTTGCCGGTGACGGTCCCTGTTTATGGAACCTCTTATCTTTATTACATTTATGACTGCATGGCGGTAAAAAGCATGCTATCCGCACGCTTCTTGTCCTCATGCAAGGCCTGGGTTGTTGTGTCTCACAAAGCGTGGCCTTCTCCTCCTGCGCCTCCTCCTGCTCCATCACGTCTGCTGCTGCTGGGTTAGAGTTGCCGTGTGGTCCCTGTTTATTGAACCACTTATCTTTATTACATTTATGACTGCATGGCAGTAAAAAGCATGCTATCCGCACGCTTCTTGTCCTCATGCAAGGCCTGGGTTGTTGTGTCTCAAAGCGTGGCCTTCTCCTCCTGCGCCTCCTCCTGTTCCATCACGTCTGCTGCTGCTGGGTTAGCGTTGCCGGCGCGTGGTCCCTGTTTATTGAACCTTTTATCTTTATTACATTTATGACTGCATGGCGGTACAAAGCATGCTATCCGCACGCTTCTTGTCCTCATGCAAGGCCTGGGTTGTTGTGTCTCACAAAGCGTGGCCTTCTCCTCCTGCGCCTCCTCCTCCTGTTCCATCACGTGTGCTGCTGCTGGTGCTGGGTTAGCGTTACCAGTCCCTTTTCCTGGAGCCTCTTCTCTGTATTACATTTATGACTGCATGGCGACAAAAAGCATGTTACCTGTGCAAAGAAACATGACATTTTCCACATTTAAAAGACAGTTTTTCCTTTGAAACTTTACAATCAATTTTCTCAAAAACTATAAGCTCGTTTTCAAATATTTTTTTTCCTCTTGTACCCACTCCCAAGGTGCACATACCCTGCTAATTTGGGGTATGTAGCATGTAAGGAAGCTTTACAAAGCACGAAAGTTCGGGTCCCCATTGACTTCCATTATGTTCGGAGTTCGGCGCGAACACCCGAACATCGCGGCGATGTTCGGCGAACGTTCGCGAACCCGAACATCTAGGTGTTCGCCCAACACTACCTAGTACCTGTTGTGTTTACTTAACCCACCTCATCACTGCATATACCTAGCTTTGTGATGAGTGAACCCAGCTCACTGCATCTAACTACCTGTTGTGTTGAGTGAACCCACCTGGCCACCTCACTGCATCTAACTACCTGTTGTGTTGAGTGAGAACCCACCTCACTGCATCTTAAGTACCTTTACTGTTCAGTGAACCCAGCTCACTGCATCTTACTACCTGTTGTGTTGAGTGAGAACCCACCTCACTGCAACTTAAGTACCTTTACTGTTCAGTGAACCCAGCTCACTGCATCTAACTACCCAGTACCTGTTGTGTTTACTTAACCCACCTCATCACTGCATATACCTAGCTTTGTGTTGAGTGAACCCAGCTCACTGCATCTAACAACCTGTTGTGTTGAGTGAACCCACCTGGCCACCTCACTGCATCTAACTACCTGTTGTGTTGAGTGAGAACCCACCTCACTGCATCTTAAGTACCTTTACTGTTCAGTGAACCCAGCTCACTGCATCTAACTACCTGTTGTGTTGAGTGACAACCCACCTCACTGCATCTTAAGTACCTTTACTGTTCAGTGAACCCAGCTCACTGCATCTAACTACCCAGTACCTGTTGTGTTTACTTAACCCACCTCATCACTGCATATACCTAGCTTTGTGTTGAGCGAACCCAGCTCACTGCATCTAACCACCTGTTGTGTTGAGTGAACCCACCTGGCCACCTCACTGCATCTAACTACCTGTTGTGTTGAGTGAGAACCCACCTCACTGCATCTTAAGTACCTTTACTGTTCAGTGAACCCAGCTCACTGCATCTTACTACCTGTTGTGTTGAGTGAGAACCCACCTCACTGCATCTTAAGTACCTTTACTGTTCAGTGAACCCAGCTCACTGCATCTAACTACCCAGTACCTGTTGTGTTTACTTAACCCACCTCATCACTGCATATACCTAGCTTTGTGTTGAGTGAGCCCAGCTCACTGCATCTAACTACCTGTTGTGTTGAGCGAACCCACCTGGCCACCTCACTGCATCTAACTACCTGTTGTGTTGAGTGAGAACCCACCTCACTGCATCTTAAGTACCTTTACTGTTCAGTGAACCCAGCTCACTGCATCTAACTACCTGTTGTGTTGAGTGAGAACCCACCTCACTGCATCTTAAGTACCTTTACTGTTCAGTGAACCCAGCTCACTGCATCTAACTATCTGTTGTGTTGAGTGAGAACCCACCTCACTGCATCTTAAGTACCTTTACTGTTCAGTGAACCCAGCTCACTGCATCTAACTACCTGTTGTGTTGAGTGAGAACCCACCTCAATGCATCTTAAGTACCTTTACTGTTCAGTGAACCCAGCTCACTGCATCTAACTACCCAGTACCTGTTGTGTTTACTTAACCCACCTCATCACTGCATATACCTAGCTTTGTGTTGAGTGAACCCAGCTCACTGCATCTTACTACCTGTTGTGTTGAGTGAGAACCCACCTCACTGTATCTTAAGTACCTTTACTGTTCAGTGAACCCAGCTCACTGCATCTAACTATCTGTTGTGTTGAGTGAGAACCCACCTCACTGCATCTTAAGTACCTTTACTGTTCAGTGAACCCAGCTCACTGCATCTAACTACCTGTTGTGTTGAGTGAGAACCCACCTCAATGCATCTTAAGTACCTTTACTGTTCAGTGAACCCAGCTCACTGCATCTAACTACCCAGTACCTGTTGTGTTTACTTAACCCACCTCATCACTGCATATACCTAGCTTTGTGTTGAGTGAACCCAGCTCACTGCATCTTACTACCTGTTGTGTTGAGTGAGAACCCACCTCACTGCATCTTAAGTACCTTTACTGTTCAGTGAACCCAGCTCACTGCATCTTACTACCTGTTGTGTTGCGTGAGAACCCACCTCACTGCATCTCAAGTACCTTTACTGTTCAGTGAACCCAGCTCACTGCATCTTACTACCTGTTGTGTTGAGTGAGAACCCACCTCACTGCATCTTAAGTACCTTTACTGTTCAGTGAACCCAGCTCACTGCATCTTACTACCTGTTGTGTTGCGTGAGAACCCACCTCACTGCATCTCAAGTACCTTTACTGTTCAGTGAACCCAGCTCACTGCATCTTACTACCTGTTGTGTTGAGTGAGAATCCACCTCACTGCATCTTAAGTACCTTTACTGTTCAGTGAACCCAGCTCACTGCATCTAACTACCTGTTGTGTTGAGTGAGAACCCACCTCACTGCATCTTAAGTACCTTTACTGTTCAGTGAACCCAGCTCACTGCATCTAACTACCTGTTGTGTTGAGTGAACCCACCTCACTGCATCTAAGTACCTTTACTGTTCAGTGAACCCAGCTCACTGCATCTAACTACCTGTTGTGTTGAGTGAACCCACCTCACTGCATCTTAAGTACCTTTACTGTGCAGTGAACCCAGCTCACTGCATCTTACTACCTGTTGTGTTGAGTGAGAACCCAGCTCACTGCATCTTAAGTACCTTTACTGTTCAGTGAACCCAGCTCACTGCATCTAACTACCTGTTGTGTTGAGTGAGAACCCACCTCACTGCATATACCTAGCATCCCCCCGAGATGGACAAAATGGACAAACGAGGTAGAGGAAGAGGTAGAGGCAGACCCAGAGTAAGGCCACCAGGCACTGGCAGGTCTGTGGCTGTGCGAGGGTGTATTGCTGTGATTTCGTGCGGACCTGGCCCAAAATACAGTGCTCAGAAGAAGGCACGTGCCATCACTTCCCAAAATCGTGAGGAGGTACTTGAGTATTTAACACAGAACACCTCATCTCCCGCAGCCACCAGCGCTACAACAAGCACCACATCTGCTGCATTTGACACTTCGCAGGAGTTATTTGGTGGTGGTGGTGGTGAAATCACTGATTCCCAGCCACTACTGCAACAACAACAAGAAGGCGCAGGTACACCACCTCATACGTCTGAGTTAGGTGGCGATAGTATGGAGGAGGGGGATGATGAACCACCTGAAGTTGGTGCAGTTGAGGAGGTGTCTGAGGAAAGCGCAGCTGGCCAGGAGGATTATGATGACGATTATACGGATACCACATATGTTCCCGGTAGAGGAGATGACCAGGGGGACAGTTCAGAGGAGGAGTCAGAGAGGAGTAGGAGGAGACGACTCCATGATAGAAGCAGAGGGAGCTCGTCCTCAGAAACAGCTGGGGGCAGTGTCCGGCGCCATGTATCGCCAGCTATGGCCAGCCAGCCAACATGCCCTTCAACATCAGCTGCTGATGCCACCGTAGCGCCATCACCCCAGGGGGGCTCAGCGGTTTGGAAATTTTTTCACGTGTGTGTCTCAGATCGGAGCAAAGCCATCTGTTGTCTCTGCCAGCAGAAATTGAGCCGTGGAAAGGCCAACTCTCACGTAGGGACAAGTGCCTTACGAAGGCACCTGGAGAAAAGGCACAAAGAGCTATGGCAAGAACACCTGAGGAAAAGCAGCACCCCTCAAAAGACAAGCCACCCTCCTTCTCCTCTTCCTCCTTCAGGTGTATCATCTTCATCCACTTTCTCCCTTGCACCTTCACAGCCATCCTCCTCCACACCGCCTCTTCCCTTCAGCGGTTCCTTCTCCTCTGCCCACAGCAGTACCCAGCTGTCCGTGAAAGAAGTATTTGAGCGTAAGAAGCAAATGTCTGCCAGTCACCCTCTTGCCCGGCGTCTTACAGCTGGGGTGGCTGAACTATTAGCTCGCCAGCTATTACCATACAAGCTGGTGGAGTTGGAGGCTTTCCGTAAATTTGTGGCCATTGGTACACCGCAGTGGAAGATACCAGGCCGCAATTATTTTTCACAAAAGGCCATACCCAAACTGTACCGTGCAGTTGAGAGGCAAGTGGTGTCATCTCTGGCACACAGCGTGGGTCAAGGGTCCACTTGACCATGGATGCCTGGTCTGCCAAGCATGGGCAGGGCCACTACATTACATACACAGCCCATTGGGTCAACCTGGTGACCGATGGCAGCAAGCAGGGAGTACGTGGCTGCGCAGCGGACCGACTTGTCACACCTCCACGGCTTGCAGGCAGGCCTCCAGCCACCTCCTCTCCACCTGCTACCACAGCTTCGCTGTCATCATCCTCCTCCTCCTCCTTGGCTGGTGCCGCGATCTCCTCTCCAGCTACACAGCCCCAGCACACCAGGGCCTATGCTGCATGCCAGGTACGACGGTGTCACGCAGTGTTAGACATGTCTTGCCTGAAAGTGGAGAGTCACACTGGAGCAGCTCTCCTGGCTGCTCTTAACAAACAGGTGGAGCAATGGCTGACCCCGCACAAGCTTGAGATCGGCAACGTGGTGTGTGGCAACGGCAGCAATCTCATTGCTGCGTTGAATTTGGGAAAGCTGACACACATACCTTGCATGGCACATGTGCTGAATCTGGTCGTGCAAAGATTTGTGCCCAAGTACCCAGGCTTAGAGGACGTCCTAAAGCAGGCCAGGAAGTTGTGTGGGCATTTCAGGCGCTCTTACAAGGCCATGGCACGCTTTGCGGACATTCAGCGTAGAAACAACTTGCCAGTGAGACGCCTGATTTGCGATAGCCCGACTCGCTGGAATTCCACCCTGCTGATGTTCTCTCGCCTGCTAGACCAGGAGAAAGCCGTCACCCAGTACCTGTATCATTACAGTACAAGGACACAATCTGGGAGGATGGGGATGTTGTGGCCCAACAACTGGACACTGATGCGAAATGCATGCATGGTCATGGAGCCCTTTGAGGAGGTGACCAAACTGGTGAGTCGCGATGAGGGCACCATCAGCAACTTGATCCCCTACACCTACTTCCTGGAGCGTGCTGTGCGTAGAGTGGTGGATACAGCTGTGGAGGAGCGTGAATGAGAAGAGTTACGGCAGCAGGAGTCGTGGGAGCCATTTGCACCCGAACCCGATGTTCCCACAACACCTGCGGCAGCACAGAGGGGAGAGGAGGAGGAGGAAGAAGAGGAGTCGTGTGGGGAAGGAGAGGAGTCAGACTCTGATGATGGTGATGATGAGGAAGGTGTTTCTGTGGAGGAGGAAGGCGGAAGAAGAACAACCGCGGCAGCCATCACAGGGGGCTTCTGCTGCTCCACGTTCCCGTGGTATTGTTCGTGGCCGGGGGGAGGAAGAGGAGTTGCGTCCCGTCACTGAGGAAGAGCAAGAGGAGATGGAGAGTATGTCTGCATCCAGCTTTGTGCAGATGGCCTCTTTCATGTTGTCCAGCCTGTTGAGGGACCCCTGTATCAAAAAACTCAAGGCTATCTATCGTCTGGATCCAGGGATGAGATATTGCAACATGAGGGCCCAATTAATTAAAAAAGAAAGTTTTTGGATATATCAGTTAAAAACTTTGGTCCCTTTGGGACTTAATGTTGATTTGAATCTTAAGGTCTTTTTGAAGTAGTTCTCTGTGTGATGGATTGTCTGTATATTTATGATTTGCTATGATTTTGGCTCTATTCTATTATGGCTCCCTTGCTGAGCTTGCTGTGTTTGAATTTGACCACAAGATGTCTCTGTAAACCACTATTAGCTGCTACCCTATCATCACCACTAGATGGAGTCTTTTTGGAAGCTTGCCAAACTGACTAGATTATATAAATTCATGCGGATGGGTGACAGCTTACGTGGTGACGTAGCACGTCCTGACGAAGCTCCGGTGGGCGGAGCGAAACGCGTAGACGCTATGCTACGCAACACGCTATTGGGAGCCGTGTTTTGATTGATACAGGCCGCCGCCATTGCCGCATGCATGAGCCTTTGATCGACCAATACATTGGAGTCATTACGGGCCGCTTTTCAACCGATGGAGTTGGCTGCTTAGGAGCTACATTACCGGATCAGATAAGTGATATCTTCTTATATGCAAGGACAATGCCTGCAATGCAATGACTTTATATCCAAAACGCCTGTTTGCAGCATCCAAAATACTGCGTTTCAGATCGGGCGGCCTGGCGTGAGTGGGTTACTGCCAGCTTTTCCACAGTACTGCTTGGTTTAAAAAGCCGCATAATTACTACCTTTCGGTTGATAACCCATATGTATGCTTTGGACTATAATGGACGTTTGGCACAAGGACACCTTTTGAATACTCTGATCCCTGCTCTGCATAAGCCTTGATCCGGACAGCCCTTTTGTCTATATGTTTCTCAGCATTTCAAACGCATCACTGAACTGAGAATTTTCTGAGCTAATTTCCGCGATCTTATGGCTCATTGGTGTCACAATGGAGGCAGCATTGCCTTACTAACAGTATTGCTTTGTCAACTGTACTCTGACAGGATCTAAGCTCATTGGATTGACTCCACCTAGGGAGCAGCATATATAAGAATTTGTATGGCTCCTGTAGTTACCTAATTTGGTTGATTATTACATGTGGCTCTGGCTTGATGATTATGAAGCGGTTTAATTACTGTTATCAGATTCACGGCTCCCTGATATTCTATGAATAGCTTATGTTTGATCATGTTGGTCACATCGTTTTATACTCTGTGAGTGGTTATAACCATACTTTATACATTATCCTATTTGGTTTCCTCACAGTGGTTGGCTATGGTGTCCCCAACAACTACACCAAATAAATAAGATTTTTGGGGTTACCTTGATTATCTCATCCTATACTGGCAATTTCTGACATTGACCATATTGGTTGCACCAATATTTGCTCTTTGTGAGTGGTTATGACCATAGTTGTGTTACCTGCCTGGGTCTCCTCACGAAGATTTCATGGTGGTGCCACCAAGGTGCAATAGACCATCTGTTGGGGTTTAATTTGATTATCCCACTTTATACTGGCATTTCTTGACATTGACCATATTGGTTGCACCAACATTTGCCCTCTGTGAGTGGTTATGACCATAGCTGTTATATTCACCTCGGTCTCCTCACGGGAACATTATGGTGGTGTCACCTGGGTGCAATGAACCATCTGGAGTAGGGTCTATGGTTCTTGCCTACACCCATTGAGCTTTAACTAGCTCTTAGCCAGTATTGTGTGGTTTATAGCTTTGTTGGGATATATCACGCCACTGTAAGTTGGATGTGACCTGATCTATCAAATTGCTATTCATATGGGATTGTTCGTACTGTCCTAGACAGTTGCAGCACATAGTATTGTAATTGTCAATACATAAAATTACATGCCAGGTTACATTCCTGACATTTTTTCGATTATGTGTGTGCCTTTTTAATTATCTGGAATAAAGTGCAGTTTTTTTGAGCAGCATATACTGGTTTTGTCCTCTTTGTGTTTTCATATTTCTTAGTTACCAGTGCTGGTACCTGCACATAAGGCTACACTTCCTTAATATTCAAATTTCAGTGTGTTTTGTATTATCCACCTCCCTTTTTCTTGGGGGGTTCTTAGTGCTGCATTTAGTCTTGACTGACAGATTACAAACGGTCCCTGCGGTGACATCTTGTGGTCCATTTGAATATGGCATATATACCTAGAATAGACATAGTGGACGAAGTAGAAAATGCATTTAAATCATATGAAAATGCTTCAGGGCAGGTTGCGAGTGCTTCGCAGGCCTCTGATGAGAAAATGCCAGACCCCCTGGAGGGACTGTTTCGCACTCATGAGGATCTGGCGTTAAAAATCGTTAGGCGCAAGTGGAATATTATATCTTTAAAAAAATACATTAAAGCTCAGATTATACCACGTGGTTTACGAGAAAGAATAATCCCTGCAGAACATTTAAGAAATGATAGATTTATGCCTCAGTGGAAGGAACATAGTATAGCTAATGGTATATATATTATGACTATGATGGTAGAAGAAGAAACTATACAATTGATCGACATGGAAAAACAGTTATGTAGATCAGCAGTTGAATTAGACAAACATGAGAATAATGAATCTTTTGGTCCTTTCAACCTTAGAATGAAAAAAGCATTGGATAATGAGAATGATAAATTGAAAGCTATTAAACAAAAAAAGTTTCAACGAGATGTAGATGACTTTGCCACACAAAAAGTTTTTATGGAATATACTCAGAGACCTAGGGGGAGAAGTAGATCTAGGAGAAGAAAGATTAGCTGGGCATCCTCCTCGGGTGATTCCCAGGACGATGCCACAGCTATAATGCCAGGTACCCCTAATCGTTCAAATGCCCGCAATAAGGATCAAAAAGGGATCCTTAAAAGATCTGAAAGGATGTCTACCAGACAGACTACTTTTTTAGAAAGAAATCAAAAAAGAGGCGGAAGAGACAGACAAGGCCACCAGGATTGAGTTTGGCTAATACCACCGTCTCAGAAACGGTGGATAATAATATTGTCAATCTCACTGATTTAAACCTGACTGCAAGTGGCATCTCCGTATTGAATAAAGGTCTCTCGTTCTGCCCAGCGGAGTCTGTCCAGGGCTTTGAGATCTATAAGGATATACAATTATACTTACGAAAAATTCTTCTTAGAGTGGAATATGGAGACGTCACAACGCAGGGTTTAGTTGGCGAACATATGGGGTACACTGATGTGGATGATTTCGATCTAATTGAGGGGATGGAGGAAGAGGAGATGGGTTTTGAACAAAAATTCCCCCTACATACTGATATGAGACCAGTCTCAGAGTATATGCCTTCTATGTCAAAAAATAAATACGTCACCTTGTTCAATGAATGTGTCATGAAAGAAATTGAAACTTGGCAGGGGCAGGACTTCGTATCAGACAATTTATCGCCCAGGGAACAAGAATCAATAAGAAAATTGCGGAATCTTGAAAATATAATTATCAAAAAAAGTGACAAGGGTGGAAATATAGTTCTGATGCCAAAAGAAATGTATTTAAAAGAGATCAATCGGCAGCTGGCAGATGCCAACTGCTATAAACCAATTCTGGTTAACCCATTTACTAAACTTAAAGATGACTTAAACACTCGGTTGGAGTGGGGATACTTGGATAATGTTCTTACTGAAAAAGAATTTAAGGCTCTACGAGTTGACCAATACGTTGTTCCAACCATCTACATACAACCCAAAATTCATAAAGATCCTGTTTGTCCGCCGGGACGCCCCATTATTGCTGCCATAAATTCCCCAACGGAGAGAATAGCCCAATATGTTGACAAAAAATTACAACCTATGGTTGAGATGCTGCCATCCTTTGTTCTTGACACTATGCAATTGTTACACAAACTTAAATCTGTGACTGTACCCGAACAGGCGATACTGGTGGGATTGGATGTTGAATCTTTATTCACATCCATTCCCAATGATGTGGGGAGACGAGCGGTAAATAAGTTTATGGCTCGGTTTTATCCTGATCAGGATGCCCATAATGATTTTGTAGATACTCTGCTTCAGTTCATTTTGAACAACAACTTTTTTACGTTCAATCACCGGTATTATCGCCAGCGGCGGGGCGTGGCCATGGGGGCGGCCTGCTCTCCTTCATACGCCTGTCTCCACCTGGGCGCATGGGAGGAGGAGGTGGTCTATGTGGACCGGGCGTATCGGGAGCATGCCGCCCTCTGGCTACGCTATGTGGACGATGTATTTTTACTTTGGACAGGATCCCTTCAGGATCTAAATGAGTTTGTGGCTCGCTTGAATACTAATACCTACAACATCTTTTTGACCTACAAGTCAAGTGATGTTGAATTAGAATTTTTGGATGTTCGGATCAGGCGTGAGGGTGAGGGCATCTCAACCTCTACATTCAGAAAAAGTACTGCAGGCAATACTCTATTACACTATCAGAGTGCTCATCTAGCCTCACAGAAGTCTGCCGTCCCTATAGGACAATTCCTACGCCTTAGAAGAAATTGCAGCAATATTGATGCATTTAAAAGGGAAGCGTGGGAGTTAAAATCGAGATTACGCGCTAGAGGCTATCCAAATAAAATACTAAAGTCTGCCTATTATAGGGCCCTTAAAACAAATCGGGATGATCTTTTGATCAAGAAACCACGTACTAATGTACAGTTTTGCCCAAGGCTGGTAGCTACATATGGTCCCCATTGGAAGAAATTTAGAGATACTTTGCAGCGTTTCTGGCCTATTTTATTAAATGATGGGAAAATAGCTGAAATAATTGGCCCACGACCTCTCCTCACCGCAAGACGTAATAAAAACCTTGCAGATATACTTACCCAATCAGAATACAAAAGCAAAAAGACTCCTTTTTTAAAAAAACGTAATGGGATGACACCCTGCAAAAAATGTTCGGTTTGTCAATATGTGGACAAAACTGACATTTTTTTCAATTCTGCAGGGGATAAGACGTATAACATCAGATGTCCGGTTGACTGTTTGAGCACATATGTTGTATATCAGATGACCTGCCCCTGTAATAAGCACTATGTGGGCAAGACAGAAAGAGAATTACGCACTAGAATCCAGGAACATGTAAGAGCTATAATTGATTCATCAAAGGAAGAAAAAAGAGATAAAACCCCGATTGCTTCACATTTTGCTGAATACCATAATTCAGACCCAACAGGATTAAAATTTAAGGCTATCTATCGTCTGGATCCAGGGATGAGATATTGCAACATGAGGGCCCAATTAATTAAAAAAGAAAGTTTTTGGATATATCAGTTAAAAACTTTGGTCCCTTTGGGACTTAATGTTGATTTGAATCTTAAGGTCTTTTTGAAGTAGTTCTCTGTGTGATGGATTGTCTGTATATTTATGATTTGCTATGATTTTGGCTCTATTCTATTATGGCTCCCTTGCTGAGCTTGCTGTGTTTGAATTTGACCACAAGATGTCTCTGTAAACCACTATTAGCTGCTACCCTATCATCACCACTAGATGGAGTCTTTTTGGAAGCTTGCCAAACTGACTAGATGATATAAATTCATGCGGATGGGTGACAGCTTACGTGGTGACGTAGCACGTCCTGACGAAGCTCCGGTGGGCGGAGCGAAACGCGTAGACGCTATGCTACGCAACACGCTATTGGGAGCCGTGTTTTGATTGATACAGGCCGCCGCCATTGCCGCATGCATGAGCCTTTGATCGACCAATACATTGGAGTCATTACGGGCCGCTTTTCAACCGATGGAGTTGGCTGCTTAGGAGCTACATTACCGGATCAGATAAGTGATATCTTCTTATATGCAAGGACAATGCCTGCAATGCAATGACTTTATATCCAAAACGCCTGTTTGCAGCATCCAAAATACTGCGTTTCAGATCGGGCGGTCTGGCGTGAGTGGGTTACTGCCAGCTTTTCCACAGTACTGCTTGGTTTAAAAAGCCGCATAATTACTACCTTTCGGTTGATAACCCATATGTATGCTTTGGACTATAATGGACGTTTGGCACAAGGACACCTTTTGAATACTCTGATCCCTGCTCTGCATAAGCCTTGATCCGGACAGCCCTTTTGTCTATATGTTTCTCAGCATTTCAAACGCATCACTGAACTGAGAATTTTCTGAGCTAATTTCCGCGATCTTATGGCTCATTGGTGTCACAATGGAGGCAGCATTGCCTTACTAACAGCATTGCTTTGTCAACTGTACTCTGACAGGATCTAAGCTCATTGGATTGACTCCACCTAGGAGCAGCATATATAAGAATTTGTATGGCTCCTGTAGTTACCTAATTTGGTTGATTATTACATGTGGCTCTGGCTTGATGATTATGAAGCGGTTTAATTACTGTTATCAGATTCACGGCTCCCTGATATTCTATGAATAGCTTATGTTTGATCATGTTGGTCACATCGTTTTATACTCTGTGAGTGGTTATAACCATACTTTATACATTATCCTATTTGGTTTCCTCACAGTGGTTGGCTATGGTGTCCCCAACAACTACACCAAATAAATAAGATTTTTGGGGTTACCTTGATTATCTCATCCTATACTGGCAATTTCTGACATTGACCATATTGGTTGCACCAATATTTGCTCTTTGTGAGTGGTTATGACCATAGTTGTGTTACCTGCCTGGGTCTCCTCACGAAGATTTCATGGTGGTGCCACCAAGGTGCAATAGACCATCTGTTGGGGTTTAATTTGATTATCCCACTTTATACTGGCATTTCTTGACATTGACCATATTGGTTGCACCAACATTTGCCCTCTGTGAGTGGTTATGACCATAGCTGTTATATTCACCTCGGTCTCCTCACGGGAACATTATGGTGGTGTCACCTGGGTGCAATGAACCATCTGGAGTAGGGTCTATGGTTCTTGCCTACACCCATTGAGCTTTAACTAGCTCTTAGCCAGTATTGTGTGGTTTATAGCTTTGTTGGGATATATCACGCCACTGTAAGTTGGATGTGACCTGATCTATCAAATTGCTATTCATATGGGATTGTTCGTACTGTCCTAGACAGTTGCAGCACATAGTATTGTAATTGTCAATACATAAAATTACATGCCAGGTTACATTCCTGACATTTTTTCGATTATGTGTGTGCCTTTTTAATTATCTGGAATAAAGTGCAGTTTTTTTGAGCAGCATATACTGGTTTTGTCCTCTTTGTGTTTTCATATTAGACATGTCTTGCCTGAAAGTGGAGAGTCACACTGGAGCAGCTCTCCTGGCTGCTCTTAACAAACAGGTGGAGCAATGGCTGACCCCGCACAAGCTTGAGATCGGCAACGTGGTGTGTGGCAACGGCAGCAATCTCATTGCTGCGTTGAATTTGGGAAAGCTGACACACATACCTTGCATGGCACATGTGCTGAATCTGGTCGTGCAAAGATTTGTGCCCAAGTACCCAGGCTTAGAGGACGTCCTAAAGCAGGCCAGGAAGTTGTGTGGGCATTTCAGGCGCTCTTACAAGGCTATGGCACGCTTTGCGGACATTCAGCGTAGAAACAACTTGCCAGTGAGACGCCTGATTTGCGATAGCCCGACTCGCTGGAATTCCACCCTGCTGATGTTCTCTCGCCTGCTAGACCAGGAGAAAGCCGTCACCCAGTACCTGTATCATTACAGTACAAGGACACAATCTGGGAGGATGGGGATGTTGTGGCCCAACAACTGGACACTGATGCGAAATGCATGCATGGTCATGGAGCCCTTTGAGGAGGTGACCAAACTGGTGAGTCGCGATGAGGGCACCATCAGCAACTTGATCCCCTACACCTACTTCCTGGAGCGTGCTGTGCGTAGAGTGGTGGATACAGCTGTGGAGGAGCGTGAATGAGAAGAGTTACGGCAGCAGGAGTCGTGGGAGCCATTTGCACCCGAACCCGATGTTCCCACAACACCTGCGGCAGCACAGAGGGGAGAGGAGGAGGAGGAAGAAGAGGAGTCGTGTGGGGAAGGAGAGGAGTCAGACTCTGATGATGGTGATGATGAGGAAGGTGTTTCTGTGGAGGAGGAAGGCGGAAGAAGAACAACCGCGGCAGCCATCACAGGGGGCTTCTGCTGCTCCACGTTCCCGTGGTATTGTTCGTGGCCGGGGGGAGGAAGAGGAGTTGCGTCCCGTCACCGAGGAAGAGCAAGAGGAGATGGAGAGTATGTCTGCATCCAGCTTTGTGCAGATGGCCTCTTTCATGTTGTCCAGCCTGTTGAGGGACCCCTGTATCAAAAAACTCAAGGCGAATGACCTGTACTGGGTGGCCACGCTACTAGACCATCGGTACAGGCACAAAGTGTTAATAACTCAACAGAAGGCGGAAAGGATGCAGCACTTGCAGAACAAGCTGTCGATGATGCTTTACAATGCGTTTAAGGGTGATGTGGCTGCACAACGCAATCAAGGTACCACTGGCAGTAACCCTCCTCCTCCCAAGTCCACGCAGGCAAGGACAGGACGCTCCAGCGATCTCAGGGTGATGTCGGACATGCGGACATTCTTTAGTCCAACTCCTCACCATAGTCCTTCCGGATCCACCCTCCACCAACGCCTGGACCGGCAGGTAGCCGACTACCTGGCCTTGAGTGTGGATGTAGACACTGCGAAAAGCGACGATGAACCCTTGGACTACTGGTTGCGCAGGCTTGACCTGTGGCCAGAGCTGTCCCAATTTGCCATACAACTTCTCTCTTGTCCTGCCACAAGCCTCCCGTCAGAAAGGACCTTCAGTGCAGCTGGAGGCATAGTTACTGAGAAGAGAAGCCGCCTAAGTCACGACAGTGTTCAGTACCTGACCTTTATCAAAATGAATGAGGAATGGATCCCGGAGGGCTACTGCACAACCGAAGACTAAGTCAGTACCCACACACAGCATCTCTGCCTGCAGGCCGCTTGCCTTCTCCGCCACCACCAACAGGGTCCAGGACTCTAGGCGGATTCCTGAATTTTTTACACTAGTTTTTCTGGTGCGTGTACATGCCTGCCTAATTTTTCTGGCTGCACTGCGGGCGGCTGCAACAAAAAAACAAAAGGCATGTACATGTGCCCATCCCCCTTCGTGATCATTACCTTGCCGCGGTGAAGGGGCTTGTGTATCACAATGAAGCAATGACCACCGGCTATTTGAGTGTCTCGGGTGGGGGTGGCACACAAAAGATAATAAGGTCGTTGCTTCATTGTGGTCAGACCAAATTTGAACAGCTGAACAGTCACTGTTGTTCTATCATTGAGCTACCACAGCCCAGCGACCATATGGGCTTGAAAAACGCCACGGCCTACACTCTGGCCACGGTGCGCACCAGTCCAGCAGGGTCGTCACTACGCAAACAGCTGTTTGCGGTGCGTTACACAGTGAGTTTGGTGTGTCAGTGTGAAGCAGAACTCTGATTACTCTCCCTGATTGATGTATACCCATGCAAGATGTTTGAAAGCACGTTAGGCCTGCAATTTAGCATTCAATGTGATTTCTGCCCTTAAAATGCTGCTTTGTGTCAAATCCAGATTTCTCCCCGGGACTTTGGGCATGTATCCCACTCCGCCATGCCCCCCTCCAGGTGTTAGACCCCTTGAAACATCTTTTACATCACTTTTGTGGCCAGCATAATTTTTTCTATTTTTCAAAGTTCGCCTCCCCATTGAAGTCTATTGTGGTTCGGAGAAAATCGGAGGTTCGCGACATCTCTAATTTTTATCCTCCTGCTGTCTGTGTTCCCACCGCCAGGGTCCACAGAATACATTGCCTGCTGCCATTTGTCACTCCTCCTCCATCCTGCTGAATTTATCCTCCTGTCTGTCTGTGTTCCCATCGCCAGGGTGCACAGAGTTATGCGCTGCTGCCATGCGCCACTAGCTATTACGCCATTACAATAGCTATATACTGTTGTAAAAAATTCTGAGGTGTCTGGGTTGAAAACTGTGCATTGGACACCAGGTGAAGAAGAAGAAGAACCAGGTGAAGAAGAAGAAGAACCAGGTGAAGAAGAAGAACCAGGTGAAGAAGAAGAAGAAGAACCAGATGAAGAAGAAGAAGAACCAGGTGAAGAAGAAGATGAAAAACCAATTGAAGATGAACCAAGTGAAGAAGAAGAAGAACTTGAAGAAGAAGATGATGAAGATGATAGTAATGATTGATGACGAGAAAGAAGATGGTAAAACAGAAAAAGACGGTGAAGAAAAAGATGGAGAGAACAAAAAGAAGAAGGTGAAGACGGTGAAGAAGAATAAACAAGAAATGCAGAAAAAAAGCTTTCCATCACATTTTTTTTATATTACACCTATTTAAATGTGATTTCCCTTTAAAAAAAAACGCATCCGAATTCGCGAACACTCATTTTTTCCCGAATTTTATTACCGAACACGAACCGAATTTGAATTCAAATCAAATTTGGTGATCGCAATCGAATTCGAATCCGAATTTGCCCCGGACCCGAATTCGAATGTACCCGAATCAAATTTTGGTACATTCGAGCATCCCTGGTGACTGCTGGTACAACAATGTGCAGTTACACAGGTGCAGTGAAAAGGTGACTGCTGGTACAACAATGTGTGGTTGTGAGGAAACGCAGAAAGCCGCCGCGTGTGCCAAGAGCTAGGCGGCTGACTCCGCGTCCTACGCGGCGGTTTGCACGCGTCTGGGTGTGTGGTGGAACGCGGAAAAGCCGCCACATGTCCTGACAGCAAAGCGGCTGTTTGCATGCAGCAGCGTGTGCTTGGTGTGGCTGGGTCTGTTAGTGCACTTAGGCAGATGGAGAGCTATGCACGCGCGGGCCTGAATCCAGGACCTTTATACTAGCAGGGGAAGTGTCAGCTGATCAGGAAGGTCAGCTGATTCCTGCAGGACTCATGATTGGCTGAATGGTTCGGGCGGGGCGGCAGTGTCCAGCAACTATATATTCTGCTGCTTGGTCAGTTGCTGGTTGCCTGTCGTTGTGATCACAATGTGGGAGCACGCAGACCCTTAGTCAGATCCTTAAGTGTGCCGGGACCAGCTGGAGCTGTAATCCTACACTTAGCTAGATTCTGTTGATAGCTTAAAGTACTAGTTTGATTGTGATTATCTGTTATGACTTTCTGCCTGTCTGACTACTCTCCTGATATCTGATCCTGTACTTTGTGTGTCTGTGAGTTCTCGACCCTGAAAACTATCTCTATCGATAGGAGATAGTTCATGCCTTGTATTTGCTGGGCACCTGCTTCCCAGAGCCAGCGCTGTATTTGCTGGGCACCTGCTCTCCAGGGCCAGCTTTGTATTTGCTGGGCACCTGCTCTCCAGGGCCAGCACTGTATTTGCTGGGCACCTGCTCCCCAGGGCCAGCGCTGTATTTGCTGGGCACCTGCTCCCCAGGGCCAGCGCTGTATTTGCTGGGCACCTGCTTCCCAGGGCCAGCGCTGTATTTGCTGGGCACCTGCTCCACAGGGCCAGCTCTGTATTTGCTGGGCACCTGCTCTCCAGGGCCAGCACTGTATTTGCTGGGCACCTGCTCCTCAGGGCCAGCTCTGTATTTGCTGGGCACCTGTTCTCCAGGGCCAGCACTGTATTTGCTGGGCACCTGCTCCCCAGGGCCAGCGCTGTATTTGCTGGGCACCTGCTCCCCAGGGCCAGCACTGTATTTTCTGGGCACCTGCTCCACAGGGCCAGCGCTGTATTTGCTGGGCACCTGCTCCACAGGGCCAGCTCTGTATTTGCTGGGCACCTGCTCTCCAGGGCCAGCACTGTATTTGCTGGGCACCTGCTCCTCAGGGCCAGCTCTGTATTTGCTGGGCACCTGCTCTCCAGGGCCAGCACTGTATTTGCTGGGCACCTGCTCCCCAGGGCCAGCGCTGTATTTGCTGGGCACCTGCTCCCCAGGGCCAGCGCTGTATTTGCTGGGCACCTGTTCCCCAGGGCCAGCACTGTATTTGCTGGGCACCTGCTCCACAGGGCCAGCTCTGTATTTGCTGGGCACCTGCTCCCCAGGTTCTCCAAGCTTGTTACTATTCTTCTGTATTCTGATCTTGTACCCTGTCATTCTGATACCCTGTTGCCGAACCTCGGCTCGCTCTTAGACTCTGCATCTGACTCCTGATTCTGTACCCCGATATTTCTGATACCCTGTTGCCGAACCCTGCTGTTTATTAGACTCCGCCTCTGCTTTCTGTATCAGTACTGTATCTGTCCGTGTGTTACGACCTGGCTTGCCCGACTTCGAGAACTGACCTTGCTGTTAGAGGCAGTTCCCAGATCTGTTAGTGACGCCCTCTCCTAGGTGTCACTCACGTTCTGTCTATTCTACGCTCCGCCTGACTCCTCCCCCGGGAGAGTCCAGGCCTTCGGAAGGAATCTGTATTGCTGCAGTACTTCATACAGTACGGCACTTGTTTCTGAGGCTTAGTCCTCACGGTATTACTGTTGCACCAAGCACTCACACTACTCAGGTGTTCAGAGGTTAGCATTATATCGGATTATCGGTGATACTGCAGATCATCAATAATCGGATATTTATCTGTATTCCCAGTGATACTGCAGATCACCGAGAATCAGACCCTCTCTGCTACACCGAACGTGACAGTGGTTACACAGGTGCAGTGAAAAGTTTGCAGTGACTGCTGGTACAACAATGTGCAGTTACACAGGTGCAGTGAAAGGTGACTGCTGGTACACCAATGTGCAGTTACACAGATGCAGTGAAAAGGTGACTGCTGGTACAACAATGTGTGGTTACACAGGTGCAGTGAAAAGGTTGCAGTGACTGCTGGTACAACAATGTGCAGTTACACAGGTGCAGTGAAAAGGTGACTGCTGGTACAACAATGTGTGGTTACACAGGTGCAGTGAACAGTTATGCAGTGACTGGTTGTAAGAAACGAGGCAGCTGCAGTGAACAGCACCGCCGTAGCTGCCTCCATGTGGCCATCCGTCCGCTCGGCGTCCAGGACGGAATGTCCTTCCGTGCAGGGGGTTGCCTTAGCGCGCGGGCGCGCGCACATGAGACGGGACCTTGATGCGGGGAGGAAGTCCGTCAGCTGACCTGCTGGGCGGCTGACGTCAGAGGGGACCCACGGCGCCCAGGATTGGCTGATGAGAGGCAATCCTGGGCGCCGTGGCTTCATTATCTCATTGTCTGTTGTCGTGAATACTTGCTTGTTAGCGCTCAGACCTTAGGCTAGTTCCCTGGTGTTGATGCTAAGGATTTCACACCCAGACTAGGTTATTGCTTACTGTCTGATCTCCTGTGTATGACTCTCAGTGATTACTCTGACTCTGATCCTGCTTTCTGATCCTGTACTTTCGCCTATCTGCCTACCTGTTGCTGAACCTCTGCCTGATTACCGATTACTCTCTTGTCTCACGATTCTGTACCGATACGTACCTTCCTGTTGCTGAACCTCTGCCTGATTACCGATTACTCTCTTGTCTCACGATCCTGTACTGATACTTACCTCTCTGTTGCCGAACCTTGCCTGTCTGACCATTCTACTCACCAGTGGGCCCTAGCCACTGGTGAGGTGTTAACCATGCCAGCTCCGCTGGCGAAGCAGTTCTGCTAGGCCATAGTTCAGCCTTAGTTACCTGCACGTTAGGTAACCTGTCATTGTAGTATTACTGTGTCTCGCAGGCTGCAGTACAGTCTGACTCACCCAACCCCTTTGGGTGTTCATTTGCCTGCAGCATATTCTGAATCACCTGCTCCTCGGGAGATTCAGCCTCTTCAGTATTGTTCCTCCACCTTGCTGGAGGTTGTACGTTAGTGCACGGTTAGTGTACTGTTTATACCTCACCAGCCCCTCTGGTGAGGTCTCATTGTACCATTTAAGTTACGGTTGCACCAAATCACTACACACCTTGCTCCGTGTCTGCTATACTGGTATTATTGGTGATTCTGCAGATCACACATAATCGGGTATAGCATCTGCATTATTGGTGATTCTGCAGATCACCACATAATCAGACATCTAAACTACGACACCCAACCGTTACACTGGTATTATATAACACTGCGTGTTTTGACTCAGGTGCAGTGAACAAGAACAGGTATGCATGGTCGTACTGGTATTACAAAAGTGCAGCTGTTACACACACACAGGTGCAGTGAACAGTTATGCAATGACTGGTATTATATAACACTGCGTGCTGTCACACAGGTGCAGTGAACATGAACAGGTATGCACGGTCAGACCAGACTGGTATTACAAATGTGCAGCTGTCACACACAGGTGCAGTGAACAGTTATGCAGTGACTGGTATTATATAACACTGCGTGCTGTCACGCAATTGCAGTGAACATGAACAGGTATGCACGGTCGGACTGGTATTATAAATGTGCAACTGTCACACACAGGTGCAGTGAAAAGGTAGGCACTGAAAGTGCTGGGCCTTGCACAGTATAGCACAGTATAGCAATTACCAAGGGCCAGTAGAGATGGCCCAAACCTCCGATTTTCGGTTCGCGAACTTCCCGCGAAAGTTCGGTTCGCGCAAACTTTCACGAACCGCAATAAACTTCTATGGGGAGGCGAACTTTGAAAACTGGAAAAATGTATGCTGGCCACAAAAGTGATGGAAAATATTTTTCAAGGGGTCTAACACCTGGAGGGGGGCATGGCAGAGTAAGATAGACGCCAAAAGTCCCAGGAAAAATCTAGATTGGACGCAAAGCAGCGTTTTAAGGGCAGAAATCACATTGAATGATAAATTCAGGCACGCTGTGGGCAAAGGTGCAGATAGGGTTTCCACACATCCAAGGAAGGCAGCAGGCATGGCATGCACGTCCCGAGGTAGTGACCAAAAATAACAATACAGGAGGACTTTCGAGGCCCTGCTGTATATGACACAGATAGACTTTACTACCTTTAACAAGAATCTGTTATGGAGGGCAAGACTGCCATTGCGAGTGACCAGTGACCACGGGTGATGGCCGGGGAATCCTGGTTCGATTCCGGACAGGAGTGGAAGCCTAAGAAACGGCCACCACCACACATCCAAGAAAGGCAGCAGGCATGGCATGCACGTCCCAAGGTAGTGACCAAAAATAAGAATACAGGGAGACTTAAGAGGCCCTGCTGTATATGAGATGAACCAACTTTAAATCCTTTAATGAGAATCTGTTATGGAGGGCAAGTCTGCCATCCATTCAAGTGAAAGGTAAGCACTGACTGCCAGGTATAATACAATGTGCAGTCAAAGATGCAGTGAAAGGTATGCAGTGACTGCAGACAGCTGTTTGTGTAGTGACGGCCGTGCAGGACTGGTGCGCACCATGATGAGAGTGCAGGTGATGACGGCTTTCCAGCCAATGTGGTCCCCGGGCTGAGGTAGCTGAATGACAGAACAGTGACTGTCTAGCTGATCAAATTTGGTCTGTCCACAATGAAGCAATGCAGTGGCACACACACAGTATGAATTAGCAAGGCTGTCTATGCAACACAAGTGTGTGGGACACACACAGAAATAAAAGTAGATCACAAGAACAAGATTAGCTCTCAAAAGAGCTGTTGTGGGGTGCTATTTTAGCAATAGGAATCAGCAAGGAGCAAGCTAAGAAGCCTACAAGGGCTTAACTAATCTTTCCCTATGAGAGTCTGCTCTGTTTGCAGCCGCTGTCCCTTCTCTATTTACTGCAGGCACACGAGTGAGTATAATGGCCACCGGTGCCTGCCTTTTATAAGGGTGGGAGTGGCTCCAGGAGGGAGTGTAGCCTGATTGGCTACAATGTGCCTGCTAACTGTGATGTAGAGGGTCAAAGTTGACCATCATGATGCACTATGGGGCGAACCGAACTTCTAGAAAAGTTCCCAGTTCACCGCGATCGCGAACCACGGAAGTTCACCGCGAACCGTTCGCCGGCGATCCATTCGGGCCATCTTTAAGGACCAACTGCAACACACAGGGCTGTATAATGCAGTTTCAGTGGCACACAAAAAAAAAAACTTCACAAGAACATTAGCACTGTGGTGCTTTTCAACAACAAATATCAGCTAGGAGCAAGCTACAAGAGCTTTCCCTGTCTCTGCAGCAGCCTCTCCCTTTTCTCACTACTGCAGCAACACCGAGTGAGATAATGGCCGACGCAGCTGCTTTATATAGGGGGGGGGGGCTCCAGGAGGGAGTTCAGCCTGATTGGCTGTCATGTGTCTGCTGACTGTGATGTAGAGGGTCAAAGTTTAGCCCAACGTTGTAGTATAGGGGCGGGTCGCACCCACCATAAAGTTTGCATGTCGGCGCAAACGCGTTACGCGAACCACCAATGTTCGCGCGAATAAGTTCGCGGCCGAACCGTTCAGGACAACTCTATACTGGGGTCGCCCCTGTCTTACAGGACAATATTAATGGAACAGCAATCAAAGGTGTTTGATACATGAAGATGTTACACTCTAGCTCACTACTAGACACTAGCTGACCAATAGTCATATGAAGGAATATCCAAGGGAACATCAGTACCAGTTCTTAATCTTATATCATTACTGTAATTGGTAAAACTGTGAAACTTTCACCTTTATTATAAGTGTGTGCTTTGCTTCTGAAATAACAAGAAATGTAAATTACTGCCCACATTCATGAATGTCTAAATGCAAAACACAAGGCCTATGCTATATAACAAAAGCTCTCTACACTATTAGATCTACCCACAGTCTGGAATATGCAAATAAATTTACATCGCCTTCAGTTTAAATGAAGGACATTCTCAAAGAAATCTGTTGAAAGAATCACCGCTGTCAGAAAGAGAACATCACCCCAGACATGGAGAGTCTTTTTTGGTTACTTTGTGCTGTGTCCTCTGTACAATGTGGGTTGATTTTAATAACATTTATGTATATACAGTAGTTGTGCATGTCCAGTGAAATAATGCCTGAGAAGTTTAAGAGGACATACTGTAAATGTATTTTTATTTGCAGATGTCACGTCACAAATCTCGTTAGTAGAATCTGGACCAGGGACAGTGAAGCCAGCAGAGACTCTGCAGATGACCTGTAAAGTGACCGGAGCCTCCCTCACTGACAGCACCAACATGCATGGTGTCAGCTGGATCCTGCAAACAGCTCATAGTCAGTTGCAGTGGCTGGGTGTAAACTGGTATAATGATAACAAAAACTATGACAGTTCTCTTCAGGGGCGACTGACTCTGTCAAGAGATGTAAATAAAGGAGAAGTTTATCTAAAAATTACTGGGATGAAACCAGAAGAGTCTGGCAGATATTACTGTGCAAGAACGAGCACAGTGCAACAAACACACTGGCAGCCCATACATAAACTGATAATAATGTGTTATAAGCCTGATCAAATCATGACTAAGACCAGGGACCCACTAGGAATTGCAGCAGCACTTTCAAATTGCACAAATGTACTGTGCATTGATTCCTAGGATGATTGCGATACTCAGCATTTTCAGATTTTTTTTCTGTTTAAATAAAGTTTATTATACTTACCAGGTGTCCCGATGTCCAGCTTCTGCCCATAGCCCCACCCCCTAGCAGAAGAGAACATAGATACTCCTTTAGCTTCAATCAGAGACATGCCTGTGACCTCTTCTGCTGGGGGGGGGGGGGGGGCTCTGGGCTGAAGCCGGACATCGGCATGTTCGGCAAGTAGTATGATACATTTTATTTAAATAAAAAATCGGCCCCAAAATTGATAAGAGAAGCGATTCAAAAACAATTTTGCTGCGCTTGTATAGTTTTCATTGGACCTCAAACAGGCCCAAATTGTTGCATGTCCTGCAATTGTGATTAGCCCTAATTACAATCCCTGCAGTGGGTTCACCACCACTCACTTTCATTGGCAAAGTGTTTTCAGAATCATCAGCGGTTGTCGGCAATCCAAAAACGCTGCCAAAAGTACTCTAGTGGGTCTCAGCCCTAAATAGTAAAAAGTAATTTACAGGGAATTATAAATCCAACACACATGGCTTTGCTGTGTATTGTCTTAATGGTGCCCACAAGCGTATTATTTTCAGGCAATTTTGCTAATTTTGTTTTTAAAATCAGCTTAAGCTGTCCATTTGCTGTAACACAAAACAAAATGCCGTATTTACTTGAATATAAGTGAGCTTCGTGTACACAGTAAGTCCACCCAAGTATTTGAACCTCTTAAAGTAAACCTAAGATGAATGTCATCTCAGGTTTTGTACTCACCTGGGGCTTCCTCCAGCCCACTTGAGGCCGATTGGTCCCTTGCTGTCTCCCGGGGTCGCTCCTGTCCCCTGCTGGATGACCCGGTCGACTGTCAGAGTTGCTCTTAGTTGCACAGCCGCACATTCATCATTGTCATGCTCCCTCACCCAGGAGAACACTTCCAGCCACCGGAGAGTGACGAGGGCACATGCACGACTGGGCGCCATGAATGCACGACGAAGCGCGACTTGGACATAAGACCGGGCTTTCCTGCAGCGAACAGGAGAAGCCCAGGGAGATGGCAAGGGACTAAGTGGCCTAAAGGGGGCTGGAGGAAGCCCCAGGTGAGTATAACTCCTGAGACCACTTTCGTCTCAGGTGCACTTAAAGCTGGAATTGTTTGATGACTCAAGCATAAGTTGACCCAGGAAAGTGTTAAGTTGGTCATTAACAATACAATCCCCCAGATGAGCCTGACTAATATCAACTTCAGTCACAGATGCTCCAGATACAGCAACCTGAGAAGTGGATGGATTAGCATTCAATAATGAGGACTTAATTGATTCCAATGAAGCATTAATCACCTCTCTAAAGGATTTAATGTATCCAGAACAGAGTTACCCGGCTCCTCCCCTACAACCCTCTGTATGCACAACTGACAAGAGTTTTTGCATAGGGCAACATAAAATTGCACAAAGGGCATGTTTTATCATTAGGAGGATGCCTATGCTTATCTGCAGCAGCAGCAACAGATTTAGCAGAAGCCTTAGTATTGGCATAAATAACAAAACAACAAGGCATGTAACTCTGCTCACAGCTATAGCACAATCAGCCCAGAAAGAGAAACCAGTATCTCACCTTCTGGGCGGCCTGGTTGCTCTCAATCCTCTCAGCGTCTGACATGCTTCCAGCTGACACATCCAGCACAGGACAAACTCTCTCTGAGCAACAGTGCTACAGGCCTGCACAGCTTCCCCTTTAAACATATCTGGCCTGCCGCGAATGGATGAGTGGCGGCCCAGAAGCTGCAGGGAGAGTAATGATTGTTACCTTCGGCATACCCGCCGGAAAGTACGCTTCCGGACGCGGCCAATCGTCCTAATGGCCGCAATGCGCTCCACGCTGCACATGGCCGCCGGCTTACCTCCGTCCTGCTCACTCCGCCGCAAGGCCGCAAAGGGGAACACACGCCTTCCACTCTTGCTCTCCCTGCAAGCGGGAGAGAAAGGTAGGCAAACCCCAGGAAAGCTCCAGCCTGGGGCGCATGGCCAGACTGTCTCAGTACCACAGTCTCAGCCACCCAGAGAGATTAACCTGCAGCCCAGCACACAGGCTTCACCCAGAGGGGAGATGCCGACCTGCCTGGACGCAGGAACAAACAGCACTGAGGGTGGACTAACCATGTGACTTTTTTTTAGGGGAAGTGCTGTCTGTTCCTGTTCCTGGGAGGAGCTACGTCTCACCTTTGCCCTGAAGGATTGTGGGGAAAACAATCGTTCAGGCCTACTAAAGGAAGGAAAACTGCTAATCAATTAAATCAGATTACATAGTTACATAGTTACATAGTTATTTTGGTTGAAAAAAGACATACGTCCATCTAGTTCAACCAGTATAAAGTACAACACCAGCCTGCTCACATATCCCTGTTGATCCAGAGGAAGGCGAAAAAACCCTTACAAGGCATGGTCCAATTAGCCCCTAAAGGGAAAAATTCCTTCCCGACTCCAGATGGCAATTAGATAAAATCCCTGGATCAACATCATTAGGCATTACCTAGTAATTGTAGCCATGGATGTCTTTCAACGCAAGGAAAGCATCTAAGCCCCCTTTAAATGCAGGTATAGAGTTTGCCATAACGACTTCCTGTGGCAATGCATTCCACATCTTATTCACTCTTACTGTAAAGAACCCTTTCCTAAATAAATGGCTAAAACGTTTTTCCTCCATGAGCAGATCATGTCCTATAGTCCTTAGAGAAGGCCTAGGGACAAAAAGCTCATCCGCTAAGCTATTATATTGCCCTCTGATGTATTTATACATGTTAATTAGATCCCCTCTAAGGCGTCTTTTCTCTAGACTAAATAAACCCAGTTTATCTAACCTTTCTTGATAAGTGAGACCTTCCATCCCACGTATCAATTTTGTTGCTCGTCTCTGCACCTGCTCTAAAACTGCAATATCTTTTTTGTAATGTGGTTCCCAGAACTGAATTCCATATTCCAGATGTGGCCTTACTAGAGAGTTAAACAGGGGCAATATTATGCTAGCATCTCGAGTTTCTATTTCCCTTTTAATGCATCCCAAAATTTTGTTAGCTTTAGCTACAACGGCTCGGCATTGAGTACGATTATTTAACTTGTTGTCAATGAGTACTCCTAAGTCCTTCTCCAAGTTTGATGTCCCCAACTGTATCCCATTTATTTTGTATGGTGCTAGACCATTAGTACGTCCAAAATGCATGACTTTACATTTGTCAACATTGAATTTCATCTGCCATGTATGTGCCCATATAGCCATCCTATCCAGATCCTGTTGCAATATGACACTATCTTCCTGAGAGTTGATGATTCTGCACAATTTTGTATCATCTGCAAAAATAGCAACATTGCTCACTACTGCATCTACTAGGTCATTAATAAATAAATTGAAGAGCACTGGACCCAGAACAGACTCCTGTGGGACCCCACTGCTAACAGTCTCCCATTTTGAGTACGATCCATTGACCACAACTCTTTGTTTTCTGTTCATTAGCCAGTTCCCTATCCATGAACACAGACTCTTCCCCAGTCCTTGCATCCTCAACTTTTGCACCAGACTTTTGTGAGGAACAGTGTCGAAGGCCTTTGCAAAGTCCAAGTATATCACATCTACAGCATTCCCAATATCCATATTAGCATTCACTACCTCATAAAAGCTGAGCATGTTAGTCAAACAGGACCTGTCTTTAGTAAACCCATGTTGATGCTGAGAAATAAGATTATTTTCTACTATGAAGTCATGTATAGTATCTCTAAGTAACCCCTCAAATAGTTTGCATACAACTGATGTTAAGCTTACAGGTCTCTAATTTCCTGGATCAGATTTTTTGCCCTTCTTAAATAATGGGAAAACGTGGGCTGTACGCCAATCCACTGGGACTCTGCCAGTTGCAAGAGAGTCACAAAAGATAAGATAAAGGGGTTTATCTATAACTGAACTTAATTCCCTTAGGACCCGAGGATGCATGCCATCCGGGCCAAGTGCCTTGTCTATTTTTAATTTATTTAGTCTTGCCTTCACTTCTTCCTGCGTTAAGTATTTAATATTACAGTTAGAAGATTGAGACTCTTCCGCGTCTGTAGTTTGCAACAGTGCTGTTTCTTTTGTGAAAACAGAAGCAAAGAAAGCATTTAATAACTCTGCCTTACCTTGGTCATCCACTATTGAGTTCCCACCCTCATCCTTTAGGAGTCCTATACAGTCAACCTTTCTTTTTTTAGAGTTAATGTACTTGTAAAACTTTTTTGGGTTAAATTTGATATCCTTAGCGATTTGTTTTTCAGCTTCAATCTTTGCCTGCCTAATTTCTTTTTTACAATTTTTATTGCACTCCTTATAATTGCTTAGTGCAGCCTCGGTCCCCTCCTGTTTTAAGACCTTATAGGCATTCTTTTTCCTCTTCATTTTATCTTTAACCTTTCTATTCATCCATAGAGGCCTTTTTTATTCCTAGATATTTTGTTTCCATATGGGATATACATACTACAATATTGATTGAGTATAAGTTTAAAAGCTTGCCATTTCCCTTCAGTGTCTTCCCCTTGTAGTACATTATCCCAGTTCACCAAACTTAGTGCCTGCCTAATTTGATTGAACTTTGCTTTTCTAAAATTCATAGTTTTAGTGGTCATGCTGCCCCGTGGCCTATCAGTCACCAGATCAAACGTTATGTTGTGATCACTATTTCCCAAATGTTCTTGAACCTGCACATTTGATACATTATCTGGTCTATTAGAAATGATCAGATCCAGTAACGCATTCCCCCTAGTTGGTTCAGTTACCATTTGAGTCAAGTAATTGTCCTGTAGTGCTGCCAGAAATCTGCTGCTTTTACCAGAATGGGTAGCCTCAATACTCCAGTCAATGTCTGGAAAGTTGAAGTCGCCCATAATTATGACCTCATTTTTACTTGCAGCTTTTTCAATCTGCTGTAGTAATCACAGTTCTGCAGCCTCATTAATAAGAGGTGGCCTGTAGCATACCCCAATAAGCAATTGGCAACTTTTATTTCCACCATGAATATTTACCCAAACGGACTCCACATCTTCACAATCTTCCTCCATCTCATCGTTGAGGACAGCTGTAAGAGAATTCTTAACAAAGAGACAAACCCCTCCACCTTTTTTCCCTGTTCTATCCCTCCTAAACACATTGTATCCTTTTAAATTAGCTATCCAGTCATGGCTTTCATCCATCCATGTCTCGGTTATTCCCACAATGTCATAGCCTTTGTCATTCAGAATGAACTCTAGTTCGTCTATTTTATTTGCAAGGCTCCGAGCATTGGTTACCATGCACTTTATATTTTTACCACCACATTTACCAATTTTGTTTACATGAAATGGGTTACTTGAATTTTTACCAACCTCCTTAATCTTTACACTGTCCCCAACCCCCTCTCCACCCCCCATAATGTTAGGCGCCCACTGTCTTTTTACCTCATCTTGTCTACGTATTGAGACTTTATCCTCCCGCCTCCCCCCAGATCCTAGTTTAAAATCTCCTCCAACCGTTTAGCCATCTTCTCCCCCAATGCAGCTTTACCTTCCCCATTAAGGTGCAGCCCATCCCTGCTGTAGAACCTGTAGCTGACTGCAAAGTCTGCCCAGTTCTCCAGGAACCCAAACCCTTCCTTCCTACACCAATTTCTCAGCCACTTATTTAACTCCCTAAGCCCCCTCTGTCTCTCAGATGTAGCACGTGGCACTGGCAGTATTTCAGAAAACACCACCTTGGAGGTCCTTGCTTTAAGTTTATCTCAAAGTACCTGAAAATCATTTTTGAGGACCTTCCATCTCCCACTAACTTTGTCATTGGTGCCAATGTGTACCATGACAGCCGGGTCTTCCCCAGCCCCACCCAGTAATCTGTCAATTCTTTCCACCAGTGGTGCTCAGCAGAGCTCGAATATTCGAGTAGCTCGAATATTCGAGCTCTTTTTCAGCTATTCGAGCTCGGTATTCGAGCTCCGAATAGCTGGAGCTATTCGAATGGGCTATCCGAGTACACTCGAATAGCCCATTCACTATTCGAGCTATTCGAGCAACTCGGCGCTATTCGAGCTCGGTACCGAGCTCGAATAGCGTCATAGCCCAGATTGATGTCCTTAGAGCCAATCAGAGGGCTCCCAGGCCCTCTGACGGCAGCCAATCACAGAGGGGGACCCTGGCCAGCCCCTACCCTATAAATAGCGGCCGCCATGTTACGTTTCTCCATGCTTGCCTGAGACTTGTACAGAGAGAGAGTTGCTCCTTTGTGCTTTGGCTTAGCAAGTGCTCTATTGTGATCATTTACCTAGCGTTTTTGCTCACCTACACCTGCCATATACACCTATATTGTTGTTAGTTAGATAGACATTGTATTTTAGTTAGTAGCTTGTGTGTTACATTAGAGACAGGCAGCTGCTGCAAGCTTACAGGTTTAGGCCTCAGGGGGGCCTTGCCTCTGTGGGCAGCTGTCCTCTGTTTATTTCTCTCATCTATACCAGTATTTCTGCTGTCCTTTACTAATAGTATTGTAGTTATACTGTACTAGGAGTAGGACACTCACTGACTGTCACTGTTTATAGGCTACTAGCTAGCTCCTGCGTGTGTGCACTCACTCACTGTCTGTGTGTACACACACTCTATTTCCTTCTGATTACTGATAGATTATTGTTAGTTAGTTGTACTTACTGTTACTACTTACTCTTACTGTACTAGGAGTCTAGGACACTCAGTCAGACAGTCACTGTGTTCATAGGCTACTAGCTCCTGCGTGCGGTCACTCACTGTCTGAGTGTACACACACCACCCACACTCCATTTCCTTCTGATCGCTGATTGATTATTGTAATTAGTTAGTTCTACTTACTGTTACTACTTACTCTTACTGTACTAGGAGTCTAGGACACTCAGTCACTGTGTTCATAGGCTACTAGCTCCTGCGTGCGGTCACTCACTGTCTGAGTGTACACACACCACCCACACTCCATTTCCTTCTGATCGCTGATTGATTATTGTAATTAGTTAGTTCTACTTACTGTTACTACTTACTCTTACTGTACTAGGAGTCTAGGACACTCAGTCACTGTGTTCATAGGCTACTAGCTCCTGCGTGCGGTCACTCACTGTCTGAGTGTACACACACCACCCACACTCCATTTCCTTCTGATCGCTGATTGATTATTGTAATTAGTTAGTTCTACTTACTGTTACTACTTACTCTTACTGTACTAGGAGTCTAGGACACTCAGTCACTGTGTTCATAGGCTACTAGCTCCTGCGTGCGGTCACTCACTGTCTGAGTGTACACACACCACCCACACTCCATTTCCTTCTGATCGCTGATTGATTATTGTAATTAGTTAGTTCTACTTACTGTTACTACTTACTCTTACTGTACTAGGAGTCTAGGACACTCAGTCACTGTGTTCATAGGCTACTAGCTCCTGCGTGCGGTCACTCACTGTCTGAGTGTACACACACCACCCACACTCCATTTCCTTCTGATCGCTGATTGATTATTGTAATTAGTTAGTTCTACTTACTGTTACTACTTACTCTTACTGTACTAGGAGTCTAGGACACTCAGTCACTGTGTTCATAGGCTACTAGCTCCTGCGTGCGTGCACTCACTGTCTGAGTGTACACACACCACCCACACTCCATTTCCTTCTGATCGCTGATTGATTATTGTAATTAGTTAGTTCTACTTACTGTTACTACTTACTCTTACTGTACTAGGAGTCTAGGACACTCAGTCACTGTGTTCATAGGCTACTAGCTCCTGCGTGCGTGCACTCACTGTCTGAGTGTACACACACCACCCACACTCCATTTCCTTCTGATCGCTGATTGATTATTGTAATTAGTTAGTTCTACTTACTGTTACTACTTACTCTTACTGTACTAGGAGTCTAGGACACTCAGTCACTGTGTTCATAGGCTACTAGCTCCTGCGTGCGTGCACTCACTGTCTGAGTGTACACACACCACCCACACTCCATTTCCTTCTGATCGCTGATTGATTATTGTAATTAGTTAGTTCTACTTACTGTTACTACTTACTCTTACTGTACTAGGAGTCTAGGACACTCAGTCACTGTGTTCATAGGCTACTAGCTCCTGCGTGCGTGCACTCACTGTCTGAGTGTACACACACCACCCACACTCCATTTCCTTCTGATCGCTGATTGATTATTGTAATTAGTTAGTTCTACTTACTGTTACTACTTACTCTTACTGTACTAGGAGTCTAGGACACTCAGTCACTGTGTTCATAGGCTACTAGCTCCTGCGTGCGGTCACTCACTGTCTGAGTGTACACACACCACCCACACTCCATTTCCTTCTGATCGCTGATTGATTATTGTAATTAGTTAGTTCTACTTACTGTTACTACTTACTCTTACTGTACTAGGAGTCTAGGACACTCAGTCACTGTGTTCATAGGCTACTAGCTCCTGCGTGCGGTCACTCACTGTCT
The DNA here is from genome assembly GCF_040937935.1 of Hyperolius riggenbachi. Lineage (NCBI taxonomy): Eukaryota > Metazoa > Chordata > Amphibia > Anura > Hyperoliidae > Hyperolius > Hyperolius riggenbachi. The sequence continues at coordinate 483,825,218 of NC_090646.1, forward strand.
GAGTGTACACACACCACCCACACTCCATTTCCTTCTGATCGCTGATTGATTATTGTAATTAGTTAGTTCTACTTACTGTTACTACTTACTCTTACTGTACTAGGAGTCTAGGACACTCAGTCACTGTGTTCATAGGCTACTAGCTCCTGCGTGCGGTCACTCACTGTCTGAGTGTACACACACCACCCACACTCCATTTCCTTCTGATCGCTGATTGATTATTGTAATTAGTTAGTTCTACTTACTGTTACTACTTACTCTTACTGTACTAGGAGTCTAGGACACTCAGTCACTGTGTTCATAGGCTACTAGCTCCTGCGTGCGTGCACTCACTGTCTGAGTGTACACACACTAAATTTACTTGTGATTACTACTGATTATTGTAACTGCTAGTTGTACTTCCTGACTGTTACTACTTACTTACTGTACTAGGGGACACTCACTCAGTCACCTCACCAACCAACCCACTCCATTAAAGTACCCCACTTTTCACCCGCCCTTTTACTAAACTTTTGTCTATACGCCCAAAACATTTAAGATGTCTGGAAGTGGCAGCCAGCGCGGTTTGGGCAAGGGGAAGGGCAGCAAGGGAATCAGGAGGAGAGGGAGCAGCATTGTGGCAAGCCGCGGCCGCGGGCGCGCCACCATGCACAGTTCCGCAGCAGCAGCAGCAGCGTCAGTGGCTAACATTCCTCCCATAGCCACTGGCCGTGGACGCCTTGGGCGCCGCCCAGCAGGAGCATCTGCAACTCACGCTGCAGAGACACAGCAGCAGCAGCGTGTAGCACCTGCTCCGATTTTCCTCCAGCCGGGTCGGAAACGTCCCATTGAGGAAAAGGATGCAGACACTGTGGTGCAACTCATGACGGAGGATGAGCAGCCCGCCATCAGCTCTGCATCCGAGGCCTCCACCCTCACCACCACCACCACCACCACCCCTGTTCGCAGCAGCCGCCCAGCAGGGTCTGGGGAGGAGGCCAGTTCACCGTCAGTCGCCGACCTCTCATTCAGCACTCTTTTGACCCCAGGCATGATGAGTCAATTGTCTGCTGTTGTTGGCGATTTTGAGGAGGAGATGCTGATGGGCACTTTGGGGGATGAGGGATTGGACAGCAAGACTGTGGCGACAGTCAAGCAGCCCATCCATGCATCAGGAGAGGAGTTTGGGGGGTCATCATCCCAGCAGGACATGTTTGAGGAGGGGGAGGATGATGTTGATGACCCGGTGACAGACAGAGACTGGGTGCCACCACCTCCAGGGGATGTCGTCCTCAGCAGCTCGGAGGAGGAGGAGGATGCGCTTGTGGGCCTTGCAAGGAGGCGCATCATTGCAAGCATTGGCAGCGACCCACAGCCTGCTGGTGTCTCAGGCTCAGCAGCAGCAGCAGCAGCATCAGCCAGTACCACCACCAGCCGCACCCAAGCCCCCCCCCCAACCACCACAGGGAGACAGGCAGCAGCGCTTCCATGCCGTAGGGGGATGTTTCTGTCACCAATCTGGCGCTTTTTCACCATGCCCACTGTGTACAGCAAGTACGCCACTTGCAACCACTGTCAGCGGAAGTTGAGCAGAGGTGCAGACCCCTTAAAGTTCAGCACCAGCTCGCTGATCAACCACCTTGCGGCTAAACATTTCCACCAGCATGAGGAGTTCCAGAGGCTGAAGGCATCTGGTGCTGGCAGTGGCACCACACCCATCACTGCACAGCCTTCAGCAGCAGCAACAGCAGCCACCCGCCCTCCTGCTCCTCCAGCAGCACCAGCAGGAGTGCGGAAACGCACTGCTCCTCCCCCCTCTGCAACTCCTGCCGCCGACACTGAGGCCTGTTCTGGCAGCCAGTCCTCAGTGGCCTCCTCCGCTGTGTCTGGTGATTCCCGTGTCAGCAAAAGGCCACGCCAGAGCCTTTTGAGCGAGTCCTTCCAGGGGGTGGTTAGGGCTCTGCCTCCCAGCAGCCGTCGCGTGCGGCAGCTGAACGGCTTGCTGGCACGGGCCATGTGCTCCCAACTCCTGCCGTACACGCTCGTGCAGGAGGGGAGCGACATGCGGGCGCTGCTTGCTTGTGCAGCCCCAGACTGGCAGCTCCCCAGCAGACACTTTTTCTCCCGCAAGGCCATTCCAGCACTGCACCGCTTTGTGATGGCCAATGTGGAGCGAGGGCTGGAGCACGCGGTTGGTGAAAGGGTCCACGTCACCATGGACTCCTGGAGCAGCCGCTTCGGGACAGGCCGCTACCTGTCCTTCACTGTCCACTGGGTCAGCTTGGTGGAAGGGGGTGAGGATGGGAGAGCAGCAGCGGGCACAGCAGCAGCAGCAGCAGCAACACAGTGGGTGGTGCCACCCCGCAGGGTCAGGGGAACTGCAGCGGGTTCCTCCGATCCTCTGCCATCCTCCGCCACACCTGGCCAAACCCCCCGCCTCAGCAGCAGCGTGAAGGCCCGCCACTGCCAAGCGCTGCTGCACTTGGTCAGCCTTGGCAAGACCAAGCTGACGGCAGCCCACGTGTTGGCCAAACTCCAGGAGCAGGAGAGGATTTGGCTGACCCCCAGAGGCCTCAGAGTCGGAGAGGTGGTGTCCGACAATGGGGCCAATCTGGTTGCTGCCATAGACAGGGGAAACCTGACCCACATCCCCTGTCTTGCCCACGTGCTGAACCTGGTGGTGCAGAAGTTCCTGCGCACCTACCAGGGGATGGGCGAACTGCTGGAAACGGCAAGGAATGTTGTGCGTCACTTCCGGCGCTCGGCTGCAGCCTGTGCGAGCCTGGAAGACGTGCAAAAGGAGCTGGATCTGCCACGCCATCGGCTGATCATTGACGTTCCGACTCGCTGGAACTCCACCCTGGCGATGTTGGAGCGTATGGTTGAACAGAGGCACGCTGTCAACCAGTACCTTGCCCTGGCCACTGTTTCCGCAGCTCGGAGAAGGGACAAGACCAGCAACATCCCGTCCATCGTCCCCGATGATGACTGGAGGCACATGCAGCAGGTGTGCTTTGTGCTGGCTCCCTTCCTGCAGGCCACAAACATGGTGAGCAGGGACCATGCTATGGTCTGCGAGTGGGTGCCCCTGGTTTCTCTGCTGAACAGGGCCCTCGATGGTTTGCTGGAACAGGGAGCGGCAGCCTTGGACCAGCAGGAGCGGCAACCAGCTGCGCAGTCCACCTCTGAGGGGGAGGAGGAGGAGGACTTGGTGGAGGTCCCTGACCTGGCTGCTGATGAGGGGGATCAGCACAGCGCAGCTGAGTTGGTGCGGGGGTGGAGAGAGGATGAGGCGGCAGAGGAGGAGGATGAGGACAGCACTGACGTCGATGTGCCAGCAGACGTGGCCCGCCTCTTCCCAATGGCAGCGCACATGCTGGCGTGCCTGCGCAGGGACCCCAGGGTGATCCAGATGAAGCAGAGGGAGGACATCTGGATCAGCATGATGTTGGACCCACGCCTCAAGGGGAAGTTGAGCCAGTTCCTGCCGCCTGCAGGAGGAGACCCAGCGCAACAAATAAGGAGCTTGCAGCAGGCCCTTGTTGAGCGCTTGGAGGAAGCCTTCCCCCAGCCTTCCACCCCCACTGTCCAGCAGCCAGCACAGAGGCAGCAGCAGGTGCCTGCATCCAGCAGCAGCAAGCGCCCCACAGACCTGCTGTCTCTCAGCCACGAGCTCTACAGGACTGTAGAGGCTCCGGCAGCAGTGACTAGAGAGGAGATGCATGCAGCAGCATCCTCCTCCGGTCACAGCCAGCGCCTGACCCGCATGGTGGCTGACTACATGGGGTCGTACAGCGGGCTTGACAGCGATGCCCCTGTTGATCCCATGGAGTATTGGGTCAAGCGCATGGAGATCTGGAGCGAGCTGGCGCAGTACGCCCTGGAAGTGCTGTCCTGCCCCCCTTCCAGCGTGCTGTCCGAGCGCTGCTTCAGTGCAGCTGGTGGCGTGGTCACCGAGAAACGCTCACGTCTGTCTCACAAGTCTGTGGACAGACTGACGTTTCTCAAGATGAACCAGGCGTGGGTGGAAGGCGAGTTCCTGGCCCCTGTTGTCGGCGAGAGGGGGACATGAACTGGCTGCCGGAACCATCGTTAATGTGCCTTACCACCCTTTACCACCTCCTGGCTCCTGCTCACTAAGCCAGCCTGGTTCACTTTGACTACTACGTCGCCTGCAGCCACACATTTTACACCTACAGTGGGCTGCTGTGTACTGCCCTTCTGCTGTCTGTCTGTGTTTCCCACTGCCAGGGTACACAGAATGACCTTCTTCTGCTGCCACTCTGCCACCAGCTATTACGTCAAACAATAGCTATATTGGTTGCAAAACCGAAACCAAACAAACCATTAAAAAAAAAAAAGGTTTAATTTTTCTGAGGTGCCCGGGTTGAAAACTGTGTTGTTCCAGTTGTGTATTGGACACAATGTGGGCTGCACGACCGCTGTCTGGGACCTCCTGTTGTGTTTATTTACAGCCATGGTATCACCGCTAGGTACCAGGGCTATTATGTCACGCTGCCTACCTGCTGCCACACTCACACTGCTCCTCCATACCTCCTCCTGCTGCTGCTGCTGCTGTCTGTCTGTGTTTCCCACTGCCAGGGTACACAGATGATTTACCTTCTGCTGCCACTCTGCCACCAGCTATTACGTCAAACAATAGCTGCTCGCCTACTCCTCCATTCCTCCTCCTGCTGCTGCTGTCTGTCTGTGTTTCCCACTGCCAGGGTACACAGAATTACCTTCTTCTGCTGCCACTCTGCCACCAGCTATTACATCCAAAAATAGCTAAATTGGTTGTAAAACCAAAAACCAAAAAACCATTAAAAAAAAAAAAAGGTTTAATTTTTCTGAGGTGCCCGGGTTGAAAACTGTGTTGTCCCAGTTGTGTATTGGACACAATGTGGGCTGCACGACCGCTGTCTGGGACCTCCTGTTGTGTTTATTTACGGCCCTGGTATCACCGCTAGGTACCAGGGCTATTATGTCACGCTGCCTACCTGCTGCCACACTCACACTACTCCTCCATTCCTCCTGCTGCTGCTGTCTGTCTGTGTTTCCCACTGCCAGGGTACACAGAATTACCTTCTGCTGCCACACTGCCACCAGCTATTACGTCAAACAATAGCTGCTCACATAATTACTCTCCTCCATTCCTCCTCCTGCTGCTGCTGCTGTCTGTCTGTGTTTCCCACCGCCAGGGTACACAGATTTACCTTCTGCTGCCACTCTGCCACCAGCTATTACGTCAAAAAATAGCTATATATCTGTGTAATTGGTTGTAAAACCAAAACTACAAAACCATTACAAAAAAAGGTTTAATTTTTCTGAGGTGCCCGGGTTGAAAACTGTGTTGTCCCAGTTGTGTATTGGACACAATGTGGGCTGCACGACCGCTGTCTGGGACCTCCTGTTGTGTTTATTTACGGCCCTGGTATCACCGCTAGGTACCAGGGCTATTATGTCACGCTGCCTACCTGCTGCCACACTCACACTGCTCCTCCATACCTCCTCCTGCTGCTGCTGCTGCTGTCTGTCTGTGTTTCCCACTGCCAGGGTACACAGATGATTTACCTTCTGCTGCCACTCTGCCACCAGCTATTACGTCAAACAATAGCTGCTCGCCTACTCCTCCATTCCTCCTCCTGCTGCTGCTGTCTGTCTGTGTTTCCCACTGCCAGGGTACACAAAATTACCTTCTTCTGCTGCCACTCTGCCACCAGCTATTACGTCCAAAAATAGCTAAATTGGTTGTAAAACCAAAAACCAAAAAACCATTAAAAAAAAAAAAAGGTTTAATTTTTCTGAGGTGCCCGGGTTGAAAACTGTGTTGTCCCAGTTGTGTATTGGACACAATGTGGGCTGCACGACCGCTGTCTGGGACCTCCTGTTGTGTTTATTTACGGCCCTGGTATCACCGCTAGGTACCAGGGCTATTATGTCACGCTGCCTACCTGCTGCCACACTCACACTGCTCCTCCATACCTCCTCCTGCTGCTGCTGCTGCTGTCTGTCTGTGTTTCCCACTGCCAGGGTACACAGATGATTTACCTTCTGCTGCCACTCTGCCACCAGCTATTACGTCAAACAATAGCTGCTCGCCTACTCCTCCATTCCTCCTCCTGCTGCTGCTGTCTGTCTGTGTTTCCCACTGCCAGGGTACACAAAATTACCTTCTTCTGCTGCCACTCTGCCACCAGCTATTACGTCCAAAAATAGCTAAATTGGTTGTAAAACCAAAAACCAAAAAACCATTAAAAAAAAAAAAAGGTTTAATTTTTCTGAGGTGCCCGGGTTGAAAACTGTGTTGTCCCAGTTGTGTATTGGACACAATGTGGGCTGCACGACCGCTGTCTGGGACCTCCTGTTGTGTTTATTTACGGCCCTGGTATCACCGCTAGGTACCAGGGCTATTATGTCACGCTGCCTACCTGCTGCCACACTCACACTACTCCTCCATTCCTCCTGCTGCTGCTGTCTGTCTGTGTTTCCCACTGCCAGGGTACACAGAATTACCTTCTGCTGCCACACTGCCACCAGCTATTACGTCAAACAATAGCTGCTCACATAATTACTCTCCTCCATTCCTCCTCCTGCTGCTGCTGCTGTCTGTCTGTGTTTCCCACCGCCAGGGTACACAGATTTACCTTCTGCTGCCACTCTGCCACCAGCTATTACGTCAAAAAATAGCTATATATCTGTGTAATTGGTTGTAAAACCAAAACTACAAAACCATTACAAAAAAAGGTTTAATTTTTCTGAGGTGCCCGGGTTGAAAACTGTGTTGTCCCAGTTGTGTATTGGACACAATGTGGGCTGCACGACCGCTGTCTGGGACCTCCTGTTGTGTTTATTTACAGCCATGGTATCACCGCTAGGTACCAGGGCTATTATGTCACGCTGCCTGCCTCATTGACTGCATGCTGCCACACACTCATCCTCCTCCTCCTGCTGCTAAATTTACCTCCTGCTGTCTGTGTGTTTCCACTGCCAGGGAGCACATACAATGGCGCTTCCAACATGCGTGCGCCACCAGCTATTTGTTGTTACGCTCAAAAATAGCTGCATTTCTTTAAAAAAAAAAAAATGAAAAGAGAAATAAGTGACGAAGAAGACGATATAGAAGAAGATGAAGAAGAAGAAGAAGATGAAGAAGATGAAGAAGAAGATGAAGAAGATGAAGAAGAAGATGAAGAAGATGAAGAAGAAGATGAAGAAGAAGATGAAGAAGATGAAGAAGAAGATGAAGAAGAAGAAGAAGAAGAAGAAGAAGATGAAGATGAAGAAGATGAAGAAGAAGATGAAGAAGATGAAGATGAAGAAGATGAAGAAGATGAAGAAGAAGATGAAGAAGATGAAGATGAAGATGAAGATGAAGAAGATGAAGAAGAAGATGAAGAAGATGAAGAAGAAGATGAAGAAGAAGAAGAAGAAGAAGAAGAAGAAGATGAAGAAGAAGATGAAGAAGATGAAGATGAAGATGAAGATGAAGAAGATGAAGATGAAGAAGATGAAGAAGAAGATGAAGAAGATGAAGAAGAAGATGAAGAAGAAGAAGAAGAAGATGAAGAAGATGAAGATGAAGAAGATGAAGAAGAAGATGAAGAAGATGAAGATGAAGATGAAGAAGATGAAGAAGAAGATGAAGAAGATGAAGATGAAGAAGATGAAGAAGATGAAGATGAAGAAGATGAAGAAGAAGATGAAGAAGATGAAGAAGAAGATGAAGAAGAAGAAGAAGAAGAAGAAGAAGAAGATGAAGAAGATGAAGATGAAGAAGATGAAGAAGAAGATGAAGAAGATGAAGATGAAGAAGATGAAGAAGATGAAGAAGAAGATGAAGAAGATGAAGATGAAGAAGATGAAGAAGAAGATGAAGAAGATGAAGAAGAAGATGAAGAAGAAGAAGAAGAAGAAGATGAAGAAGATGAAGATGAAGAAGATGAAGAAGAAGATGAAGAAGATGAAGATGAAGAAGATGAAGAAGATGAAGAAGAAGATGAAGAAGATGAAGATGAAGAAGATGAAGAAGAAGAAGAAGAAGATGAAGAAGAAGAAGAAGATATAGAAGAAGAAGAAGAAGATATAGAAGATAAAGAAGAAGAAGAAGAAGAAGTATATACAGTACTGAACAAAATTCTGGACACAACTTCTCTTTTCACCTTTTTTTTTTTTTAAAGGAACATCCCCACATAATCACTTGCTGTTGTCACTTGGAAAAAAATATGTTTCTTGCATCATTAACCCTCAAAACAAGTGTTGGGAAGCTATTTAAGGCCAATTCGAATAGTCAGCTCGAATAGTTAGCTCGAATACCGACTCAAATAGTGAGCTCGAAGTCCGAGGTCGAATCGAATAGTAAAAATTATTCGACTCGAATATTCGACTGACCTCGAATAATTTACTATTCGAATTCGACCAAACTCGAATTTTAAAAAGGGGTATTTGAGCATCACTACTTTCCACTACATGCCGAACCCAAGCACCCGGGAGGCAACAGACTGTACGGCATTCACGGTTTCTTTGACAGATTACCCTATCTGTGCGCCTAATAATTGAATCCCCTACCACCAGTACCTGTCTAGCCTTAGCTGCACTCCTATTCCCTTTCTCGTTACAGCAATCTGCCCCTTGGTTGCTAAGGAGCACATCCTGCTGCAACATTGCTACTCCTGAATCATCCTCCCCAATATTATGCAAACAAGCATACTTATTAGTGAGGGACAACTCGGGACTAGCCTCCCTGCCACTTTTTCCCCTACCCCTTCTAACTGTGACCCAACTAGCGGCTGCTTCTGCTTCTTGGTCCGGCTGTACTCCACCCTCCTCATCTTCAACGGTTCCATCCAGTGTCTGGATCGTGAGATCCAAGCTCTTCTTCATGTTGTGTATGCGTCTCAGTGTTGCGAGATGCTTATTTAGCTCTGCGACTTCCGCCTCTAACTGAGCAACACGCACACACCCAGGGCAACAGTAAACACCCTCAATCCGCTGATCAAGGCATGCATACATGTTGCAGGATGTACACTGTACAGCATAGTCCAACATGATGACTTTTGTGTGGGGAAAAATTATTTAAAGTAAACTGTGGTGGTAAAAGATGAAACGGGAGAGTGAGTGTAGCTGGGGAGGAGGAAAGGGAGAGTAAGTGAAGTTGGGAAGTGAGTCAAGTTGGGGAGGAGGAGGGGGGAGGAGGGGGAGGGGAGAGGAGGGGGAGGGGAGGAGGAGGGGTGGGAGGGGTGGAGGAGTGGAGGTGGAGTGAGTGAAGTTGGGGTGGAGTCCTCAAAATTTAAAGACTACACCACAATGTGCCTAGCACATTCTAACCAATGCAAAAAAACGCAATATTGGTTGAAGGTTTTTTGTTTTGTTTTTTGTCCTTACCTACTTCCTCTCACCACTCTCTTTGTGCCTGTGTTGTAACGCCTATGCCACTTGTGTCGCAGCCACTTAGTGAGCAAGCCACAGACTGAGCAAGCTCAGTACTGAGTCCTGAAGCTGACCAGATACCTCCTGTTGCAGCTAATCCCTCCCCCTAGCTAATTGCCTGCTGCAAAGCAAACTAGAGGGAAAAGAGAAAAAAATTGTACTTTTAAAAACTGACACTTGCTTGCTTAATATCAGATGAACCACAATAGACAATCCACCAGATATCGCAGCAGCAAAAAACAATATACAAACAGCAATATAATATAATTAGTGCTCACAATTCCCAGCAGTGAAGTGAAGCAGCCCTCCACCAAGATTAATGGAATAGATCTATGCTCGTTCAATCATAACGATCGGATTGGATTACTGACTGTTCAGAGTATTGTATTTATTAACTGCCACCCATTGGCGTAGCTAAGGAGCTGTCGGCCCCGATGCAAGTTTTACATTGGGGCCCCCCATGCACTCTATACATAACAATTGATACGGTGCACCAAAACCTGCCAAGGACAACCACAGTGTCAGAGGTGCAAGAAGGGAATGGGGAGCAGTTTGCTAATGATAACCACTATTCAAAGTATCTATAGAAGTGATTATTATGAGCACAGGACCAATAGCGAGCTAATACTGTGGTTGAGGGAGGGCCCCGTGGGGCCCCTCTGGCCCAAAGGCCCTGATGCGGTCGCAACCTCTCCACCCCCTATTGCTACGCCCCTGTGGCCACCTTTATGTAGAGTATGTTACATTTTTGTTTTACTGTGTTAACGTTTATGAGGCAAGATACCAGGAGAAATTAACCCTTCATGGTCTACAAGCATCTTTCTCACATTGTGCTTCCCACATGAAGGGTTAATTGCTCCAGGTATCTTGCCACAGTGTAGACTTTGATCTGTAGTGAGTTTACCAGTGCTAGCACCTGCAACCAGATCATGCTATTTTAGATCATTACATCATAGTACATATTGGGCTTGATTCACAAAGCGGTGCTAACTGTTAGCACGCCTGTAAAAACCCCCTTAGCACGTCTAAACAAGCTTTTCGCGCATAAAACTTTACGCGCGCAAAACTTTATGCGCATGAAACTTTACGCGCGTACTGCACAGAGCGCAGGGCGCTCCGCGCGAAGTGCCCATTAAAGCCTATGGGACTTAGCGCGCATAAAACTTTGCACGCGTAAAACTTTGCGCGCGCAAAGTTAGCACGCGATCTGATTGAGAAGTCCGGTGCTAACCTACTTAGCACCCTGGTTAGCACGTCTAAAGACTTTAGACGTGCTAAGTAGGTTAGCACCGCTTTGTGAATCAAGCCCATTGTGTTATCTTCCCTCAGTGGCTGGGATTCCAATACGTGTAACACTGCTCTATCTGAACCCCCCCCCTCCCCCCTGAGCAAAACTGCCATATAATTTTTGCCTGACGTGTCCACCCCCACCTGCATTGTCATGGCCCATGACAAAACAGATTGCGGGGTTATCACCAAGCTTTGTAAATGCTTCATGGAGTGTGGTGGGGGGTTTCCAGATGATTTGCGGGTAAGTTACTAACATCCGCCAATTCTTGCATCACTAATACAGAGGTTTACATGTTTTCTATTTTACAAGCTTGGTCCTCTTTAAGCTTGGTACACACATTCAATTTTGATTGCCCAATGATTGGCCAATTTTACCATTTCCATGTAGTATGAGAGCTTATCTATAAAATCTGTTCATGGCATTCAAAATCTGTTGGCCTTCATACAACATGGAGGTGCCAAAATTGGCCAGTCATTGGCCATTCAAAATTGAATGTGTGCACCAGGCTTTTAGTGTCAATCTTGTTTTCTTTTTGCCTCCTCACACTCCCTACATTACAGCACTTCCCATACAATTGAGTGAATTGTAGATGTCAATAACAGAGTGCTGGTGACAGGGTCACTTAAAGAGACTCTGAAGTCTCTTGAAAATGAGGTTTTTATTTTAAAAACCTCATTAACATTATTGTCCCTCTTAAAACCCAGCAGAACCGCGGCTGAAAACTCCCTCACCTACAGTCCCTATCTCGTTCGTTAACCGGGGACTACCTATACTTTTTTGCTTGCTTGTGATTTAAAAGGCATTTTATTGACAAGTTTGAAAATATGACCAAGTTGAAAACTCATGAGAAAAAGTTAATTGAAAATGGACCCACGTGACACACCTGGAAGGACAGTTACAAATCATGCAGATTAATTTCATTGCCCTTTCTGATTTTACATTAATGTAAAGGTTGAGACGTTAATATAACAGACATTCATAATCAGACATGTACAAGGGAATACATGCTAAGAAGATAAGTTCATTACAACATAAATAATGTACATTCATAGAGACTGGAGCTTTAGGGCTCTTTCACACTACAGGCAGCGGTAAAAGGCTAAAACGCTGCATTCTGGCTGCAGGCGCTTTCAAGGCGTTTTGAAGGCGTTTTAACGCCAATACATTACTATCAATTGTAATGAGAAACGCCGCGGTAGTCCCAGAAAAAGCGCCTGGGAGCGTTGAAACGCAACGCTCCAAAACGCAGCGTTAGATGTGAAAGGTAAAGTGAAAGTCTATGAACTTTCATTTTACCTTGGAAAACGCCAACTTTGGCCGTGGCGTTAAAACGCCGAAAAAGCCCTCTAGTGTGAAAGGGCCCTTAGGGAAACTTGGCAACTAAAGGTGGTCAACCTATCTAATTATTTCAGTTTATGTAAATGTATTCATGTAGGTTACCATTTAAATAGAGAGTGGCCTGCAGGAAAGACACAACATACAGCGTAAGTTTATCCGCAGTTCATCCTCAGACATGAAGAGCCTTCTGAACACAGAACATGGATCACACAATATATACACACTGGTAATGGTGCAGCAGCAATGATAATGCAATATACACTGTACATATATACAGAAACATAACAACAGAATCAGCATACAGGAGAATCATCAGACAGGCCAATATCTGTGATCAGAAAAAACAAGAGAAGTACAGACAGTGAGCAAGAGAGTAGACAGATAAAGCAGGAAGTCGATACCAAGAGATCAATGCAAATACAGGAGGCAAGGAGATTAGGATCAAGGATGGTGACCAGAACACTAGGCCTACTCTAGCACAAAATGATCTAGCAATGTTCTTCGGCTAGAGACAGCCTTAAAGGACTTACGAGGCGAAAATGCTAAAAAAAGTAAATTACCTGCCTCATCTTTGATGGCACGGAGGACGCCGTCCGCGCCCTCCGTGCCGATCCGCCGGGTCCCCCCGCTCATTAGCCCCCCGGGCCGGCTGCCGACCCCACGGCCCGGGTCGGGCTCTCCTGCCACCCGCAATATGGCCGCTTCCTTTGCCCGCGGCTGCGCAGTCCGCCTGGCCGCGAGTGCGGCTGCGCAGCTCTAGGGCCAGCCCCCCTGATCCTCAAAGATGAGGCAGGTAATTTACTTTTTTTAGCATTTTCGCCTCGTAAGTCCTTTAAATACTGCACAATGGTCAGGTGACTGTTCACAGAGTTCAAAAGATGAGGTGAGACCTCTGCTGGTGGACAACGGAAGTTCATGTAAAGTCCATAGTGTGACACCAGCAGAAATTCAAACAGCACAACATGAAGACATTTAGGCCGGGTCTACAATATACCGCAAACACAGTGTATGCGTAAACAGTGCAGTAAGAGCATCCGCTCAGGATGCTCTCACATCGTGAATTGATGCGCTGGTGTTGTTTACATGTGTTTGCATAGCCACCTGTCCGCTCACCTATTTGCCGATACTTGTGCCCCTTTTCTCGTTGTCTACACCATTGCTGCTTGTCCACAGCACACCCAGAGACCAGTAAACATGTTGGTTTGTAAAAAAAAAAAAAATATGTATCCTAACTAGCAACAGGGAGGATTCTCATTGGCCCACAGGAACCAAAGAGAATAATCTCTGCTGCAGGACAATTTCCATTGGTCTCTGGGATGAGTGGGGACGGGACAAGCGGGATGGCGGCGCCGAATAATTTTGAAGAAATTTTGTTTAAAGCAAGTTTTTCTCTCCCATTTTTCGGGACCCTTCGTATTTCAGAGTTAGTGTCTCGTTCATTCAAAGTTCTTCCGGGTTTATTGTCAGAAGATGTGACTGTATATGATAATTGCATTTGTTGTCTCATAAAAAAATCTAAAACTTATCAGTATGGAAGAGGTAGTTTAGTGTCCTTGTTTAAAATTGCTGAATATGTTTGTTGTCCTGTGTTGTTAGTGTTCAGGCATGGGCTCAAATTCGGCTTCGGGTGATCCGGATAGTTACTATCCGGATTTCACCCAGTAATGCTGTGTGTGTGTGTGCGGGGGGGCTGGGGAGGTCAAGCTTACCTATCTGACGTCTTCTTCGCTCGTCCCTTGGCGCCTCCCATGATGCGTTCCAATCCGCCGTCACGTGATTACAAACACTTCCTCCTTCCCGGTTGAAGGAGGAAGTGTTTGTAGTCAGGTGAGCCGCGTGGAACGCATCATGGGAGGAGCCATCAGATAGGTAAGCTTGACCTCCCCAGCCCACCCACACAGCATTACTGGGTGAAATCCAGATAGTAACTATCCGGATCACCCGAAGCTGAATTTGAGCCCTTGCCTGTTAGTGTCTGCTTTTCAAGCTGGTCGTCCTTCCTCTTTGTCTTTTCTGTGTCATGTTGATGGCTCTCCTTTATCATTGTCACAGTTTAACATGGTTTTAAAGCGATGTTTAGGTGTTGGGTCTCCATTATTTACGTTTTTCTGCACATTCATTCCAGCCCTGCCGCTGTGACGATTAATGCCACTACTCAGATGACTGAATATTGGTGATCTGCGGAATAATGGTTTTACAGGACCTTACCACAGGAGTTGGTAAGGAACACTCAGGACACCAACAGAACAGACTAGACACAAGGCCCCCTAGTGGGGCTGGAAGGTACAGACAGATAAATACGGTTCTAACGGTCACCTGTGGAGCAGGTGATTCAGACCTTACTGCAGTCTCAGAGATACAAATAACACGGCTCTAATGGTCATCTGTGGAGCAGGTGATTCAGACCTTACTGCAGTCTCAGAGATACAAATAACACAGCTCTAATGGTCATCTGTGGAGCAGGTGATTCAGACCTTACTGCAGTCTCAGAGATACAAATAACACAACTCGAATGGTCATCTGTGGAGCAGGTGATTCAGACCTTACTGCAGTCTCAGAGATACAAATAACACGGCTCTAACGGTCACCTGTGGAGCAGGTGATTCAGACCTTACTGCAGTCTTAGCAACAAGTTCCTTCCGTAGTCTGGACTCTCCACGGGGAGGAGTCAGACAGGGAGAGGGAAGGACAGAACGTGAGTGACACCAGAGAGAGGGTGTCACTAACAGATCTGGCGTTCTGTAACGATAGGTGTAACACAGAGAGGGTCTGATTACCGGTGAACTGCAGTATCACCGAGAATGCAGAATATACCCGATTATTGGTGATCTGCAGTATCACCGATAATCAGATATATAAGCTAACCTCTGGACACCTGAGTAACGAGTGTTTGGTGCAACTGTAATGTTTTGAGGGCTGCACCTCAAGAGCAGGTACAGGGCAGCAAGGAGTACTGCACAAGTACTGATTCCTTCCGAAGGCCTAGACTTCCCCGAAGGAGAAGTCAGGCTGAGCGCAGGAAGGACAGAGCGTGAGTGACACCAAAGGTAGTGTCACTAACGGATCTAGGAACTGCCTTTAACAGTAAGGTCAGTTCTCGCGGTCGGGCAAGCCAGGTCGAAAACACATGGACAGATAAAGTACAGATTCAGAAGGCAGAGGCGGAGTCTAAAGTACAGGCAGGGTTCAGCAACCGGGTATCAGATATATCGGGGTACAGAATCAGGAGGCAGATGCAGAGTCTAAGGGTAAGCCGGTGTTCGGCAACAGGGTATCAGAATAGCAAGGTACAGGATCAGAGTTCAGGAGAATAGTCAGGCAGGCAGAAAGTCATAACAGATAATACAGTATAATTTCCTAACGCTAAGGTGTGAGATCCGTGGCCGTCAACACCTTGGGAAACTATGCTAGAACACAGATACAAAGCAATTAGTACTTTAAACTATCAACAGAATCTGGCTAAGTGTGGATCCCCGGCTCCGGCCGGTTCTAGCACACTTTGGGATCTGACTATGGTCTGAGTACTGACACAAGTGTACACGACGACAGACAAAGACAGAGTAACAACTCCATGTTTAAATACTGACAGCAGATTCAAGCAGCCCCGCCCGAGGGGCTGAACCAACCTGCAAGGAAGATTGACAGGTGGAAGTCAGCTGACCACAAAGTCAGCTGTTCTGTCTCCTCTGCCCATAAAGGTCCTTTAGCTCCATGTAAAGGTCCTTTTGCTCCATGTGCAGGCGTGTGGACCCAAGCTGCTGCAACAGAGATCCCTGTCCCAGCTGAGTCGGGAAGCGACACCCGGGATGGCTTGGCCAGAAAGGTGACATCAGGTGTGAAAGCAGCTGCGCTGCTTTCCACCACAGAGGTAACGTTAAAGATCGTTACATAACTCCCCCCCCTGAGGCGTGGACTCCGGACACGCCCCAGACAGGTCCCTAAGAGTCAATGATTGCAACGTCCTCATCTCATACCCACACTCTTCCCTTGATCAGGTACCAGAGTCGAGGACTGTCCTGTTTCAGATTCAGGATTTTGAAACAAAGGATAAATGTGATAGTCACTGCATTTCTCGCATTCAGAACATAAATACAACCTCTCATAGTGCGAGATATCTCATGAGTGACAATCGGTGCATGAGGCACAAAACATTTCCCACACTCAGAACATGAATACGTCTTCTCATCGGTGTGAGACTTCCAATGACTAAGAAGTTCGGTGTTATTTACAAAACATCTTACACACTCAGGAGATGAATAAAACTGTCCCCCGCAGTGTGAGTTTCTATGATTGACAAGACCTATGTTATGTTTAAAACATTTCCCACACTCAGAACATTAATGTGATTTCTCATCAGTGTGGGGCTTCCCATGACTGAGAAGTTCTTCCTCACATACAGAACACCAGTACAACTTATCACCTGTGTGAGATTTCCCATGAGCCACAGGTCGCAGTTCAGGTACAAAAGAGTCCCCACACTCAGCACATGAATATGATTTCTCATCAATGTGAGACTTCTCATGACTGAGAAGTTCCTCCTCACATACAGGACACAAGTACAATTTCTCACCTGTGTGAGATTTCCCATTAACCACCGGTTGCAGTTCAGGTACAAAAGAGTCCCCACACTCAGAACATGAATATATGTATCCCCTAAAGTGGGGCCTACTATGATTGACACGATCTATATTATGCTCAGAACATGAATGTGGTTTCTTATTACTTTGAATCTGATCAGATAATGGAACTGAGGACTGCACGGTTTCAGACTTCTGAACTTGATTTGCTGCAATAAGCAAGCTCGACCCCTGTGCAGCAGATCCATGACTATAAATAGAGCCATCACTCTCATACAGTTCGGAAATGTTATCCGCATTGTAGCTCTCAATCTGTTGTTCTTCAAAACTAATTTCCGATCCCAGTGAGGTCATACTTCCCCTAAACTTGTTCTCCCCAGAATGCAATTTCTCAAGAATAATGGGTTGTGCAGGAGGTACGTGAGACTTTCTATGATTGAGGAGATCTGCATAATATACAAAATCCTCTTTACACTCTGAACATGGAAAAGATTTATCAGACGGACGGGAGGTATCTAAATCGGGGAAAGACTTGAGTGACAGACTTCCCACCAGGAGTTCAGATACACCAGCACATGGTTTCTGGAGACCGGGATCTGAACAAGTACCAGATCCCGTATTTCCTGGAGACGGCGCAGCAGACTCCTTAGAATTCGAGCCTCTCACCATCCCCAAAAAAGTTTTCCTTGACTTTTTCTTGCAATTCTGCACCCAATGATCTTTTTGTCCGCAATAGAAGCAAAGACCCTCTTGGCGTCTTCGCATCCTCTCCGATTCAGATAACCTAGAGTGATGCCCTAAGAATCTCCCTGGAGAGGGCACTCTAGATTCAATTACAGGAGGGGGTGACACAGGTGCAATAGAGGTTAAAATACATTTAATTGACTCAGTTAGTTGGTCAACCTGAGTCTGCAATGTATTAACCGTTTTCTTGAACTCATTAAGAGTAGCGGTTAACACATCGATTCGTTCACCAAGTGTCACCATGTTTTTTCGGGTCTGTCGTTCTGTGACGATTAATGCCACTACTCAGATGACTGAATATTGGTGATCTGCGGAATAATGGTTTTACAGGACCTTACCACAGGAGTTGGTAAGGAACACTCAGGACACCAACAGAACAGACTAGACACAAGGCCCCCTAGTGGGGCTGGAAGGTACAGACAGATAAATACGGTTCTAACGGTCACCTGTGGAGCAGGTGATTCAGACCTTACTGCAGTCTCAGAGATACAAATAACACGGCTCTAATGGTCATCTGTGGAGCAGGTGATTCAGACCTTACTGCAGTCTCAGAGATACAAATAACACAGCTCTAATGGTCATCTGTGGAGCAGGTGATTCAGACCTTACTGCAGTCTCAGAGATACAAATAACACAACTCTAATGGTCATCTGTGGAGCAGGTGATTCAGACCTTACTGCAGTCTCAGAGATACAAATAACACGGCTCTAACGGTCACCTGTGGAGCAGGTGATTCAGACCTTACTGCAGTCTTAGCAACAAGTTCCTTCCGTAGTCTGGACTCTCCACGGGGAGGAGTCAGACAGGGAGAGGGAAGGACAGAATGTGAGTGACACCAGAGAGAGGGTGTCACTAACAGATCTGGCGTTCTGTAACGATAGGTGTAACACAGAGAGGGTCTGATTACCGGTGAACTGCAGTATCACCGAGAATGCAGAATATACCCGATTATTGGTGATCTGCAGTATCACCGATAATCAGATATATAAGCTAACCTCTGGACACCTGAGTAACGAGTGTTTGGTGCAACTGTAATGTTTTGAGGGCTGCACCTCAAGAGCAGGTACAGGGCAGCAAGGAGTACTGCACAAGTACTGATTCCTTCCGAAGGCCTAGACTTCCCCGAGGGAGAAGTCAGGCTGAGCGCAGGAAGGACAGAGCGTGAGTGACACCAAAGGTAGTGTCACTAACGGATCTGGGAACTGCCTTTAACAGTAAGGTCAGTTCTCGCGGTCGGGCAAGCCAGGTCGAAAACACATGGACAGATAAAGTACAGATTCAGAAGGCGGAGTCTAAAGTACAGGCAGGGTTCAGCAACCGGGTATCAGATATATCGGAGTATAGAATCAGGAGGCAGATGCAGAGTCTAAGGGTAAGCCGGTGTTCGGCAACAGGGTATCAGAATAGCAAGGTACAGGATCAGAGTTCAGGAGAATAGTCAGGCAGGCAGAAAGTCATAACAGATAATACAGTATAATTTCCTAACGCTAAGGTGTGAGATCCGTGGCCGTCAACACCTTGGGAAACTATGCTAGAACACAGATACAAAGCAATTAGTACTTTAAACTATCAACAGAATCTGGCTAAGTGTGGATCCCCGGCTCCGGCCGGTTCTAGCACACTTTGGGATCTGACTATGGTCTGAGTACTAACACAAGTGTACACGACGACAGACGAAGACAGAGTAACAACTCCATGTTTACCAAGCAAGCCGACCCGCATGTAAGCCGACCCCCCCACTTTTACCCCCAAAAAAGGGAAAAAATGATTGACCCTCATGTAAGCCGGGGGTAGGAAACGCTGGCCGCGTGATCCCCCCAGTATGTCCCAGTATAGCTAGTATAGTGCCCAGTATAGGTAGGTAGTGCTCAGTATAGCTAGTAAAATGCCCCAGTATAGCTAGTATAGTGCTCAGTATACCGTAGCTAGTATAGTGCTCAGTATAGCTAGTATAGTGCTCAGTATAGCTAGTATAGTGCTCAGTATAGCTAGTATAGTGCTCATTATAGCTAGTATAGTGCTCAGTATAGCCAGTATAGTGCTCAGTATAGCCAGTATAGTGCTCAGTATAGCCAGTATAGTGCTCAGTATAGCCAGTATAGTGCTCAGTATAGCTAGTATAGTGCCCCAGTTTAGCTAGTATAGTGCCCCATTATAGCTAGTATAGTGCCCCATTATAGCTAGTATAGTGCCCCATTATAGCTAGCATAGTGCCCCATATAGCTAGCATAGTGCCCCATATAGCTAGCATAGTGCCCCATATAGCTAGCATAGTGCCCCAGTATGGGTGGGTAGGTGGGTGGGTAGGTGCTGTCCCTCCCCGCTCCCCCGCGGCTGCCGCTGCTATTACCTTAGGCGGCGCCGCTTCCTCTATCCCCGTCCTCCTCCGGTAACTCATTCACAGCAGCGCGCCTCTCGCTGCTGTGATGACGAGGAAACCATAGAGAGCGGCTTCCTGTAGCGGCGATGCCGTTACTATGGGAACCGCTCTCTATGGTTTCCTGCGTCATCACAGCAGCGGGGGGCGCGCTGCTGTGAATTAGTTACTTACCGGAGGAGGACGGGGATAGAGGAAGCGGCGCCGCTTAAGGTAATAGCAGCGGCAGCCGCGGGGGGAGCGGGGAGGGACAGCACCTATCCACCCATGACTCGCAAGCAAGCCGACCCCCCAACTTTTGGCCCACTTTTGGGGGGTCAAAAATTCGGCTTGCTTGCGAGTATATACGGTAAATACTGACAGCAGATTCAAGCAGCCCCGCCCGAGGGGCTGAACCAACCTGCAAGGAAGATTGACAGGTGGAAGTCAGCTGACCACAAAGTCAGCTGATCTGTCTCCTCTGCCTATAAAGGTCCTTTAGCTCCATGTAAAGGTCCTTTTGCTTAGAGTGACCAGATTTTTGTGGGTCCAACCTGGGACAGGGAGGGGGGCGTGGGGAGGACTGAGGAGCGCAGAGACGAAGACTGGGGGGGGGCTGCGCGCCGCGGCAAAAAATGGGCGTGGCCATAACATTGTATGGGCGGAGCTAACGTAATGATGTAACAGCGAGGCATAAGAAAGCAGTGTTTACGCCATGATGTGGACAAACGAGACTTTGCATCATGGGTGTGCAGAAACTGTGTGATGCTAATAGTATACCGTAACCACAAAGCAGCAAACATAGCCATCTATGACCATTAAATAATAAATGCAGTAACGGTTACCCCGGACACCAGAAAATAAACGCAATAGGCAACATGTCAGCACAAAATAACCGCAATGCGGGCAACATGTCAGTATAAAATAAATGCAATGCGGGCAAACATGTCAGTACAAAGTAAACGCAATGCGGGCAAACATGTCAGTACAAAATAAACGCAATGCGGGCAAACATGTCAGTACAAAATAAACGCAATGCGGGCAACATGTCAGTACAAAAGAAACGCAATGCTGGCAAACATTTTACCAGAAAAGAAACGCAATGCGGGCAAACATTTCACCAGAAAAGAAACGCAATGCGGGCAACCATTTCACCGGAAAAGAAACAATGCGGGCAAACATTTCACCGGAAAAGAAACACAATGCGGGCAACCATTTCACCGGAAAAGAAACAATGCGGGCAAACATTTCACCGGAAAAGAAACAATGCGAGCAAACATTTCACCGGAAAAAAAACAATGCGGGCAAACATTTCACCTGTAAAAGAAACAATGCGGGCAAACATTTCACCTGTAAAAGAAACAATGCGGGCAAACATTTCACCTGTAAAAGAAACAATGCGGGCAAACATTTCACCTGTAAAAGAAACAATGCGGGCAAACATTTCACCTGGAAAAGAAAGCATTGATTTACTCACCTGGCAGAAGTCTCCGGCCGCTGGCGCGCTGCTCCTGGGACCGTCTTACTTCTCCTGCAGTCTCCCGTGCTGACAGGGCTACGGCAAGATGGCGCCCGAAGCCCTGTACTGGAGACACAAATAGGTCTCCAGTACAGGGCTTCGGCAGCCATCTTGTCGGAACAGACACCGGAAGAGGATGCTGGAGCAGGGCTGCAGGCAATGAACTGGCACGGCGTCTACAGACGCCGCTGCCAGTTCATTGAGGAGAGAGTGGCCAGAGTCCCGAGGCCGGGACGTCCCGCTGCTGAAAGCGGGATGTTTCCCGGGACCTCATTAAGCCTGGGACAGCGGACCCCGAATCCGGGACGCGTCCCGGGCAATCCGGGACGTCTGGTCACTCTATTTTGCTCCATGTGCAGGCGTGTGGACCCAAGCTGCTGCAACAGAGATCCCTGTCCCAGCTGAGTCGGGAAGCGACACCCGGGATGGCTTGGCCAGAAAGGTGACATCAGGTGTGAAAGCAGCTGCGCTGCTTTCCACCACAGAGGTAACATTAAAGATCGTTACAGCCGCGGAGGCAGCGTGTCTGAGAGAGCTGGTTATACACTGTATTGGTAGATGGGAGTCTGGGAGATATCTTTTGCATGTATGACCTTCGTTGGCACTGTAATTAACAATTTCCCTGTTTTTTTATTACAGATATGAATTAAGTGGTCTGGCTGGTATAACATTGTTCATCTTTTGGGCACATAGGAGAGCTCAGGTCAGACCTTACAGTGCAAATTTATCTCTGGATCTATGCACCCATTTCCCCATGCCAAAACTGATGACACAATGTATTTAGATATACTTCAGTGCAAGCATAAGTCATTAAATGAGAGTCAGATAATAGGAATATTCTGTATCCCTCTTAGATTAAAAGCTGCTGGTCTGGCTTTATTTTCTCTATTTTTCAGTCTTGCCATCATTTGTCAATCTACAATTTCTGATAACTGCATTCTGGTAACACAGCCTTTCATTCTTAAAGGAGAACTGTAGTGAGAGGGATATGGAGGCTGCCATATTTATTTCCTTTTAAGCAATACCAGTTGCCTGGCAGCCCTGATGGTCTATTTGCCTAAAGAAGTGTCTGAATCACACCAGAAACAAGCATGCAGCTAATCTTGTCATATCTGTCTAAATTTGTCAGAAACACCTGATCTGCTGCATGCTTGTTCAGGGCCTATGGCTGAAAGTATTAGAGGCAGAGGATTAGCTGAATAGCCAGGCAACTGGTATTGCTTAAAAGGAAATAAATATGGCAGCCTCCATATACCTCTCACTACAGTTCTCCTTTAACTACTTGACCACAGAAAAAAAAATGTGGGTACTATGGGAGGGTGTGGGAGGAAAATAGTTAATTATAAAACTCAGTGTGGGTATTTTTATTAAATAAAAATGAATTTATTCACGTGAATCAAAAGTAATGCGTGGCACTTAACAATAGGAAAGGTACAATGAATGTAGGCATCTCATAGACGCCGGCATTCATTGAATTGGGGACTTAGATTAATGAATGGGAACTGTGTTCCCATTCATTCATCTCCCCACTAACCGGCGGTAATGGTGGCAGGCGCGCAGGAGCTGCACATGCTGCTGCAGACTTGAATTCATGGCCCTGGTGCACCCGGTGACTAGAGATGGACCGAACGGTTAGCCGGAGAACTTGTTCGTGCGAACTTAGCTGGTTCGAGTTCCCGGTGAACCGCGAACACTTAGGGAGTTTGACCCGCCCCTATACTACATCATTGGGCTAAACTTTGACCCTCTACATCACAGGCAGCAGACACATGGCTGCCAATCAGGCTGCACTCCCTCCTGGAGCGCCCCCCCCCCCCCCCCTTATAAAAGGCAGCAGCCATGTTCTCACGCTGTGTGCTGCAGTATTAGTGAGAGAAGAGAGACATTGGAGAGATAGGGAAAGCGATAGTTAGGAGGTCTGTTAGCTTGCTCCTTGCTGATATTTGTTGATGAAAAGCACCCCAAAACAGCTCTTTTGAGAGCTAATTTTCTTCTGATGTGTTTTTGTGTGTGTGTGTGCCACTGACACTGCATATACAGCCCTATCTGTCGCAGCTGGCCCTTGCTAATTGCTGTACTGTGCCAGGCCCAGCACATTCAGGGCATACCTTTCACTGCCTTTGTGTGACTGCACTTTGTATTATACAATACCATGACCAGTCAGTGCATACATTTTCCCTGCACCTGTGTGATTGCACAATTGTATTATAGCAGCAGTCACTGCATACTTTTTCCCTGCACCTGTGTGACTGCACAATTGTATTATAGCAGCAGTCGGTGCATACCTTTTCGCTGCACCTGTGTGACTGCACAATTGTATTATAGCAGCAGTCACTGCATACCTTTTCCCTGCACCTGTGTGACTGCACAATTGTATTATAGCAGCAGTCACTGCATACCTTTTCCCTGCACCTGTGTGACTGCACAATTGTATTATAGCAGCAGTCGGTGCATACCTTTTCGCTGCACCTGTGTGACTGCACAATTGTATTATAGCAGCAGTCACTGCATACCTTTTCCCTGCACCTGTGTGACTGCACAATTGTATTAAAGCAGCAGTCAGTGCATACCTTTTCACTGCACCTGTGTGACTGCACAATTGTATTATAACAGCAGTCAGTGCAAAATTTTTCGCTGCACCTGTGTGACTGCACAATTGTATTATAGCAGCAGTCAGTGCATACCTTTTCACTGCACCTGTGTGACTGCACATTGTATACCAGCAGTCATTGCATACCTTTTCACTCCACTTGTGTGATTGCACAATTCTATTATAGCGGCATTCAGAGCATACCTTTTCACTGCACCTGTGTAACTGCACATTGTATTATAAAACCAGCAGTCAGGTCAAAAAAGTGTTCAGTACCTCACCTTTATCAAAATGAATGAGGGATGGATCCCGGAGGGCTACTGCCTGCCCGAAGACTAAGTCAGTCTCCACACACAGCATCTCTGCCTGCACGCCATGTGACTGCCTGCCCCAAGACTAAGTCAGTCCCCACACAGCCTCTCTGCCTGCTGGCCGCTGCTGCCTACCCCAAGACTAAGTCAGTCCCCACACAGCATCTCTGCCTGCAGGACGCTTGACTGCCTTCAGTCAAGCATCCTGCAGGCAGGTGGATTCCTGAATTTTTATGGTCGCTGCTGCTAGCAGCGGCTGCTACCAAACATAATAATAATTTTTCTGGTGCGTGTACATGCCTAATTTTTCGGGCTGCACTGCGGCTGCAACAACAAAACAAAAGACATGTACATGTGTCAATTCCCCTTCGTGATCGTTACCTTGCCACGGTGAAAGGGCTTACGTATCACAATGAAGCAATGACCAGCTATTTGAGTGTATTGGGGGGCACACCT
Source organism: Hyperolius riggenbachi (assembly GCF_040937935.1). Classification (NCBI taxonomy): domain Eukaryota; kingdom Metazoa; phylum Chordata; class Amphibia; order Anura; family Hyperoliidae; genus Hyperolius; species Hyperolius riggenbachi. The sequence goes on from NC_090646.1 coordinate 483,849,808, forward strand.
GACACAAGATAATAAGGTTGTTGCTTCATTGTGGACAGTTGTTCTGTCATTGAGCTACCTCAGCCCGACCATATGGGCTTGAAAACCGCCATCGCCTGCACTCTCGCCATCGTGCGCACCAGTCCAGCACGGCCATCACTACACAAACGTTACACAGTGAGTTTGGTCTGTCAGTGTGAAGCAGTACACTACTTACACTAACTGCTGATCCATGTATACACATGCAAGATTTTTTCAAGCACTTTAGGCCTCCAATTTAGAAATGCAATGTGATTTCTGATTTTTAGGGATTATAATCCTGCTGTGCGTCAAATCCGTAATTTCCCCTGGGACTTTTGGCATGTATCCCACTCCGCCATGCCCCCCTCCAGGTGTTAGACCCCTTGAAACATATTTTCCATTACTTTTGTGGCCAGAAACAGTGTTTGTCGTTTTTCAAGTTCGCCTGCCCATTGAAGTCTATTGAGGTACGCAAAGTTCGCAGGTTCGCAAACTTTTTCAGAACCGAAAATCGGAGGTTCGAGCCATCTCTACCGGTGACCTTTCCAGGCTGTAAATATACTGCACGGTGTGCTCTAACTAGTTAAACATTTATAAACTGGAGAAAACATTAATAGCAACAAAAAAAAAACAATGATGATTCAAAAAATACAATAACGTTGTTCACCTTTGTAAACAAACCCAAACATTTTGTGTTAATCACAGAATACACTTGGGGCTTGATTCACAAAGCGGCGCTAAGTGTAAGCGCCGCTGTGAAAAGCCTTTAGTGCCCTTTAAGTAGCTCTGCGCGCACTAACGGCCGCGTAGAGCTACTTCATGCACAGGAACACCCACATCACGCAGAGTGTGGCGGGACAGTAATAGTGCGCAGTGTGACGTTTCGGGGGCACCCAATTTGCCGTTTTCGTGGCACTGGGTGCGTCGTTTACAGGGCAGCAGGTGCAACGATAACGTCGCACCGCGCACAATTACTGTCCGGCCGTGCTGCACGCAATGTGCGTGGTCCTGTGGGCGCAAACCACCTAACGCTGAAGCAAAAAAAAAAAATATGATATAGTGAATTGGTTGTGTACTATGAATAATTACTAGAAGATTAGCAGCAAAGAAAATATTCTCATACTTTTATTTTCAGGTATATAGTGTTTTTTCTAACATTGCATCATTCTATAATATGTGCAGATTACACAACACTCAGCATTCAAATTGAGTCTTTCAGAGCAGTCTGTGAAGTAATGACCTCTCCTCTAGCAGAGGAAAAGTAAATAGTCCAGGAACAGTTGAGATAATAAAAGTCAGATAACAGCCCTCTCCACGACTAACTTAGTCGGAGAGCTTAATGGCTTGTTTGCATAGAGATAACAACTGGAGTTTCTCAACTCTTCCTGTACTGGAAACAATTACACTGATGTATCTGATCTTAATGTTTTATTTCTTAGCTGTGCTACACATACAAATCATAATATCATCATTTTTTTTCGCTTCAGTGTCTCTTTAAGGCCTCCTAACCGGCTTAGCACCGGTTAGTGAATCGAGGCCTTGGTATCAAAAAGAGAGAGCTAAAACAATTAAAGATAGCCATATATTTGACGATTTTGTGGCCAATCGACAATATTCAATTCAATAATCCGTGCCACAACAAACATGCTCTATTGACGATTTGACAATAATTCAGGCCACAGTTGGTCAAATGTATCAATTGCATATATTTTGTACGAAGTGAACACCGCTGCATTCCACCAGACTCCACAACAGTGCACGACCTGGTCAGCAAGTCCAGAGATCACAGGCAAAAAGAGAGGGTCCGCACATGTCAATGAAGATTTCCTTTATTGTTGGCGATATCCAAAACATCTAGGGCAAGTATCAGGTAGCTGACATGTTTCGGACTAACTGTCCTTAATCATAGCTGACAAGATAATGGCCATCTAGACATATAAGTAGAGGTATCAATACAGAGCACCCGCCCATAAGTCCCACCCTTATGGGGAAGAGTCGTCTGGATGGGTAAGTGCATGAAAACTAAACACACGTGCTAGTTATATCCTATACAAATATACAAAACATAAAACCACATAAATACAGGATAAAAACAAGAAACAATGTTCTCAAATACCGGCTGAATGACACAAAGTCAAAAATTGAGAAAATCAGGTAATGGTAGCTAGATCCCATTTGGCATTTAAGACATGTGGAATTCTAGTATTCAATTCGAATATCCACATGGCTTCTCGCAGCAATTTTTTTATGTAAATCGCCTCTTCTGCTGGATAGCCCAACTTTCTCGATCCCACAAAATGAGAAGCTAGTCATGTCTCCTCTGTGGATTTCCCGAAAGTGTCTTGCCACATTACTAATGTTTGAAGTCTGCCAACCAGAACCCAGATAATGTTCAGCTATCCTTTCTCTAAAAGGCTAGATGGTGCTCCCCACATACTGCAGGGAACATACCCCGCAGGTAATGAGATAAACAACATATCTGGTGCCACAGTTAATAAACTGTTTAATTTTGAAACTCTGGTCCGTTGAGACAGAGACAGTGATCTTAGTTTTATTGTGTACATGGCAATACTTGCAAGTAGATATGCCACATTTGTGAGAGCCAACAGTTGATAGCCACGTTTTGCAGGTGGACCCCGAGTTAAAAAACTTGAGGACAACATTTGTCCCAAAGTTGGGGCCCGTCTGCTCGAAAACCTGACCCCATCTTTTAAAACTTCTGTGAGACCACTATCTGCCTGCAGAACTGGGAGATATCTAGAAATGATGTCAGTAACTTGCTTATATTCAGATGAATAAGCGGTGACAAAGGTCGGTCTAGGGATTCAGATTGGCGGAGTTCAGAAGGATTAACTAAGTCTGTTCTCAGTCTTCTAGTTGCCTGGCTCTGCCCCACGTAATGCACCACCCCGGGTACTCTCTCGCATTGAGACGAGCTTCCACCACATCCAATTCCTGCCGGGTGCTCTGTATTGATACCTCTACTTATATGTCTAGATGGCCATTATCTTGTCAGCTATGATTAAGGACAGTTAGTCCGAAACATGTCAGCTACCTGATGCTTGACCTAGATGTTTTGGATATGTCCAACAATAAAGGAAATCTTCATTGACATGTGCGGACCCTTTCTTTTTGCCTATCAATTGCATATGCTGGGAAATCTCGGGCCAACATTGTCTATAAGGCTTGTGGTGGTATTGGCATGCGGTATTGGTGTCCAGCGGCTTCCATATTTACGTACCACGTGACTACTGTTGTATAGCATGTGGCACGTTATACGCCAGCCAGGGCTGTATTTAGGGTTTGGGCTCCCCTAGGCACCCCAAACCTATGGCGCCCCCCCCCACACACACACACCACCACCACCCTATGGCGGCACGCGAAGAATGGACGTGGCCACAGAATGCAGTGGGCGTGTCCATAAATACAGTGGGTGTGGCCACTTAAAATTTCCTAGTAAGAGTGCAACCCAAAGTCGGTGGGGCCATGTTTTCTCCCCGGGTATGAGTAAAGTGACCCTAAACAAGCAAGTAGGAAATGTCCCCAATGTTTCTCTCACACAAAATAGTGATAGGTATTAGATTGTGAGCGCCCCTGTGAAAAGTCAGTAACATGACTATGTTCTCTGCAAAGTGCTGCAGAAGATGCCAGTGCTATATAAATACATAATAATATGGTAGGACATTAGACTATTGCAGGATTAGATTGTAAGCTCCTCAGAGGATAGTCAGTGACATG